>NW_026000001.1:3361927-3367225 GCF_001458135.2 Marmota marmota marmota | reverse complement strand
GTCACGAGGCACTTAGCCGGCGACTGCGGGCGTCAGGCGCTGAAACAGACTTCGCAAACGTACGTCCACCCCGCTCTCCCGAGCGGTACCGGGAGCTGGTCGGGGCTGCGGTCAGCTGCGCAGAGTCGGGAGCGCGCGGAGCCATCCATGCGAGCCAGGCCTCCTGCGAACTGTTCCTTCAGGCTCGGAAGGACGCGGTGTCCACGCAAGACCAACTCACTGAGCGCCGCCTGCTGTACCTGGGGAGGCAGAGATGAGCGGCGCGCGATTTTGAGGCTCCTGGCGGTGTGTGGAGAGGCCGGCTGCGGAGCCCAGGCCCAGCGGCCTCCCCTGCCCGCCGCTCCTTTTCCCCTGCTTCAGGAAGCTGGGCAACTCGGGAAGCTCGCCTGGGACTCAGGGCCTCCGCTGTAGGATGGGAAAGTGACCCAGGCCTGCGACGCAGTGCTGAGAGGTGGAAGTGAAACCCGAGGAGCTGACAGCCTGGCTGGAGGCCCCTGCTCGTTCGGGTCGTCTTTATCCTCCCTGCAAACATTTCTAAACGCCTACTGTGTGCCAAGACCTGGGCTAAATCTTGCAGGCACGGAGATGAATAAATGTACCTTTAATAAACTGAAGAGCACACATTCTTTGCAAACCCAAATGTCAAGGCATCTTTGCTGTTCACCAGGGGTCACTGTGTGCAGTTGGTGGTGAGCAGCCAGAGCCCCTGAACTGAGGCAGGCAGCATGGGGTGAGAGGGCCGGAGGTGATCCCTTCCCAGGTCGATTCGTGATTCCCACACTGCGAGTTCGCCAAGAACAGGCACCGAGTGTGCTTGACTTTCCTACACACCAGGCTCGGGTGCACTTCCTTCCATTCATTTTGTTGTTCATTATTTATGGAATATTTATTCATTATATGTTGACTAACTGCATAAATGTGCATTCATAAATGCACTTCCGGCCCTCAGCTTTTTGCTATTTTAAAGTTGTACAAATGTTCTGTGAGGTGTTCTGCAGGTACCCCTTGTACCTCCAATCAATTCTGTACAAGTCCCCAGTTCCCCTGGTCGAGGGCCTGGGAAGAAGAATCCCAGGTGTTCTCACAGGTAACCTGCTTAATCATCTTGCCCATGTCCTCATAGAGCCCAGAAGGTTCTATTAGGCTCTATCACCACAATGCCAAAATGTAGTTGAACAGAGTAAACTGTTCATTCACCGCATGATGGGAGCTTCGCAGAGAAGAACAACACTCAAGTTTTTCCAACAGAGAAGGGAGAAGCCCTATGGGTACTGCTTCAGGAAATCCTGGGTTTCATTCATTCCCATGAACTTTTGTTCCCCCAGATTGCAAATCAGTAAGAGGAAAGCTGTAAGCAACCTAAATGTCTCACAAAAAGAGATGGTTTAAATCATGCACTTGCAAGCCACAGAAAATTTGGCTGTCACGGTCATAGTTTAGATAACTGCCTGATGACAGGCATAATTCTGCATCCTGATCATGGTGGTAGTGACTCGATTGTGTACTGTTGGCAAAACTCACCCAACTACGCTGATATGTAAAGCATGCCCTAGTTTTTAAAAATGGAGGGAAATCCTGCAAAAAATCAAGATCAAAACAAGTATCCACAGTGTGTACCTAATTCAGAAAACAGCCTCTGCAGACTCAGGCAGAGCGCTTGCCTAGGAGCTGTGAGGCACTGCATTTGATCCTCAGCACCACATAAAAATAAATAAAAGTAAAGGTATTGTGTCCATCTACAACTAAACAGAAAAAATTAAAAAACAGCCTGTTGAGGTAAAGAATGTATTGCTTAAAATTTATCTTCTTGTATTTGGAAGCTCTAGACTTATTAATTAAATAGAACTTTTTAACAAAATAAGTTTTGTATGATATACTTTTGAAAAGTGAAGTTAAATTTCATATCAAATTTGTCAAGAAAACCATATCTATAGATGAAAATAGTGTTCTGTATTCAATTCATTCTCCAGTTCTTCCTCTCTCTCTCCATACTCACACACGCGCGCGCACACACACAATTGTGGTTAGAGTTTTCCTTTCCTCTGTGCTGATCTGTGTCTTCCAGATACCTCATTGTGAATGTGCATTATTTTTATCATTAGGAAAACCTCCCAAGCACATTACTTCGATAAAGCCAAGGCGAGACAGATGGTGAGGAATTGCCTTCTGGAAGCTGAAATGGCTTTGCTCCACACCATCCAATAAACCACTTCCCAAAAGCTTTTGTCTGAAGCACATTTCGGAGTTGGGTGGTAGCCTCAGAAGGCTCTATCAGAAAACAATGAAGATGGAAAAGCTTTCTGTCCAGTTGTTCTGTTAAAGACTCTGTGCAGCAGGGCCGGAGAAAGCAGATTTACTACCATACCCAGAGTCTGATCTCCCAGACGGGGCTGCCGCAGAGGCCGCCAGCTGCTCTCTGGAAGGCATCTGGATGGTGTAGCTACGGCTACGGTTTGGTTTGGTCTGACCCTCAAAGGGTCATGTGCTGGAAGCTTAGTCCCCTGCCTGGTGGTCTTCAGAGATGGTAGAATCTTTCAAAGGGGCTCATGGGAGGAGATGAGGTGGGGAGGGGGCTGGAGCGGTGACATCATTCTCTTGAGATGCTGGTTGGTTCCCAAGACAGTGAGTTGTTACAAAAAAGAGCAAGAGCAGCCAGGCACTGTGGCACACACCTGCAATCCCTGTGGCACACACCTGCAATCCCCGCTACTCTAGAGGCCAAAATAGGAGGATGGCAAGTGGGAGGGCAGTCTGGGCAACTTAGCAAGACCCTGTCTCAAAAAAACAATTTTAGAAAGGGTTGGGGATGGAGCTCCGTAGCCTAACATGCCTGAGGCCCTGGGTTTGACCCCCAGTACCAGGGGGGAAATAAGAGTAAGCCCTTCCCCACTCTCTGGCTTCCCAGGCTGGCGGGAGGTGTCTTCACACATTCCCATCACTATAATGCCACCCACTATGAAATCTTTACAGATCTTTACTCAGAAACTGTGAGCTAAATCAACCTCTCTTCTTTACAAAATACCCACCCTCAGGCATGTTGTTATAGCAACAGAAAAGGGTTGAATGCAGTTATCAACCACGAGCATTGCAGGACACAGGAGGCTCCTCCCTTCTTGAGACTTAAGCAGCCCAAGAAGGAGGACCCTGCTGAGGTTGGGGAGGGGCCCTGACCATCCAGAACGAGAAGCTCCCTAACAGGAGGTCTGTAGTGACACTGCTCTGAACTGGGAAAGCCCAGTGGGGTGGGCACTGGACAATGTGGCCCCCTAAGAGGAGGAGCCCAAAGCCCAGGGATGCAAACAGGATTTCTCAGGGAACAGATGGCTCAGCTACTGTGTGGCAGAGCTGGGACTGGGGCTCTGAGTGAACCTGGGGTCCCTCACTGCTGGGCTATCCCTCTGTAGTGACCAGGGAGTGGTCTCACCCCGCTTTGTCACTGGCACAAGTCTCCACTGAGCTGTCCTCGACTCTTCCACGTGGCAGTGCTGGATCAGAGGTCCTGGTGGCTGCTGGGCCGGGACCTCGTGGGCCCGAGTGTCCTTGCCTCTGTGGCTGTTCTGTTGTCATGGTAAGTCAAACAGTGGGAACAGGGGTCATGGGCATCTGTCAGGGCCTGGCTCTGTTAGGGTCAGCTCCAGGACGTGGGCACCCCTGGGCGGGGTGGAAGACCACATCTGCAGCGCTTCAACGTCCTCGCCAGCGTAGCTGCCTTCTCTCGCGAGGGAGACCACGGAGCCTGGACGGGGCCAAGCGTCCTGCACCCCAAGCTCACGACTGTGGGAGCAGGGAGGGGCTCCAGCCATCAGGGTCTCCAGGCCCTCAAAGCTGCAAAGCACCGAACCCCGTGCCCACCGTGGGGAGCGGGATCTGGCTCCCGCCACCTGATCTGATCTGTCACCCACCCAGGTGCCTCGCCAGGTGCCCTCAGAGCCCCCAGTGGGGGGCGCTGCCCTGGCCTCACTCCACCTGTAACCATGCTTTAAAGCTGAGTCCCAAACATTTTGCCGCCTGCTGCTCTGGGCAGCTTCCCTGGGTTCACAAAGGAGCCTCCGCAGGGAAGGGCAGGCGGAGCTGGCCCAGCGCAACCTGGTGTCCCTTCACCTCTACCTGGGCCCCAACCTCCTCCCCGTCAAAGAGGGGACTCCGACAGACACCCCCACTGGAGCGCTCACTGTGGGCTCCCCGAGGCACTCCCGCTGGCTCCCTCTGGCCACCTCGCCCTCTCTGGAGGGGGCGTCCACTCAGTAGTGACCTCTCTGGAGGGCAGCTGCCTGACTGGACTTTTGGCTCTGCCTCTTTCTCCGTCGCTGGCTGTGTCCTCTCAGGCAAGTGGCCGCAGTCTCCCCGGCTGTGAAGCAGGGATGGCAGCCCATCTCTGATTGCTATGGGGTGGGGTGGGGTGGGAAGCTCCGTGGGGACACTTACCGCTAGAGGAAGCCCTGTTTATCGGGTTCATGCTCATCCCACCCGCCCCAAAAGGAACCAGTGTTGGTCCCACTCCACCAGCATCTTGTTCCCTTTGCCCTTGGTAGGCTAGGAGCTGAGACCCTGTTCTCATGAGTGATAGATACCCAAGGGAAAATGTACAGGTGTTCTGGGATCTTAATCTCTGATAAAAGAGAGAGCAGTAGAAAGTCTCACTCTTTGGAACTCTGCCCTTGAGGACTGGGACTGTGGCAGCCATCTTGAGTTCATGAAGGACGACTTTGCTCCTTATCTTTCCATAAAACTCCTTCCTACTGTTTCTCAGGACATTTACGTTCTTCCCAACCCCAATCGCAATGAAAATAAGGCAAGAGATTGAGAAAGGGGGGCTGCACTTGAATCAAATGTATGAAATATGATATGTCAAGAGCTTTGTAATGTTTTGAACAACGAATAAAAAAAAGAGAGAGAGAGAGAAAAGGGGGCTGGGGTACAGCTCAGTGATAGAGCACCCCTGGGTTGATTCCCCCGTACCATAAAAGGAGGGAGGGAGGGAGGGAGGGAGAGGTATTATCACTCTCCTTGGAGACCTAAACTTAACAATGGACATGGAGAGGTCACTGGTTCAAAGGAATCCACTGACGTCAAGTCAAATACAAGGGCGGAAAATGCTGTCACCAGCATTCAAGGTCAAGGCTGAGGACTCTGGAAAGAGCCCCTGGAGAGCAACGGCCAGCCTCCAGCCTGGCTCCTAGGCGTGCCCTGTGGCAGGTGACAGTCTGGCCTGGCCTCAGAGCCCTTCTTGAAAAGCAAACAAACCCCTGTGTGTGTGCATCACCAGGGAGAGGAATGGCGGGGGGGGGCGGGGGGGGC
>NW_026000001.1:3339353-3353763 GCF_001458135.2 Marmota marmota marmota | reverse complement strand
GGAAGGCAGCCAGTCACAGCGTGTCGGGGGGCCAGGGAGGAGCCTGGCGAGGGAGGCGCTGAGAGGCCCTGGGTGCTGGGACGGGGTGGCACCGCCAGGCCGCAGGGCAGCGAGGCCGGGCCTGCTCTACCTGCTGGTCCTCCTGCAGGGCGTTAGTCACTCCCTGGCTCCAGGAAGGAACACGCCATCCTGCCCACACAGCCGGCCGGGCGGCTCCTCCTGCTGGCCTTGGCACACGCGGGCGCCCGACTCTCACGGGGCCCCTCTGGCTCAGAATCAGGAGGCCTGGTTCCCGGTCGGGGCTCGGAGCCTCGTGTGGCCCGTCCCCAGGACGCCAGCATCAGGAAGCAGCTGGGCAGCTGCAGGGCCGCAGGAGCCTGGTCCCAGGTCCCCCACCCTGAGCCTGCACACCCCGAGACGACGGTGTGGCTCAGGGCGCAGGGGGTGCCCGTCATTTGTCTCGCTGTCACCCCGTCACCTCCCGCGATCGGTTTCCTGAGCCCAGCTGGGCCCAGCTCCCTGCTGGGGTGTGGAAACAGAAGGTGAATCCCCAGGTGGCCAGTCCACAAGGAAGTCAGGCCGTGACCCGGGAGGGACCTGCTGGGTGAAGGGGACGAGGCTGAGGCAGCAGTCGCAGGCGGCCAGCTCCTGGCCCTGCCCTCAGGTGTCCCAGGGGCTTGGTGACTGTGAAGCTCAGGACGCACGTGGACTCCCTGGAGGAAGGCGCTCATGCCCCCACTTCACAGGGAGGAGGACGGCGGGCAGCTGAGGCGCTCACACGCCCGGTCCCCCGGCCAGCTGACCGTGGCGCTCGGCCAGGGCGAGGGCCCATAGGGAGGCTGCGTGATGCTGAGGAGCAGAGAGAGAAGCCGGTCACGGAGTCCCAGAGGCTGAGCGCGGTGACAAACACCATCTGCTGGTGGACGCTGGATGCTCGTTACTGCCCCAGGGAGACTGGTGGCTGGGGCCGGAGGTAGAGGCGGGCAACAGGGCCTGGGAGCAGGGACGCCAGGCGCAGTGCCACAGTGCAGTGCGGTGAGCAGCTTGGCGCTGTCACCTTGAGCCACACGGTGAGGACATCTTTGCTTTCTGTTCCCCGCTGGTCCCTCAGAACAAACTGAGGAAATCCACCTGGGTGGATGACCTGCTCTGTCCTCTGACGAGGAAGCTGCCCCTGAGGGCTCCAGAACGCCACTTTTTCATGACAACCATCGTTATGTTTACATTCACTGCAGGGGAGACTTTGTGGCAAGCGTCTGAAATCTGCAAGAGGCAGTGTCTTCAATAAAAGAACTGCACTTCTCCTGCACAGCTCAGTCCTGCTGTGGCCTTCGAGGGCGGCTCTGTGGTCCTTAGGGAGCCCGGCTCCTTCTCGTTGGTTTACCTCCTCCTTATCCAACAGAGCTGCCTGTGCTCCAGCTTTCATGCTGGCATTCCAGTAGAAGGGAAGAAGGGGATTTGAAGGCCATACCCCCTCTCTTTAAGGGCACTTCTGGGAAGCTCCACACACCACCAGTTCAGCTCACTTAGAACTCGGTCAAATGGCCACACCACACTGCGAAGGGAAGTTGGGAACACCCCTTGAATCTGGGGGGCCGTCTGCTCCACTTAGCCCTGGGGACCTGGCGTGGAGCAGGAAGCCTTGGACAGGGACAGGACACCGGTGTCTCTGCCCCAGACCACCTTCCCTGTGGGATGGAGCACTTAGTTACTTTTCTAACTTAACTTGGGGCCGGGGTGGAGCTCGGTGGTACGGCACTGGGCAGCGTGGGTGACACTTGGGTCCTTGCCCCACGAAACCTGAGTTAAATTAATAAGATTAAGTAAGAGAGTACGTGAGTGAAGGCCTGGGCGGGGCCTGGTCCAGGCCAAAGTGGCCCCTTGACTGTCCACTCACAGGGTTTGGGAAGCGCCCGGGTTGGGGCCAGCTCAGGGGTCACTGGTAGGAGCTCTCTGGTCCCTGGAAGGCGGGGGTCTGGGAGGGAGAGCCCCAGCAGGAGCCCAGGAGGAAGCAAGGTGGTCCAGAGACAGACTGGGACGGCCCGAGCCAGGCAGGCCCTGGGAGGCCAGAAGGCTGGGCACGTGGCCTTGGGAAAGACGCAGGGCCAGGCCACCAGGAAAGCTCAGGGGGCCGGAGGGCGGGGCAGGGCCCTGCCTACAGGATGGTGGGGCGCAGGCCTGTGCGGGGCTGAAGGCCGGGGGTGGTGGTAACGGGATCCAGGCGTCTGCGGCCCAGCCCCCTGGCCTGGATGAGTCTGTGCACAGCCGGTGCTCAGCTGGGGCGCGCCAGGGTCCCCACGTCAGTGACACCTGCAGGCGTCCTTCGTCCCCACTGCTCACAAAGCCGCACGCTCTTCCCTCTTGGAGGGGACGCCGCTCCCTGCTCCGTGTGGGTGCGGACGGTGCCCGGCACTCGCTGGGGGAAGGAGTGAGGCCGGCCTCGGTGCAGGGGGAGGTCTCCCCAGGTGGACGGGTGCGGGCACCAGTGTGGTGTCCCGGCCGCGCCCTGACGGCCTGGGCTGCCGCGGGGCTGCAGGCAGGCTGACCTCTAGCGCCCGGAGCTGATGCCCTTGGACACGGTCACGGCGGCCAGCTTTCAGGCTGCTCCCTGCTGTGGGCGCCAGGGTGGCCCTCAGGAGGGGACGGCAGCTGCCAGGACCATGGCCTGGGTGGACCGTGACCCTCCCCGGCTGCGCCCCCTCTGGGCCTGTCTGGGAACCCAAGGCCAGGGGCCTGGCTGAGGGTNTACTCAAGAGTGGTGGTGCTGGAGCCATCCAGTGACAAGCCAGGGGCCAGCCCTCCAGATCTGACCCTGGACCCCCACTTCCTGGGCCTCAGGTTTTCTCTTCTGTGATGTAGGAGTGACCACAGGCCTCAGTGCCAGCAGGGTGCTGGTGGGGCTGGACCTGCGGGCACCTGGGCCTGGCTGGGGAAGGCCTGGCACACCTGAAGGGGCAGAGGCCGCCAGCTGAGCTCCGCTCGTCACGTGCAGTGAGGGGCTCTGCTGGCACAGTGGAGGCTGGGCCAGGGGAGGCGGGGAGGCTGCCAGGCTGGGCGCAGGTGCCCCAGGAGGCCTGGGGTCCAGGAGTCCAGGTCCGCGATTCTGTTACTCGGCATCCACAGCTGGACCTGTGGGGCGCCTAATCCTCTGGCGACCCTTTACACATTGCTGAGGGCTGCCACCAGCCCTCTCCCCACCATCTGCTCTCTCCGATGACCATGACCATTTAGATGCTGCTAGCCCCTGTGCTGGGGTGAAGAGTGTGTCCCCCAAACGTGACGTCCACCTGGAGCATCAAACTTGAGCTGGTCTGCGGAGAGAGCTTTGGCTGAGGCCACGCTGCACAGGGGTGGGTTCTAACTCGGTGACTGGCGGCCTTGTAAGAGGATCAGGTAAACACACAGGGACCAGGCCATGGCCACCGTGACAGGGACAGGGGTTGTAGTGGCCTGCCAAGAGCTGCTGAGAGCTGCCAGTAGTGGACGAGGCAGCTGGACCCCGAGCCTCTGCAGGGAGCTAGGAGCCTGCCCCTCCACAATTTGGGACCAGCCTCCAGGATCTGAAAGAGCAGATCCCTGCTGCAAGCCTCCTGGTTTGGGGGCGCTGTTTCGGCGGGGTGGAAAGCCAGCAGGACCCCCACTCTGTCCCCTCTGCCACAGTCTCCTGAGCTTCCCGCCTGCAGCCCCTCCCGCCTGCCAGACCCTGCCTCCCACTGGGCTCTTGCAGAAACCCCCCCCAGATCTCCCCCCACAGCAGGGCTCATGGGGGGTTGCACCACTGGGGCCCAAACTGAACCAACTGCCCCCAGACTCCTGCTGCCCTCCACCCTGCCCTCAGGCTCCCCGGCTCCGTCTATCTTGGAGCCAGAGGGAATGTGGACACACCCGCGGGGAGCCACACGGCCAGAGGGCAGATGCCGTCCTGTTGGATTCCCAACGCGTGACACTCTGTGGCTGGGAGGAAAGCGTCCCCATTCTTGGGAAGCACACCTCAGGGACCAAGCGTTGTGTCTGCAATGACCTTCAAATGGCTCTGAGAAAGGAGACCCGCGGCCTGCTGCTTGTTGGAGGGTGCAGTCTCCCCAGAATCTAACGGCAGCTGGGGGCCTCCCGCGCCCCCATGGCCTGGCCTGTGGCCCCCGCGGTGCCCCACACCCACCTCCTGTCCAGCTGGCTCCCCCAGTGCCTTACACACAGGACACGTCCCCCCAGTCCCTCCACACCTGAATGTGCCAGGCCCCAACGCCTGCGCTTAGGACCCAGTTCAGATTCCCTCCGGGACCTTGAGGTCCTCCCAGCTCCCCCTGCTCAGCTCCCGGCTCCAGGCTGGCCTGCCACCCTGCCTCCTGCCCACGGGGGGCGTGCCCCACGTCGCTGCCCTCCTCCACCCTGGGCCTCGACACGGGCGTCCAGCCCAGCAACAGCCGCACACTGCGGAGTAGAGGCCCTCTGATGGCCTCCCCGGCCACGTCGGGGCTCAGCACTGGGACCCAAAGACCTGACAGAACGAGTGCGGAGGAGGAAAGGCTCACGGGGTCTCTGGGGTCAGGTCTCAGGCCACAGAGGCCGACCAGTGCTCTGGGCCCAAGGCGGGGCAGAACGCCGTGGTGGACAGTGTCGGAGGGAAGCAGCCCAGGCCACGGCCACCAGGACGCAGAGAGCGCTCCGCTCACCAGGAACAAAACAGAAACCCCAAGGCAGGTCCCCAGAGACCCGCCTCCTCCAGCCACACCCCACCTGCCCACAGTGGCCGGCAGTCCCTGACAGCGACCAACGCACTGAGCAGGCTGAGGCTCCCGGAACCTCCTTGCACCCTCTCACACAGGAGCTTCTGGGGACACTCACATCTGAACCCGAACATCACCTGAAAGTGGTCTCCATGAGGCGGAGGTCGGGACGTCTGTCTCCCCCTCCCCCGGCACACAGCAGGTGCACAACGGGCAGTGACGGGGCAGATGAAGGTGTGGGTAATGGATGGGGAGGACGGGCGGGTGGCAGGGGGGAGGAGGATGGCGGATGACGGTGGGAGGAGGGGTGGGCGAGAGCGCGGAGGGGAGGGCAGCGGGTCGCCTCGGCCCTCCAGGAGGCCAGGCTGGGCGGGGGAGGCCACAGGAGGGGGGGGGGGCACAGCGGCCCAGGTGGTGGAGTTAAGTGAGCACTTCCTTTTTTCTGGGCACCGGACCTGACCCTTCGTCCTCACGGCTTGGGGTGACAGGTTTCCCCATTCCAAAGTCTCATTTCATTGGTCATTATTATCCTAATAAAATCTGAATGTCCCCCTCACACATGGCGGGACACTTCAAGGTACAAGAGAACAGACAGGGACAAGTAAGCGTCCCCACTGCTCCTCCCGAGACGCCGCAGACTTGGTAGGAGCTCACTGAAGGGGGCTGGACTGAGGGGCATCTTACATGAAGCCCAGAGAGGCTCGGGAAGTCGCCCGGGGCCTCACAGCCTGCGCCCGNAAAAAAAAAAAAAAAAAAAAAAAAAAAGAAAAAAAAACTATTATCATATTGGACAACTAATCTTTTAAACATTAGATATTTATAGAGAACCCGGTTGTTATTCCCCGGCTGGGAGGCTGACATCAGCTGGGAATTTGGCAACTGTGTCATTTTTTCGGTGCTGGGGACAGAACGCCGGGCCTCTCACCTGCTAGGCAAGCACTGGTCACTGAGCCACACCCAGTCCTCCACTGGCTCTTGGGAAGCCGTGCTTACTGCCGCCCTGAAGGCAGAGCACGGGGAGCCTGTGCCTCCTGAGCCACCTGGAGGACACCTCAGGGACGGACAGCGCGCATATGCTCTGAGCACCTCCGGGGGCTTCCAGGACTGCGCAGGGCAGCAGAAAGGCCCCGGGATGCTCTGGAGCTCCCCTTGCCAGCCGCAGCTCCGATCAGAGTGTGATTTTTTCACATTTCATTCACTTGCTGCCGCGTGCCGGGCACCAGGCCAGACGCTGGAAATACATCCATAAGTCCAGGCGCCAGAATGCATGGTCCAGGCGGAAGAGCCGAGCAGTGGACCAGGAATCGACATCTGGTTGAAAAGAGCCGGGCTGCGCCCAGCGAGGTGCCCTGGGCAGGAGCCCGTTGAGGCCCAGAGACGTCCTAGGAGGACGGCCTCTGGTTCCACAGGGGAGGAAATGAGCGTCCCCCAGGGGAACCGGAGGGGGCGACAGACCAGCTGGGCTGGATGGACCGATGCCCAGCCGGGCCCTGGTGCTGGGCCTGGGCCTGGGCGTCGGTCCTCTCTGCCACCCGTGTGCTGGTCTGGAGTCCCAGGCTGAGGGTTCCCTGTGAGAACCGGCCGTTGAGGAGAGCTTCACTCCGAGACGGGCCTGTGTCTCCCTGTGTCCTCGCATGGTGTCCCCCGTGTATCTGTGTCCTGGTTGCCTCTTCCTCCACGGACCCAGTCCTACTGGAAGAGGGCCGCCCTAGTGACCTCACTTTATCTTAGTCACCTCTTTGAAGACCCTGTTTCCAGCCGGCACAGGGCACACACCTGTGATCCCAAGGACTGGGAGGCTGGGGTGGGAGGATCGGGGACAGGGGGCAGCCCAGGACGTGCCGCCTCTGACACGGACACAGTGGTCATCTGTCTGCCCGCCCTCAGCACCGCCCGCCTACGACATCCCTGTTCCCAAGGTGTGACAGCAGACCAGCGTCAGCCAGCACCACAGGGCGAGACCCTGGTGAGACCCGGTGAGAGATGTTCTGCACCGACAGAGCCAGAGCCAGAGCCTGGGCCTGAGCCTGAGCCTGAGCCTGAGCCTGAGCCTCGGCCCTCTCGGGCCTGTGCGGCTTCCTCACCTGGGCGCTCACATGGGGGCTGCTGGGGCCCGAGACTTTCCCACACTTTCAGGTGTCCACGCTCCAGGCTGCCCACGGCCCCTCTTTGTACTTGGGTGGGTCTGAACAGGCCTGGAAAGAAGCAGGGGTGGGCGCGGCCACCAGAGGCAGAGGCCAGAAGCGGGTCCCCGGCTGGAGAGGCAGTGCGGGCCGCACGGGGTCAAGCCACAGTCCCTCCTGCAGGGCCCGAGGGACAGCTGGGAAACGCTGTGGTAACCCAGTGCTGCCACTCGACAGAGGGCCTGTCCCGTGGAGTCACGGCACCGGGAGCTGGGGCTTCCGGAACAGGAGGGGACCCTTTAACCTCTGATGAAAGGTGGCCTTCCTCAGGACTGCACACGAGAGGACTTAGCCAGCAGGGGGACCCAGCGGCCCAGAAGAGGGGCCCAGCAGGGGCTGCCTGGGTTGGAAGCAGGACCCCCCTCCTCCCCCATGAGCTGGACCAGGGCATAGTCTGTCCATCTGCGTGTCCATCCGTGTGGGTCCTGGGCATGAAGCAGGTGCCCAGGCATTATCGAGGGGGCAACTGCTGTCCCAGAAGTCCCTGTCAGCTGTGCATGTGCCATCCTGGGACCCAGGGAGCTCCCCAAGGCCTCTGGAGCCTCGGTGTCCCTGCCGAGGCACACACCGTGGGACCGTCTGGATGTGCAGCCAGCTGGTCCTAGTGGGGACGAGTCCTTTCCAGAGAGAAAACAAGTGACCTTCCTGTCATGCACCGGACACCATTTTGCACACACCTTGAACCTCCGTGTGGGTGACCTGGACCCCGGGGGGTGATGTGGCTTTTGCTTAAAGGCCAGAGCTCAGGGTGCCCTGCCGCGTCCCTGGTGGCTGAAAAACAGGTTCTCCCGGCCTCCAGCCCGTTTCTCACCACTTACGCCCAACTGCGGGAACTGGCCGGGGGGCAGGCTCCTGCGGCCTGGTCACAGGCTGCGTCCCTTGCTCTGCGTTCCAGAAGAGCTTCCCAGTCCTGGCAGCGTCCACGAGGCGGGAAGGCGGCTGGGCGGCGCAGGGGGGTCCTGGTCTCCAGAGCCCTGCCCCTCAGCCCAGCTCATCAGGTGGCCTGCATCAAGGAAACCTCCCTGCGCCGCTGGCCCAGTGGGGTCCCCCCCCCGCCCCCGGCTTCCAGAGCACGCAGAGGGCATCTGCAGCTCACAGCTCTGTGCGTGGGCCTCCCGTGTGGCCCTCCAACTTGCCACACTGTTCCTGCCCAGGGCCTCTGTACTCTACCTGCCCAGAGCACCCTGCCCGGGCCTTCGTGAAGCTGATGGCTCCCGGCCTCTGGGTCCCCAGGCCTCCTCCGGGAGCCACCCTGCAGGAGCCCCCGCCCAGCTCCTCCCCCTCCCTCCCTGGTGTTCCTGCCCAGGGGCAGGTGGGGCAGGGAGAAGCAGGGCCCTGGGCAGTGAGCTTAGATCTGGAGGGCCCGGAGCCAGATGACCAGGTTCTCTCCCATCCCACGACATGGCCGGTCTGTGAGGCCAGGGGCCGAGCACACAGGTGGCCCTCAAGGAAGACGCGCTGGAGGTAGGGTCCTGGAAGCACAGGGTGGGAGGCGCCCTCTGTGGCGGGGAGGCGGGTGGTCTTCCTGGAAGGGGAGACAGTGAGGAGGGATTAGGACGAGCCACTGCAGAGGCTGCCAGGCCCTGTCCCTGGGCCCCAGGACCTGGGGGCAGGACTCACACAGCCGGAGACAAAAAGCCCGAAGAACCAGGAAGGGGGCCCGTCCCTGCCACCCTTCTCCTGAGGGGCAGCCTGAGGCCTCTCCCTTGTGAGGTCATGGACGGTGGGGCCCTGCTGCCCCTTTCCCACTGCCTGCCCTGTAGGCGTCTCCGCCCCGTGGCGTCAGCTCAGGAGGGCTGTGTGGGAGCGGAGCTGGCAGGGCCCCTCGCTGGCCTCGCAGGGACTTGCCCAAGAAGAATGGGCCCCAGGCTCTCCTGGGAAGGACGGTGAAGACCGCTAAGGAAAACTGAGACCAAACGCAGCACACCTCCAAGTGGTGGGCGGGACGGGCGTGGCCCCCGGGGGGCCGGGAGGGCAGGNAATCCTATATAAGTTCTCACCAAATAAACCCAGCAAAAGAAGACTACAAGCTGGGCACAGTGGCGCGTGCCTGTAACCCCAGCTACCCAAGAGGCTGCAGGAGGACTGCAAATTCAAGGCCAGTCTGGGCAACTAAGCAAGACCCTGTCTCAAAATAAAAAATAAAAAGGGCTAAGGATGTAGCTCAATGGTAAGGCACCTCTGGGTACAATCTCTAGTATCAAAAAACAAATAATAAAAAGGGCTAAGGATGTAGCTTAGTGGTAGAGTGTCCCTAGGTTCAATCCCCAGTATTGCAAAGCAAAAACAAAAACAGAAACAGAAACAAGCTAGAGATCATGTTGGAATTGTTCTAGAATTGCAAATTTAAAACGTCAAACTGGGTTGGGAGTTCAGTGGCAACACACTTGCCTGCCAAATAAAAGGCCCTGGGTTCAATCTCCAGGACTGCAAAAATTTTTAAAAAGTTGTATCATCAAATAACAGAAAAAGCACGATTGTTTGAAAAGATGCAGAAAAACAAATGTAAAAAATTCAATAACCACTCATAATTAAAAAAAAAAACTCTTAGCAAAATAAGAGTAAAGAAGAATTTTTATATTTTGATAGAGAATATCTACAAAAACCCTACAATAATGATCACGCTTACAGGTGACATGGTAAAAGCTTTCCCCGGTTATTGGGAAGAAGACAAGGACACTATGTTCACCACTTCAACACCGTACTAAATTTCTCAGCCAGTATAATAAAGAAAAGAAAAATGGTTACAGCACATGGGGGGAAAAATTTCTAAACATGCAAAGAATCAGTTCTCTCTATAAAAATAATAAATAATTACACAGCTATTATGTGTCTGGATTACAGGATCAATATTTTAAAAAGATGTCATTTCTCCCCCACTGGTCTGCTGATTAAATGCAGTCCCAATTAAAATCCCAGCACTTTTTTTTTTTTTTTTTTTTGCAGTGAGATTGCCAAGAAGATTCTAAAATATATCTGAATGGGGCTGGGGATGTGGCTCAAGCGGTAGTGCACTCGCCTGGCATGCGTGCGGCCCGGGTTCGATCCTCAGCACCACATACAAACAAAGATGTTGTGTCCGCCGAAAACTAAAAACAAATATTAAAGTTTAAAAATAAAATATATCTGAAAATGCAAAGGACCAAGATCAGCTAAGAAAATCCTGAAGAGTAAAGGTGGAGAACTTAAATGACCAACTCTCAAGACCAAGTAAATCTACAGTAGTTTACAGGATGGTACTTGTGCAAATACGACAAAAAAGGTCAAGGCAGCAGAGTTCAGAAAGAGATCGTATGTTCACAGTTACCTGATGAGGTGAAAGAGATGGCACTGTGATGCACTGGGGGAAAGATGGTCTTCTTCATGGATCAAAGCTGTGTCAACCAGATATCCAGAAGTGAAAAAAAATTTTGGCATGTCTCCCACCACCAACAAAATCAACTTCAGACAGAAGATAAAACAGTGGAGCTTTTACAAGACAACACAGGATAGTATCTTCACAAACCTAGCCTAGCTGACTTCTTAAACGGCACAAAGAGCATTAAACATCACTAAAAAAAAAATGATCAACTAAAGCATGTTAAAATTTTAAATTCTGCTTTTCAGAAGATACTACTGAGAGTGAAAAAGCAAACACAAGAGTATAAAACAGTCTGGTGTGTGTGTTGAGATACGTAAAGAACTCCTTCAAACAAAATACACAGCCCAGACAACACACGCACTGAACTTACTCCACTGCAGAGCTCCAGCCCTTGCACACTCTGCTCACCAGGAAGCAGCAGATCCAGGCAGCGTGAGCTAGATAGACACCCAGACATCCGCAGGACAGCTGACCCACAGGAACACACAATACCCAGTGTGACCAACCTGTGGATAGCTGCCTGCTCACACTGCGAGTGGCAGCAAACAGTCACACTGCCACTTTTGGTAGTATATCCCAAGGCTGAGCAAAGCACACACCATCACCTCTAAAGTACATTCCCTATACACGCGCCACAGAAATTTACCACACCTGCACACAAAACAAGCACGTTCAGGGTGGCATTTATAAAAGCACAACCAAACATTCACAACAGTACAAAGAACAAATCATGGTATATTCATACTCTGACAACAAGCATGCTACAGGAAATGACCAAGTGCATTTCATAATGTTGAGTGAACAAATCAATAAATGAAAATATACATGTCATCTTACTTATAGAAAAACCAAGAACAGGTAAAGTAATCAACAATAAAAAGTCAAAATCATTCTGCCAGGTGGGGTGGTGCAGGTCTGTAATCTCAGCAGCTTGGGAGGGTGAGGCAGGAGGATCCCAAGTTTGAGACCAATCTCAGCAATTTAGCAAGGCCCTCAGCAACTTAGCAAGACCCTGTCTCAAAATAAAACATAAAAAGGGTTGGGGATGTGGCTCAGTGGTAAAGCACCCCTGGGTTCAATCCTCAGTACCAAACAAAAAAAGTCAAGATCCTTTTTAGAATTGGGGGAGGGTCACTGGAATAACAGGAGAGACTTGCAGGAAGCCTGGTGACATCCCACCTCCTAATCTGCCTACTGATCCACAGCGTTAACTTTGTGGAAAGTTCACTGAGATGTACACTCACATCTGTGAATGTTTCTGATGAATGCCACAGGTTTTTTGTTTGTTTGGTTTTTGGTGCCAGGGATTGAACCCAGGGGAGCTTAACCACTGAACTACATCCCCAGCTGTTTTTGTTTTTTTTTTTTTTTTTTTCACTTTGAGACAAGGTCTCACTACATTGCCTAGGTTGGCTTTGAACTTGCAAACCTCCTGCCTCAGCTCCCACATTTCTGGGATTATAGCACAGCTGATGTTTTACAGTATACTCTGACTTCCTCATCTGACATGCAGAGAGACACATGCAGTCACTTGACGCATAGACCTAGGTGGTCACTCTATTAGCCACCCAAAGATGAGCCCAATTTCAGGAAATTTACTTCATGGTTCCTGTGCTTCTGAAATGCTGGAACCAGGTGGTGACATCAACTGTTGGCATCATCACATTATCTACCCAGCTCGGCATTTCCAGCTTGCTACAGTGAGCAACCATCTCACCAGCAGGTGTAGAAATGCCCACAGCCTGAGACTATAAAACTCCTGTCGCTTCCCTGCCATGTCCTAGGCACCTATTTTTCCCCAAAAGTACCCTACCAATTACACAAGTATCAGACAAATGCTTCAGTGTGTGCACCTCAGATGACATTAAAACAAACACAAAGCTGCATGTGATGCCCACACCTGTGATCCCAGCTGCCGAGGAGACTGAGGCATGGGATCCCAAGTATAAGCCCCCTCTAAGAATAAAAAGGCCCTGGGGATGTAGCCTAGTGGTAGGGTACTCACGTGGTGTGAGCTCCAGTACTCCCCACCAAAAACTACACTTACAAAAACAAAACAACCAGAAATTTGCAAATATGGGCGATAAAATCCTGGCCAATACTTTTAGGCCTGCAATAATAAAATCTGACCTAAATAAATTTTTAATTTATAAGATTTTAGTCAGAAAAATCTTAATGATTCTCTAACCCCACAAAAAGGGAACATACAGCACTCACATCAAATTGTCATTTCTAAAAAGAGAGTTCATTGGCTTATGAATCTTTCAGGAGACTTGACTACAGCCAAGAAACACATTAAGGCTAGTAGTAATCATTCATTTGCAGCGGGAGCACCAGCCTATGCCGGCTCGGGTCTACCGTATACACCATAAAGGCACCTATTATGAATGAGTAAAATGGCACCCAGACAGCTCACAACCGCCCAAGCAGCCTACTTAACTCCCATGGTGCCACGTGCCACACACCTTATATCTCTCCTCAACACTCTCTCCCTTCTCCTACCATTAAATTCTCATTTAACTCTGTAAGAGAAGGCTTTGAAACACCAGCCTGAATGTAACATTCTTAAAGCAACAACCTCAGTTGTGGCAAGCTTTAAAATTCTCACCTGCAAAGGAAAAAAAAAAAATCCTAAGAAATCAACCTCTGGTCTTCTACAAAAACAAAGTAAGCCAGGCAATGCAAAGTCCTGTGATCCCAGCGACTCGGGGGCTGAGGGCAGAGGAATGCCCCTGCAAAGCCAGGCTCAGGAAATTATAGAGCCCTGTCTCAAAATAAAAAATGAAAAGGGCCAGGGACACAGTCCAGTAGCAAAGCACCCCTGGATTCTGGTTTCAATCCCCAGTGCCAATAAACAAAGCACAAATGTCTGACAAAGGTGGACTGTGAAAACATCTCTGTGAACTCAGTTGTCCATCCAACTTCATTAGAAATTGGAAAAAACCCATGTAAATGCGCACACAGTCCCTCAGGTAGAAGCCACAGAGAGCCACATTCAGGGAGAAAAGGCCCTGACAGACGGAAGACACCCAGAGCTTGGTTGCTTCATGCCTTTTTATAAAAACTTCCAAGCATTTTTCCAAATCTAGGCGGCTCCCCAAGACAGGAATGAGAGCAATGAGGTATTTGCACATGACTTCGGAGAACACCAGTTTGCGCTCCCTAAGCAGTCTAATCCCTGGGGACTTGTGTGTGCTTAGGAACACCGGGAACACCACTCCACAGGTCGCAGGAATACTCAGCTACCGCCTTCACCAAGAAGACACCACCAAGGGAGCCCGGCGCTGGGGCCTACCTGGGGCAGTGCGGTACTGAGCTGTCTCTGCAAGGAGTCTCGCTCGTGGCCAACCTCGTGCAGCTTCCCCTGGGTCAGCGCCAGGGTTTCCTGAGTCTCCCTCAGCGTGTCCAGGAGCCGGTCCCGCTCTTCCAGCATGGAGACCATGAGTTGCTCAAAGTGGGAATCCGCGTCTGGCTGCGAGGGGGAGCCGGACCCGTGGCTCCCGCCTCCTCCGGGGGGACCTTCTGCTTCACTGATGGTCGGCATCACCTCGCACATCATCTGGGGACCACAGACCCGAGCAAGTCACGAAGTGCAGAACAGGGTCCCCACAAGGTGCACCTGCAGGATCCCTGCCGCGCGTCCCGAGTGGCAGCCGCGTTCCCAGCGCAGCCAAGCGGCGCGCACCTTGGCAGCGGCTCCCGCGGCAGCACCCAGCCCCGCGCCGACCAGGCAGGAGGGCCAGCGGGCCACCCCGGGGTTCTGGGCACTGCCCGTCGCCCCAGGTGCCGGGCTCTCGGCGTCCCGGGGAGCGAACCGGCCGCCCAGGCGGTTCCCAGGCGGAGCACGGCCCGGCACCGGCGCTCCCGGGACTCTCGGGCGGACTTCGGCGGCTCCAACGGGCCGGGACTGGCCGAGGGACGGGAGAGGTGTTCTCCGACGGCCGCGGCGGCCTGACTTACGTAAGCTCCCGGCCACGGAACGGACCGAGTCCGCTCCGGGAGCCTTGGGTCCGCGGGCCGGGCCGGCGCGGAGGGCACCCCGGGGAAGGCGAGCTGCGAGGGCGCCCGGGCCTCCGGGACGCACACCTGGCGGGGCCTCCGCGTCCCCGCCGGCCGAAGGTGCGCGCGAGCGGCCACAG
>NW_026000001.1:3290094-3328614 GCF_001458135.2 Marmota marmota marmota | reverse complement strand
GGGAACCCAAGGCCAGGGGCCTGGCTGAGGGTGCAGTGACCCACAGTGGCTCCATGCCCACCACCGACCCCCGCAGGCCTCCATTGCTGTGTCCATCGGGCGGGGCAACAGCCTCCTGAAGGACGGGGCCAGGTCCTGCCGCTGCAGCCAGGGGCAAGCCCAAGAACTCTGGGGACCAACACCACCAGGGGGACAGGCTCCCAGGACACCAGAGTCCAGGCTGGGCGGGAGGGGAGCGCAGCCCCGGGAAGCTGCTGCTTGGTGGCTCGTTTTCTGAAGAAGGAACACACGCACTGGACCCTCAGCATGGGCACACCCGACCGTCCTTGGCCGCTTAAAATGTCTTTATGGCTCCTCTTTGTTTAAAAGATGGGATCCAGACCCCTCCCACCTCCAGCTCCAAACCTTCTCCTGGACCTGCCTGGAGCCCTTCCCACTGGCCGCCCGGCCTCCACGCTCGCGGCTCCCTGCACTGAACCAGCTGGAGAACTCCTGCTCCCACCGTGAAACCCCACTCAGTGGTCCTCTACTAAAAGGCAGTTTGGTGTCCTGGAGATGGAATGGGCCCCGGGGTCAGGGCCCCACCTGAGACTGGACAGACCCCTGCAGCTCTCGGGACTGTCCTGTGGCTGGTGATGATTTTCCTGGTCTCTCCCTCCAGACCTGGACTTCAGGCCTGGGAGCCAAGTTTAGTTTACCGCCCCCCCGCCCCTAGCCCCCCACCCTCCATGACCACGCACAGACCAGGACCGCCAGCCGCCACCCGGCTCCTCTCTCTGCCCGGCTCTGCCCTCGCTCAGTGCCCAGGCAGCAGGACGCGGGGGCAGGCGCACCCCTGCCTCACCCTAGGAAATGGGGGCAGGACCAGCACGGCCAGCAGAGTGCCACCCCTCTGGTGGGCAGGGAAGCCCAGTGAAGACCGCAGGCCTGCCAGGAACACAGAGGGGCACACGCCCCCCAAGGAGCTGCGGGCTGTGTGTGAGACCGCGTGGGGACTGGGAATCATGCGGATTCACAAGTCGAGGGCAGTGCCCAGCAGACTGAGGAGACGGATGGGCTCCAACCTGCGGCTCCCACGGCTCTACTGCCCATGCCAGGGCCCCCGCAGGAGGCAGGCTGAAGCCCAGGGCTCACTCGGACACTCAGCACTTCCTGGAGTGGCTGCTGGAGCCACACCCGTGCCCTGCTGAGGAGGAGACCACCCTGTGGCCTAGGCGTGATGGGCACCTCTCCTCACCTGAGAAGGAGGAAGAGGGAAAGGCGGGCCTGGCCTGAGCAGGTGGTGGGAGGCCACACAGGACAATTAGTTCTCATGTTCAGCAGAGGCGTGGAAATGGCCCTCTGCCCAGGGTGGTGGGTGACCGGTCCTGGTGCCACCTAGGACTGAATCACTCTGGAGGAGGGACTGGGTATCTTTGAGCATATTTCCAGAAGGCTTTCCACGTTGGCAACCCGGGTGCGTGTGCTGTGGGGCGGGGAGGGTGCAGGCAGGACCAGTCACCACTGCCCCACTCGTTGCCTTGGGCCCTGGTCCTCATGTCCTCACAGGCCTGGCCCCCGCCCGCTGGCCTCTTCCAGTCCCTCCCGCACTCGGGAAACCCTCCGCACCCTACCTGCACCTCCTCACCCACCAAGCCCCTCCCACAGGAGCCAGAGCCTTTGCATACGCGGGGCGTCAGGAACCGGCCGTAGCCCCAGGCTCTGTCCTCACCTGCCTCTGTCACGGAGTCCTGGGCCTCAGGGGTCCAACAAATCAGGTCTGGCCACTGCTCCCAAAGCCGAGCAGAACGGTCACCGTGGGAAGCACGAGAGGAGCTTTAACCAGGGCAGCTACACCCAGAACCTGGGCACCTGTCCTCAGCCCTGGCACAGAGGCCGCAGTGACTTGGAGGATTTCTAGAGGGCATGGGGCAAGGCCGGGGTCTGCACAGCGGCCAGTGCAGGTGGCTCCGCAGGAGGGATGGGCTGGGGCCTGTCCCCACAGGAAGGCTGCCACTGCCCCGGGTGGGGAGCGCCCTCTCTAGAGGGTGTGGGCCAGATCGGATCAGAACAGGCGACCTGGAGGAAAGGAAGAGCAAAGCAGGCCGAGACGCCCAGGCTGCAGTCCCCTGGGTCATTTGCAGGCCGGGGAGGGGGCTGGGTCCTGCCACCTTCCGCCATGAGGCCCCACTCCAAGCCTCCCCACCATCACACCCGGCCACTCCTCGCCTCCCCCAGGCCCCAGGCCCCCCGCTCCTCAGCCCAGCCGGCAGCACAGGAACCTCGACTCGCACGCCCACCGCGGCCTCCGCAGCCCCCACCTGACTCCGAGGACGGAGCCCGTGCCCGGCAGCTGCCCCCTGGGGAAGGAGGCAGGAGGCCTGCCCTGGTTCCAGCGGCTCTCAGGACAAGCACTGAGGCTGGCCCCAGAGGTTGGCCACCAAATGCCACCTCGAGACCTCTGCTGTGCTGCCCTGGGCAGGGGGCATCTCTGCTGCCAGCCTGTGACAAGAGCTTGTCTGACCACGACTTGAAGCCCTGCCTGGGGCTCTGGCTGGGCCACTCCAGCTACAAGTGGCCACAAGCAGGGTGGCGCATCCGCCCCGCGGGAAGAAGGTGCCCGTGGGGGGGCTGCCTCAGCCCTGGAGGAGGAGGGCTCCCGAAGCCGGTGGAGGGGCCCTCCAGACTCTGCCTGCTGCGCCAGCGCCACCCTGCCCCTCCCCAGACTGCCCAGCCTTGGCCAGGTCTCCCCATAGCCCTGGGCACCTTCCCTCCACGGCTGCCCGCACATCTGCCTGTGTGGATAGAGTGATGTCTCTCTCTCCTGGGGACAGAGACAGCATGGAGACGGGGACAAGGTCCTGTGGCCCTGGAGGACCTCCAGCCCTGGCACTTAGTAGGTGCTCAGTGAGCACTTGTTGAGATCTCCTGCCCCCATCTGTCAACGAAAAGTCTGTGGTCAAAAACAAGCCTTCCACGGGTGGCCGTCTTCCTTTTAAATTTAATCTTAGTAATTTTGACAAGTGACCTTCTGGTTTTGGCACCAGGGCTGGAACCCAGGGCCTCGGCTGTGCAGAGCAAGGGCTCCGCTGCAGCCGCCTCTCAACCTTAGCAGTCTCGGGAATCGGGTTCTTCACGGCCTCCTCCTCCGGGGTCCTGGCCTTCTCCTTTTCCCATGGTACCTGGTGCGCGTCTGGAGCCTACTCTGGCGGCAGGGAGGTGAGGAGGCTCTTTCCCCACATGGGGACTGACCTAATGGAAACACACCTTACCAGTCGAGCCCCACTGCTGACACGGTAGGAACACATGGGCGGCCCAGCAGGGGGCTCCACCCAGGCCCAGCGCCCGCTCACCCCCACGGGGCCTGCAGGGACAAAGGGCAAAGCACCTGTGGCCGAGCACTGTGCCCACCAGAGCCGCCTCCTGGCCCAAAGCCCCGTGTCCCTCCCCTGCCCCCGTGTCATTGGGCTAAAGGGCCCCAGGTTCTCTTGTCCTCTCTGGCCCCTCCCCAGGTGAGTCCTGGAGTTCACCTGTCCCAGGTGCATGGCTGAGTTGGACCCGCCCATGCAGTAGGCTCCGGAGCCCAGCTCACCTTCCGTGAGACCCACATCAGTCCCTTCCCGCTCCCTGGGCTCCCCTGCCGCCATCTAGGTTTTTGGCTACACAAATTCCAATCTGTGCGGAGGTGAGTCTACCGTGGTCTGCGTTGCCACAGCCTGCGGTGTGTGGTCCGAACTGCGGATATTGCTGGGGCCAGGTGACGGGGGGCCTGTCCACTGACCTATGAAGCCCCAGACCCATGGCCAGCTGGTCACGGCTCCTCAGGGAGGGCAGTGGGTTCCCAGTCATCGGACGCCTCCCAAGACCCGGGGGGTGAAGCTGGGCCCCTAGAACGTCACACCCGGCTGGCGGAAGGTTGGTTGTTTTAAACCTGCAGCCCTCAGACGACATGTGTGGCTTGCACCATGGCTGGTCACCCCGGGCCTCTCCACAGCAACCCTGGAGGAGGAGGCTGAGAGGCGAGGAAATGTGGCGCTGGAGCAGGGGCCCAGCGTGGGGCCGGCCAGAGGGCAGGGGTGCAGTGCCAGGTGGCCACGCGCCCTCTGCCAAGAGTTCACCTATGGAATGAATGAGAGGCGGGGCACGCAGCAGCACCCCTGCCTGGGTGTGGCTCCCAGGGGCTACGGCCACCTAGAAGGTGGGATCCTTGGGTTGTCTGGCTGTGCCTCACGGGGGCTGGGCAGCGTGGAGGGCAAATCCTGGGCCTGGGCCACTGTGGTCCCTGGGGACCAAGACACTGTGGGATGTGCTCGGGCCGGCCCTCCTGGCCAGGAGTGAAAGCTGGGCACTGTTTGCTCTTCCTGCCTGAAGGGAGCTCAGCCCCGGCGCCCGAGGACCTTTTTACGGCCAGCCGAACCTCACTCACTCAGAGCGCCTTCCCTGGGCTGCTGCAGCGCTGGGCACGGCCCCAGGGCCTCAAGCTGGGCAGGGCAGGCAAGGCTGGCGCCACAGCGGCATCTTGGGACAGGGAGCAGCAGGGGCAAGGAGCCTGCTGCAGGGGGCTGGGCGGCCCGGCTCCTCCAGCCAGAAGCCCTTTGGAAGGAGCAGCAGGGTCCCAGCTTCCGGTGACGACCAGGTGCTTGTTAATGGTGACACCTCACTACCGCAGACAGACCAGGAGGTGTAGGCTTCCAGCCCTCGCCAACCATCGGTCACCAACAAGGCCACCCAGCAGCAGAGGGAGCCTGTGGAAGGTGTCAGCTGACATGACTGAGCACAGGGTGCTGCACCCTCCTGCTCTCCGCATGGGCCCCCAGCTCTGCACACTCGAGTCACCACGCGGCTATCCCCACTAGTGCTGCACTTCTTCTCTGTGGTGCAGAGGGTGGCACCAGGGCCTCGGGCCTGCTAACCGTGTGCCTTTTTATTTTAACTGACTGGGGTCTGCCCGGCTGGCCTCAAGCGCTCCACCTGCTGCTCAGCCTCCTGAGGTGCTAGGGTCACGGGAGCGTGCCCCTGTGCCAGCTCACGACCTGATTTTGGTGAGACAGAATCGAAGCCTCGTACCCACTGTGTGCCACCGGCAGGCCTGGAGTCCAGGGGGCTCACGCGGCCACACACACACACTGCTACCCTGTCACTTGGCTTTCTGCTTGGTGAGGGCTCCACTCCTCCCTGGCCTGGCCTTGTTGCTGGTGGTGATTCCTCTGGTGGGCACCTGCGACCCCTCACAGGGTCTCCACAGAGTGCGCGACTCCAGAAGGAAGGCTTCCCAGGTGAAATGGCTCTTCACCGCAGGCTCCGGTGGACGGGCCCTGCTCCGCGTCAGCAGCTGCAGGGTGGCTGGCCATGTGGCACATGCACATGCCACCCTAGTCACGGTTACCATCTGGTTCCAAACTCGGTCCACAGAGGGACTATGTGGTCAGAAAGTGGCCAGCCGGATGGCTCGGCAGTGACCGTGGAAAGAGGAACATGAAGCTAGAATGTGCACGGGAAGCCGGGGGCTTCTGGAGGCTTCCAGGAACGAGGCAGGGGTCTGCGGCCTGGCCACCAGAGGGGACAAGCGGGAATCGAGGAGGGCAGCAGAGACTGGAGAAGGGTTAGGAGGCCCCTCCCCAAGACGGTGGAGTAGGGGTGAGGCCCTGCTGGGAACAGGGTGGTGGTGGGGACAGGAGAGGTAGGAAGGCCACCATGAGGACAGGTCCAGGGTCCCTGCTGCCAAGGGGGAAGCAAGTGAGCCCAAGGAGAGGAAGGCCTGTGTGGCAGCAGGTGAGGTCGGGGTCAGGGACAGGCTGGGCACTGGGGGGGAGGGGCAGAGTTGGAGGCCTGGTGGCCCCCAGCGATGCCCAGGCTCCAGTCCCCAGGACCTGTGAGCATGGCGCTGACGGGGCAGGGTAAAGTCATGGATATGGAAATGGGGGGAGGATCCCGGGCCACTCAGATACTCAAAGTAATCACAAGAGCCACGGTGGCAGGTGGGTCAGAGGCTGGTGCAGACGGAGGGGGACGTGGGCTGAAGAACCAGGCAGAGCTGCCCAGGCTGACCACGGGGGTCAGAGGAGGCCCCGCTGCTCATTTTTTTTTTTAAAATTTTTAGTTGTAGATGGACACAGTACCTTTATTTTATTATCTTTATGTGGCACTGAGGATGGAACCCAGCGCCTCATACGAGCAAGACAAGTGCCACCGCTGAGCCACAACCCAGCCCCCCCAACCCCTCATTTTCAAGGTGTCTGAGAAATGAGGCGTACAGATTGTGGGAAGCAACTGCTATTTAGTGCCGGCCCTTTAGGACCCCCGAGGGCAGAGCCTGGACCTAAACCAGGCCAGACCACAGGCCATGCGCTCCACGGCTCCCGTCCCACACCGGCCAGGTGTCACCAATTTCTCCACCTGTGGAGCAGTTTCTAGAGAATGAAAACACAGCAGACAGCGTCACCGCCGTCAACACTCTCCCAGGCTTCCCTGGCCGTTCTGGAGAGGAACCCAGAACTTGGCCTCTGGCAGGCAGGCCAGCCTCTGCCACTGAGCCACATGGACCTAACACTCGCCCTCCCCGGAACTTGTGCCCAGGCTACCTTCAGTGCAGCCTTGTGTCTGCAGCACCCAATGGTGGTGGCTGCACGAGGGGAAGCTCCCATCTGGCTCCAAGTCCCACCTTCTGGGCAGTGTCTTCTGCAAGCCCGCCCCACGTCACCAAGCTCCCTGCTCTGCTGCCAGGAGCTGGCTCATCTCCTCCCTGTCCTGGGAGTGGGGACAGCAGCGTGGCCCAGCAGAGGACTTGAGTGTGGGGACTCACCTTACGCCTCATCCTGGGTGGAGTCAAGTCACCAGACCGGTCACCAAAGGCCAGGAGGGAGCCCGGATCTGCTCCAAAGTCCTGCTCCTCCCCTGGGCTAGCCGCATCCTGGGAGGCCCGGAGGGCAAGGGCAGGAGCCCAGAGCTTAGTGGGGCAGGACCTTGGCCGAGATCTCAGCCCTCCAAAGTCAAGGTGGCACAGCATGGCACACGTGGCTTCCCCAAGGTCATACATGGACAACTGGGACAAAGAACGGCCACTCAGCTTTTTAAAATTTTTTGCACTGTGCCCGGGGTGCTCCCACCTTTCAGTCCGGAGACAGGGTCTCACTGACTGCTGGACCGCAAGGTGCACCACCTGTGTCTGTCAGCTTTTTACCATGATGACCCAAACACCTGCCACTTGCGGGAACACCATGGTGGGAGGGCACAGTGGGGGACAGCTGCTCAGCTCCGGGCAGCTGGGAGGAGAGGAAGGGAGGGAGGCGGGAGGGAGGCAGGAGGGAGCAAGGGGCCAGGGACGGACACCGTCTCCGAGGCCAGGCACAGGGCGCATGCCCGTCGTACTGGTGACTTGGGAGCTGAGGCAGGAGGATTCCAAGTTTGAGGTCAGCCTTAGCAACCTAGTGAGGCCCTAAGCAACTTAGTGAGACCCAGTCTCAAAAAATAAAAAGGTCTGGGATGTAGCTCAGTGGTAGAGTGCCCCCGGTCCAATTCCCAGTGCAATAAAGAAATAAAAGAAAACACCAAAAAACTCAGTCCCCAGTACACCCTCCAGGGACCTACTTCTTCCACCCACCTACAGTTTCCATTCCTCCCCGTAATCTATCACACAGAGTATTCCACCCATGGGGTCAGAGCCCGCGGATCCAGTCACTTCCCAAGAGCCTAGCTCTGAACACTGCTGCCCCGGGACCAAGCTCTCAACACCTAAGCATCTGGGAACAGCCCAGGTTCAGACTGTAACACTCTCCCTGCCCTGAAAAAACAGGGCATGCTCACCTCACAATGCAATATCAGTCTACTCCCATGAATCCTAGGTCTTTTTGTTTTATTTTTTCTTTTTAGGACCAGGGATTAATCCAGGGCACTTCAGCACTAGGCCACATCCCCAGCCCTTTTTTTTTTTTTTTTTTTTTGTAAGACAGGGTCTCATTAAACTGCTTAAGGCCTCCCTAAATTGCTGAGGTTGGCCTCGAACTTGTGCTCCTCCTGCCTCAGCCTCCCAAGCTGCTGGGATTGCAGGTGTGAATCCCCACTCCTAATAGTTTCAGCATTGCTGAAGAGTCCAGGTCATCTCTGAGATTCAAGGCAGACTTTTGGCTGTGAGCCTGTAAAAAAATCAAAGAGCGTGAAATGCTCCCAATACACAACGGCACAGAGCTGACAGGCCAGTCCAAAGAAAAGAGAGGATGCAGAGAGATCGGGACCAAGCGAGCCTGAAGCCCAGCTGTGCCAAGACGGAACCCTGGAGTCCACGCCTGGCACCCAGGCATGTGGCGGCAGGATGTGGGCTCCACAGGGCTGGTGCGGCACTGCTCCTGGCCTTATCAGGCACAGCCTGTGGGGACTCTGCTGGGCTGCCTCTACCCACTGCCTGCGCCTTTTCTCAGCAGGCAGTCCCCACTCCTGGCCTACCTTGGGGTCCTCACTGCAGCACTGGCTTCACTTCCGCAGCCTCCCTCTTGTCCTCTGCGCAGTGACAGGGCTCTGACCTGCAGCACCTTGCCTGGCCTCCCACGTGCAAGCTCAGCAGAAGCCTGCAGGACCCCCAACGCCAGCATCCTGCACTCCTGCAGAACCAGCACCACGTGCTGACACCAAGGCCTGCCACCACCTCGAGCAGCAGCCGAGCCTCCAGGGATCCTGGCTGCAGCAGCCTGAGTGCTGGGTGGCTGAGCATGCTGAAAAACTTCCCAGGGCCCCTGTACAAGCAGGGTGTCCCATTGGTCTCAAAACAAAGGAATTTTTATTTTTACACCCTTGAGCCTCAGATGGGTGATATCTTGCCAGTTCCTAAGATACCCTCGAACCATCTTTCCTAGTATTTCTAGGTAAAATATTTAGTGTTTAGCGGCTGTATTGTGTTCAACAACCACACCTTCCTTGACCTTGGTTTTACTCAGTTTTCTGGCCAAACTGCAAGTTTTTAAAATCTTTTTGCTTTCGGTTCCCGATTCTCACAATAAACTTGGCTAGAAGCTGCCAGCAATACCCACGCCTCTACACGAAAGCTATGCTGCCTAGCGATTCCTTCTGCCAGATTGAATTCAACCTCACCAAGTCTCAGGACATGGAACACATGCTGATGTTTTCTTAGCCAGGGCGTCCTATGAACGGTCTCTAGACCCATTTCCAAGAGTCCTCCTCCTGCTCTGAGGCCTCCTGAGCAGGCTCACTGTCTGCAGCCTCTTGGCATCTGGTTTTCTGAGCTCCCACCAGAATCACATATTGAGCCTGGCTTACAACAATCTAAAACTTTTCTAGCTTGCATCTCTAAACTTTTCAAATTGCTCCCACAAATTCCAAAAAGCTCCAAAGCTTCTGAACCACATGGTCAATTAATCACAGCAACAACCCATTTCTTGGTACCAACGTGTTTCAGTCAAGCTTTTTTGCCCTGCGACCAAAAGACCTGACGAGAACGATTTTAGAGGAAGAAAAGTTTATTTGGCACTCACGGTTAGGAGGTCTCAGTCCATAGACAGCGGACTCCACTGCTTTGGGCGAAGGTGAGGCAGGACATCGTGGTGGAAGGGTGTGGTGGAGGAAGGCAGCCCAGGAGAGGACAGTCAGGAAGCAGAGACAAACTTCTCTCACCAAGGACCAAACAGAAGCCCACCTTGAGGGACCCACCTGTCCTGTCACACCCGACCTGCTCACAGTCACCACTCAGTCAACCCCTATCAGGGGATCAACACACTGATTAGGTTAAAACTCACGTAACCCAGCTATTTCACCTCTGGACTTCCTTGCATTGTCTCACGCAGGAGCTTGGGGGGCACACTTCACACCTAAACCATTAGACATGCTAAACGGAAGAATCCACTGATGAGGTTAAAGCCACATGATCCATACCACTTTTCTTTTTTGGTACTGGGTCTCAAACTCGGGGTTCTTAACCACCAAGCCGCATCCCTACCCTTTTAGTTCAGGACAGGGTCTTCCTAGGTTGCTTCGAGCCTTGCTCAGTTGCTGAGGCTGGTCTCAAGCTTCCAACCCTGCCTCCGCCGCCCAAGTCCCTGGGATGACAGGCCTGCGCCACACGCCTGGCCGACCCATTCCTGGTAAAAGCACCACTCCTGGACACCGCTCAGTCTTCAACGCGTGAGCTCCTGGGGAACGTTCCAGAACCATAACAGTGCCTGGCAGGCGCAGGCAGGTTCCACAAGTGGCAGACCTGCCTTCTGCAGATCACCTTTTGCTTAGATCAATACTCCGGCTAGTGGTGAGCGAGCTATTAGATAACCCTGCCGCCATTTCCACAGGGAGAGCCCAGGACGAGCTGCTGACACCCGCTGGACCGAACCCCTCAGAATACGTGACGTGAGAAAGTCATCAGCAGGAGTGGGGATGCTCTGTGACGTGACCTCTTCAGGAAAAAGGCTCTGGACCCAACTGGTTTCCAGAGGCGCCTGGAGGGCTCCAGGTAAAGGCACTGGCTTCAGTGGAGGGCTTTGGAAGTCCAGGGTCTTGCCCCTTGCTAGGCCAATGACTGCCTGGATGGTAATTCTGACACAGAACAGCCACCTGCGACCCGGGAACCGGCTCCTCACGAGAACTGACCCTTGCGGAGCTCAGCTGTGCACCAGTTCCTGGGAGCACTCCACAGGAGTCACTGCGGTCACCCTCACAGCCCTGCTGTCGCCCGCCGCTCTGTGAGTCAGCCAGGTGTCCTGACTCCTGGACCAGGACAGCACCTCGTGCTGGTGTCCAGGTCTACCCTGTCACCTCAAAGAATGGGACAAAATGTGCCTTTGTCCACGGTGGAGTCACAGTGGGACACGCTGGTTAGAAGGCCGTTCTGCGGAACCAGATGCGCTGTCCCGCTTCTGACCTCCCTCCAGCCCCTTTCCTCACCTGAAGAATAACAGGTAGGACTGCAATCTGAACGAGTGCCTTGGTGCCCAAAGCTGCGAGTCTCTGGTTGGCATTCACTGAGTGAAGATGACAGAAGCCCCCTCCCTCACCCGCATTCCAGGCCCCGCCTGGCAGAGGAAGGGCTCGGAAATGCAGCTTTAACTGTGAAGCTGGAGCATGGCTCTGAGGGGGGGCCCTCTGCCTGGCTCCTGACGGGACTGCCCAGTGCTGGGCACGGTACAGAGAATCAAGTCCCATGGTCCCCAAGGAGAACGGCAGCCCCATCAAGGAGCTTCTGAGGTGTGTGCGTCTGAGTCCCACTGCATTGGGGACACAGCGTCACTCCCGTTTTGGAGCCGCCGGGCCAGCTGCTCCTCATCCACGAGGTCGGCCACCAGGTTCATCCGACAGGCCCTGAGCGCCTCGACCAAGCCGGCCACTGTGGCCTTCTCCCGCTCGCTGCTCTTCCACACTCTCAGCGACTCCCGCACCCGCTCTGCCAGGTTGCGGGGGTATCGCTCCTCAATTCCATCGATCTTGGCGTCAGAAACTCCAAGGTGACGAGCCAGTCTCCTCCAGTCTTTCCCCACATTATCACATATGATGCTGAAGGCTGCGTGCAGATCTGGGAGGAAAGAACAAGACTTACTGGAGGTTTGGGGAGCACCCCTGACCCCCACAGGATTCTCCGGGCTGACCCGAGTGCTGACCATGCAGATCACCTACACACAAGACCTGCACGGAGTTGTGAAAGCCACCAAGAAGCTCAGGGACTGTCACAGAGAGCCTGAGATTAACCTCAATTCCCCAGGTGGCCCCCGTGGGACTCCGTGAGCTGCTGCTCAGGACAGGGGAACTGAGAAGAGAGCGGGGCTGTTCCCAGTCCTGATCTGCAGCGAGTCGAAGGGCAATCTCCTGAAGCTATGTCTACTCAAGTCCCCGGAATTGAAAATGTTATTTGGAAAAAAGATCCTTGCAGATGTAGGGGAACATCTTGAGAGGAGTTCACCTGGATTATCTGGGTGGGCCCTACATCCAGTGACCATGCAGGCAGAGCTGGAGGGACCCAGCCACAGATCAAAGATGCTGGGAGTCACCCAAAGCTGGAAGAGGCAAGGAGGGACTGGTCCGTAGAGCCACAGAGGGACGTGACCCCTGCCGACACCTGACCTTTGCAGATTTCTGGCCTCCAGATTAAATGATAATAGATTCCTACGGTTTAACCCTCCAAGTTTGTGAAATTTGTCATGGCAGTCCCGGGACAACAGTGCACACCCTAGTTCTTATTTTGGAAGCTGCACCAACTGACCACTAGACTTTGGTCCCTGGCTACTCCACTCCCTGCTGCAAAGCCACTACTGAGATCAGGAAGCAGAGCACTATGAGCCCAATAAGCAGCTTCAGGAGTGTGTGGGTAGGGGAGCAGGCAGGACAAGGCAGTGCGGGAGGGTACCAGACAGCTGCTCTCGCTGTCAGCAGGTGAGCCCACTCCTCCAGCCCCCTGAAAGCACTTGTTGCTGTGATCATTTGAAAAGACGAGGAACTAAGGCACAGGGACGTTAAGTGAATATCTTGATGTCACACAGCTAGAAACTGACTGAGCTGTGGTTCAAAACCCTGTCACCCTGTGCCAGAGACCATGATGTTAAACTGCCTTTTGTAGGAAAAAGTGGCACCACACACAGCATCAACCCACCCTGAACTGCTGTCAACCTGGTATGTTTCCTCCAACACAGTATTTACAAGACTACAGTTAATATCAAACACAGACATACACGTGTCATCTAAAAAGGTACTGAGTCTATTTTTGAGGCTGTCCTTTATCAACACTTTCCTCATTGATTGCTAAATATCCTTGAAAACATCATCTTTCTGATCATTTCTGTTTGTCCAACACTGTGTGTGTATGAAATTCTAACCGACAGCCCTCGACAGTGCAGCGCATCCACCGTGTCACGTTTACGCACTGTCCGGCAGAGTGACTGATCCGTTGATTCCAGGCCACAGCCTGTAGTCTGCAGGGTGTCCCTGAAGCACTAAACTCCCAGGCCCAGGGGCTGAGGGACCCTAGGTATACACTGGTCTCTTACTCCTGGCACCCCAGCAAGCCAAAGGGGAGAATGGAGAGGGGCTGCTCAGAGTGGACTCCTTCGAAAAGGCAGTGAAGGGCAAAAACCTTATCTGATTTCTGAGTACCTGCATAAGTGTCATGAGGTATCTTGGGGAAGACCCAAGTACACACATGAAATTCTTATTTTCATATCTATGCTTCGTATGTAAACCTGAAGGTAACTCTATACAACATTGTAAATAATTTTGTGCATGAAAATTTCCATTTGTGGCTTCTCAAAACATTTTGGATCTCACAGCACTTCCAGTTTCAGACTTCCGATGAGGGTGCTCAGCCTGCACCTCCCACCCCAGGCCAGATGGCCTTAGGTGGATCCCAGGTCTGCTGTCAGCTGTGCATTTGGGCAAGAACTTACACTTGTGAGCCACTGTCCTCTCCTCTGAAAGACGGCAAGAAAGATAGGAAATAAGAGTATCTAACTCACAAACGAACAAGTCAAGTGTGCCGTCGGTGGCACGTGGGAACACTGGGCCAGAGCTACCAAGGGGTGGTGTTGGTCTCTGATGGCCAGGAAGGGGGTCAGTAGGGCACGGTCCCGGAGGCGGACGACCGGATGCAGCAGGCTATCTGACCTCTGCCCTTTTCTCCACTCTACCCCACCCGGTCACTCACGGTCCTTTTTCTTCAGTGAGTTTTCTAATTCACCTGGAAAAAGTGGGGTGGGGAAAACACTGCAGGCCAGGGGTGGGCATCTAGGCCCTGCAACCTCGGGTGGGCTGACTTCTCTGGGTTTGGGTTTGCCCATCTGCCACCCGTGCCCCAGAGTGGTTCCCAGAACACCCGGCAAAGAGCAGGAGCCAAGAGACTTGGAGTCCTCTCAGGGGCGAACCGGCCCTGCGCCCGCGGCGGGACCCCCGCACTCACCTGCCTCCTCCTGCGCGGCCCCCGCCGCCGCCCCCGCCTCGAAGTCGTCCAGGCGCTGCAGCAGGTCGTGGCGCCGCAGCGAGGCCAGCAGGTCGCGCAGCAGCCCGGTGTGCTCGGCCTCCAGGTCCTTCTGCTCCAGCAGCACCTCGAAGAGCTCGTGGCCGCGCTGCACGCGCTCCAGCTTCCTCTTGCCCACTAGCCCCTGGCACAGGAACTTGAGCTCGGTCAGCTCGCCGCTGGACAGGTCGGCCGACACCGAGTGCAGCAGCACCCGGAAGGGGTCCATGGCGGCGCCTGCGAGCAGCCTGCACTCCCCGCGCCCACCAAGCCGCCGGCACTCTGGTTTCCGATCCGAACCCGGAAGTCACCGTAGTCTTCCGGCTCAACTTCTCGCGAGAGCTCTAGGCTTTGCGCATGCGTGTGGCGCGCGCCGAAGCCGTTTCCACCGGGGCTGGCGGCGGCCTCTGCGCCTGCGCCTTGCGGGTCGCTGTGGGTCCCTGAGAGCCTGCGCGGGCAAGTCTGGGAGTTGGTGGATTTGCAGAGCGCGGCGCAGCCCCGCCGTGTGCTGGGACGGCAACCGCGAGCCCTCGGGTGTACGGTTGCTAGGCCACGTCACGTCAGTCACGTTACCATTCTACACCAACATTCACCAAGCATTGAAGTGCGTCCTGTAGGGATCCGGGGGACATCTTCTGTGTGGGGGAGGAAAAAACCCAAAGAACACTACGAGAGGTTTCTTTGGTTTGAAGGTGTGAATATCTGATTTTTAAAGTTAGGGCTACTCACGAGATCATCCCTTGAGGCCTTCTGTCGGGTTGGGGAAAGGTTTGTCCTATCACCAGGTCAGCTGAGGACCAGGGAGGCAATCGGGCGGTGTTTGCACATGGGGTGGCTGTGGTTAGAAATGACAAGAGAGGAGGTACAGTGTCCTCATCCCAGCGACAAGCCAACCACAGGTGTCGTCGGTGGTGGGGACACTCCTCGCCCTGCTCTGAGCACCCATTCCAGGTGCCAGCGTGCGCAGCGGACCCCGGAAACATGCCCATACTAGGTGTCCATTCCCAATATAACAGGAGAGAACGGCTGAGGCCACCGGGGCCGATGGCCAGCGGGCAGAGGGGGTCTCCCTGTGGCACGCGGGCCAAGGGGGACAGGGCTGAGGTCCCAGGAGCAGCAAAAGGCAGGCCTTGTGGGGAGGGGTGGTGCGCGCCAGGAGGGTGCCAGTGAGGAGGGGCCTTGGCCCAGGACTCAGTTTCCCTGCAGAGTGTGGACAGAGGGGTGAGGCCAACTGAGTTACCCTGACGTTTTTTTAGTGGGGTTAAAATCCAGGCATAGAGTTCACCCCTTGGGAGGGTCCGGCTCAAGGTGTTCCTTGTGGTCTAATCCTGGAGCATTTCCATCATCAGCAGGAACCCCTCTGGCACTTTCTGTCAGGGGCCCTCCCCCCTCCAGCCCAGCACCGCTGACCTTTCTGTCTGTGGATTTGCCTGCTGGTGGCAGAGGACGGGCTGTTTCCGGGTTCACCTTGGAACCTCCTTCTACAGGCTGAACTCATGCTCAGTCACAATTTCTCTCAGGGGAAGATTTAATTTGTTTCTACTTTTTGGCTTTTTTTTTTTTTTTTTGAAGGGGGTACTGGGGATTGAACTCAGGGGCCCTGACCACTGAGCCACATCCCCAGCCCTATTTTGTATTTTATTTAGAGACAGGGTCTCACTGAGTTGCTTAGCACCTCACTTTTGCTGAGGCTGGCTTTGAACTCACCATCCTCCTGCCTCAGCCTCCTGAGCCGCAGGTGTGTGCCATGGTGCCTGGCCACTTTTTGGATTTTGAACACTGAATTACATCTTTACAGAGTGCCTCTGATCAGCCAGTAGAAGTCAAGACACTGCAATCACCCCCACCAAAGATGGGGGTGCCCGGACCAGGGGGTGCAGGCACAGCAGGAGCTTGAGAATGCAGCAGCCAGTCTTCTGACTTGGGGCAGGGGTGTAACCAAGAGGAAGTAGGAGGCTTTGCTGGGTTTGAAGGCTGGTGCCTTCCTGGACTGAAGTAGGGAAGGGGTGGGGTGGGGCAGGCTTGGGAGGAAGAGCCAGGGCTGGTTTGGGGCACAAGGTGCCTATTAGACCTTTCGGTAGAGATGTTGGGCAGGGGCTGCCCAGGACAAGGGTGAGGACGGAGATCTGGGCCAGAGATTTAATTCTGGGAGTCCTCTGCAGATAAATGGTATTTTAAGCACCTACAGAATCAGGTCATCCATGAGAGAGGCAGAGAAACTGGCCTGTGGCTCAGTCCAGGGTGTCCACCATTAAGGGGCAGTGAGACGTGGAAGAGTTGGGGAAGGAGGCTGAGAGCGAGCCTCGGGAGGCAGCAGGTGAACAAGGAGCCTCTTGTGAGGGGAGAGGCTCCAAGAACCCAGCTGCCCTTTAAGCAGCGCTCAAAGACATTTTCAAACAAACTGCAGGCTGGGGTTGTGACGGGCCTCTGTTGGCACAGTCCTTCCTCGGTGGGCCCCACGGCCTCCGTCTCTGTGGCTCGGCTCTGTCTTCCCTGTGGCTTTCCACAGTGCAAGTTCCCTATTTTGATAAGGTCTGACTGATTGTTTTTTCCCATTATGGATTGTGGTAGCAAGTTTCAGATCTCTTTGTCTAACCTTAGACCCCCACATTTTTTTCTATTTTCTTCTATAATTGCATAAATCCATGACCCCCTTTACGTTGATCTTTAAGGTAAGGTGCAGGTTGAGGTGAGGTTCTTTCTAGCCTGGGGGGACTGGTGGTTCCAGTGTGTTGACCCCCTGCAGGGGAGACTTTTATAAGGCTCAGGGCTTGTGAGTCACTGAAGGCCACTGACAATCTGCCCCACAGAGGTCTCCGCCGCGGCCTGCACATCACGATTTTGACGGGTTGTGTTTGTGTATTTTTCTCTCACTTAGTGCCTTTCCAAGAAAGGCAGACAGGAGAGCGAGCACCTTGTGGGCGTCTCCCTTTCGGGGTTCCCCCGTCCCGCCTCAGCCTCTCCCAGGGTGACTTTCCCCCCTCTTTCTCTGTTTGCTTTGGTCTCTCTGCTTCCTGCAGAGGGACTGCCTCCAGAATCTGCGGATCCTCAATCCTCGGCTTCCTTCAAAAGTATTCCGGTTTTTGTTTTTTTAAAGGAGCGTCCCCCTGGAGGGGCAGGGGTGTGTGTGGACAGAAGAGCCCCAGCCTCATCCTCACCTAAGACCTGCGGGGACGCTAGTTTGACCACATAAGGGACTTGGGGACTTGAGGGCTTTGGGACAGGAGTTGTCTTGTCCTTTTGCAGTGGGTCTCATGGATCCCAAGTCTTCATAAGTAGAGAGACAGGGAGATGGCATCTGGAGAAGGGCTCACCTGTCACTGCCGACTGGAGGGGCCTCCCCGCAGCTGGGCAAGGTTAGGCGCAGGCTGCACCATGGACCTCCAGCCCTGCAGACATCTTGACTTTAGCCCAGCGAGGCCCACGCGGGACATCCCACCCACGGAACCTCAGGGTAATGCTTTTGGGTTGTCTTAAGCTGTGGGGTTTGTGGTCCTTTGCTGACTCCTTGTCCCTCCCCAAGAGCAGCTCCCGAGGTTGCCAGCAGAGGGCAGCAGCCACCAGCAGGAAGAAGCAGGCAAGGTCATTTCTTCCCTGGACATCAGTATGGGGGTGACTGGGAGGGATAGGGAGGGCAGACACCTCTGGAGCCCCGGCGGTCTGCTTCAGTCCCGGCTACAGACGCTGCGTTGTATGAAGTTAATTGCCACACTCTGGTGACTGCTGTACTCACCGATAAAGTGTGAGGGGGAGATAGAGGGGGGGGGAGGGGAGGGGGAGGAAAGCAGGGAACAAACAACAGAGAGTCAGTTCCTTGGTGGGACCGAGGGGGTCAGACCTGAGCGCCTGCTGGACACAGCCTTTCCCTGTGGCCGCCTTCCCGGCAGGCTCCTGGCAGGGGCAGCACGCACCATCCGACCTGGGGAGAACCCGAAGGAGCCTGCACTGGCCCAGGCAGGGCTTCCAGACACCCCCTTCTCCACAGGCTGTGACGAGCACGGCTGTGTGAGCATGGAGCTAGCCCTCCACGTGCCCCCGTGCTCCTTCCATTGGCTCATGGGCTAGCTTGAGCCTGAGGTCCACTCAGCTGAAGGGTGGAAGGCCAAGTTGCCAGTCTGTCTGCCTTCCACCCATCCATCCACTCATCTACCCGTCCACCCATCCTCCAGCTCCCCACCCATTTACCCACCCATCCACCCATCCACCCAACTATCCATCTATCCATCCATCCATCCATCCACCCANCCATCCACCCATCCACCCACCCATCCTTCCATCCATCCACCCATCCGTCCATCCATCTGTAACCCATCCATCCACCAATCTGTCCACCCACCCACCCGCCCTCAGCTATCCCCCATCCATCTGTCATCCCTCCACCCCCACCCACTGCTGGTCTGCCCATCCCACCCGCCCACCCACCCATTCACCCATCACCTGCTCCCTCCCTATTCACCCAGCACTTCCTGGCCCTGCCTGTGCCTGGTGCTGTACCAGGTGCCCCTTCCTGGCCTGTCAAGTGTTCACTCTCCTTTTTTCCTGTGGTGTCCACACAACGTGGACAAGTACACGAGTACTGTCTGATGCATGGTGACCGACCCCCTGTGGTGGGGTAATTTTAGGGACTCATGAGTGGTTCCTGGAGACCTGTGGTTGAGTGTATGTGGGAGTTGGGGTGCGTGGGGCAGGCTCTGATCTCAGTCTTAGGTGGGGACTGCCCTGTCCCAGGCACAGACCTTGGCTAAGGTGTTCCAGGGATTCCCACAGCTGGTCCTGAACCAAGGACAGGGACCTTGGCCCAAGGCTTATGTAGCAAGGCCAGTGACTCCAGGAGGCCCAGCCCCAGCTGTCCCCCAGCCTGTGGACAGGCATGCCTGGCTGAGGGTGGTGGGGCAGCTGGAGGACAGTTGTCAGATACCAGAGTGACACCATGGCAGGGGGGCAGAATCAGGTGAGTGGCTTTTCAGTAGAACATGCGAATCTGGATTTTGGATGTATATTTCCCTGGATTTTAAAAAACACGTGGGAAATCAACTAAAAAAACTAACAAGTGCTGAGCCCACCGTGGGAGGTGGCCTCCCACAGCAGCCTCCACCCTTGGGGCTCAATCCCTCTTCCAGGGCTGTGTGCAGCTGGGCCAGTCCAGGCCTTGGGACCTGCCTCCCACCCTCGAGGCCCCAGGACCCCCGTAGAGACTCCAGTGGTCCTTGGTGCCCGGGTCTGGACCCAAGGAAGGTCATGTAGCCATGTGGGCAGCAGAGCCCTGGCCATCTCTGTTGCCATCTAAAATGATGGCACTGGCTGGCCGAGGCTTTTTCATGGCCAGGTCCCAGGTCCACAGGTCTCTCTGCACTGGCCTTCCCGCAATCCCCAGCACCGAGTGCCTGTATTTCTCTGCCCCTTTCTCCCGACGCCTCCCGCTGAAGGGCCACCTTACAGCTGCCAAGGCAGCCAACGCTCGGCCAGGCCCACGGTTCCTATTCCACCCGCTGCCATGCGGATCAGCACGCCCTGTCCTTCCCGAGTCGGCTCTGGCCACCGCCACCCGCACCCCCCACTCCTGAAACCTACTCTCTGCCTCGGGACCTCTGCACGACAGTTCCTCTGCCTGACCCGGATCTTTGGGGGAACCGAGGAGGTCAGACCTGAGGGCTTTGTTTCTGGTTCCTCTTTGCTCACGTCGCGAGGGCTTCGCTGACCAACTAGGCCACTCTCTTGACACTCAGAGCCCTTGCCACTTGTCCTGAGCATCCCTTCCTGGCTCTCCAATCTTCCGGTTCCAGGGTTAGTTTTCTGGTCCAGCACCCGACTCCCTCTGCAGGGTCATCCCAGAGGGAAGGGGCGCGCCTGTTGGCAGCTCCCCTCCCCGCGCTCTGCCGTGCCCCCGAGCGCTGCGTCCCGGCCTCACCTGGCAAGTGCCAACCCGGCGCGTCCTCCCCCGCGGCGCACTGGACGTGAGCTCCGCGCCGGCACTAGGGGGCGCACGAGGCCACGGCGGGGCCGGGGCTCCCGGGTCCTGGGGGTGAACGTCGCCAGGCTTCACTGGCATGATGGTGACCACGGGTGGCGCTTAAAGTGTCCTCGCTTGCCCACGTGAGTACCCTGGCAATCCAAGGGGGCTCCCCAAAAGGTTTGGGAAATTTAACTGAGTTAAGTACCAACGTGTTGGGTTGTGGATTCAGGAGCCCGCAAGAGCCTGGTGAGCTGGCGGGACACCTCCCGCGAGCGGACACCAGGACGCGCGTGCGCACTCAGCGCCGGCAAGTGCGTGGGTTCCACGATGCGAAGCCCGAGACCACGAAAGCAAACGCGCGCCGCTGCACGCAGGCCCAGAGTGCGGGCGAGCACGCGTGCGCACGCCAGGGACAAGCAGAGGCAAGGCGCACAAACACGCCAGCGGGTGCGCACTCGCACACATGTGCACAGACAGGCCTGGGCACGCACATGAGCCCGTGCAGCCCCACACTCGCACACTGACACATACGCAGGAGCTGAAGTCCCAGGAACACCTAGGACAACTTGCACAGGAAGCACACCTTCCTGGTCAGTCACACCCAAACGTGCAGCCTCAAGCGAGGACATGTGGCCGACTGTGGGGAGCCTCTGGAGTGTCCTAGGGCACAGGTCATGAAGGCAGCACTCAAGTAAGGAGAGCATTGTGTTTTCAAATTTATTTAAATGAATATTCAGCCACAGTCCTCTGTGGATTTGTGTACATTCAGTTTTTTAAAAAATGGATTCCGTAAAAGGAATTTTGGTAGTCACGTAATTCTTAACACAATATTTATATACAAAAACTCCATTTGAAACTCCTACTGTACAAGAGAAAATAGAAGCATCAGTTTGATTTTAGCAAATAAGGAAGACCTGCCCCCGAGGGGCTCCGACCACCGCCAGTCAACTGCAGGAATGTCAATTTCACCACCAGGAAACGCTCAAACACACCATGGAGATTTTCTCCTTGGCCTTGATGAAACATTTTGTTTCCTTGGTGCTTGAGAAATTTCAGATAATTGGTTAGTATAACCAGTGCAAATTTAAATCACTCATATCATTTATGAGAACTTTTTTTTTTTATCTACAAGCTTTTAAAATGATAATTGTCCAAGAGACATTCCTGTGAGTAAATATAGAGAAGTGTTACCAAAATAGAAGCCTTTATTAATAAAAATCTTTGGTAGTAACAGTATTTGAAATTCCTCTCAATGATACTTGGTTAACTAATAAACTTCCACCTTGAGCTACAGAAAAAAAAAAATCCTCCACATCCCGCAGTTTAGTTTTAAACAACTAAACAAAACCAAGAAGTATTCTAAAGCTTTGAATGACTCTCAGAAGCCTTAGGACTTGGTGATGCCCTTGAACCTCCTTCAGGTCACCTTGGAGGTGATCTCCCCTGCCCACCTCCCTGTCACCCTGGTCTCATCTCACAAAAGGGCATCGACTGATGTCAGCCCAGCACCCCAGGGTGTGAGGCTGGCGCAGGGGTACTGGTCAGCTATGGCTTAGGATACCTGGACCCCTGGGCTCCAAGGATGGACGGGAGCCCCCGTGCCCCTGTGTGGCCAGGGCCAGGCACCTCTCTGAGCAGAGTGCCTCAGCTTCCGAGTTCACCGAAGGAGTCAGGATCAGTCCTGGGCTTCTCTGACCTGCGGCCGGCCAGGTGACACGTTTGGGAGCTGCGTCCCCACAGTCCCTCTCAGCCTCTCCGTTCTTCCCCAAACCTGGCTCCAGCTCTGGCCGGAGGCAGTGGAGACCATCTTTCATCTGTCTTAAGGCATCTGTCAGAGGAACAGATGATTTCTAGGGCCTCTGCTCTCTCCCCACTGCGAAGCGCCGGCCCTGGCCCGCTGTTGCCCACCACCAGCCATCACGTTGGTTCACCTTGAATACGAACGATAAAAAAATCCCTGCATAATGGCTTTGTGCAAAAACAGGAGAAAAACAGAAAGAAGAGAGAAAAATGTCCCATCGGAAAGTGGCCCTCCACGTTTCCGGGGCCACAGGACCCTGGAGGGGCAAAGTGCGCCCACCCCAGGGCGCCCCCGTCGGGAAGCCGCTGCCCGCAGTGCCATGGCTACAGCATGCCCCCGCGGTACGCGCCGCCCGAGCCCGCGCCGACGTCGGGGCGGGGCGTGGCACTGTGGTGGTTGCAGGGCTCCTCGCTGTCGCGGTCCTTCTCCATCCACGTATCCAGAAGCTGCTGCTTGCCCTGCTCCTCCCTCATGAACAGCTCCACCATGAGCACCTTCTCCTTGTGGATCTGCTGGCTGATGTCCTTGGGGATGTCCGGGATCACCCAGTCCACAAAGTCACTCATGAACATGACCAGGTTCTGCAAGGGGGACCGTCACCCACAGGGCGGGAAGGATGCCACTGGGAAGGGCGCCCCACCCGTCCGCTGCCCCACCCGCCCCACCCGCCCATGTGCCTGACCGCTCTCTGCTCTTCCTGTGCACCTGCCCCACCTCTCTACCTGCTCCTACCTGTCACCTGCCCCACCCCTCTCCCTGCTCCCACCTGTCACCTGCCCCACCCCTCTCCCTGCTCCCACCTGGCAGAGCCTCACCCTGTTGCTCCTGGCCTGGGCACAGCCCTTGGTTGCTCTGGGTGTCAGTTTCCCAGAAGGTCTAAGTGAGGTAATAATTACCAGCAGGCCCTCCAGGAATTCCTGTGGAACTTTTTTTCTTGGGGGGCAGTGTTACTGGGAATTGGATCCAGGGGTGCTCGACCACTGAGCCACATCCCCATCTATTCTTTTTGAGACAGGGCCTCACTAAATTGCTGAAGCTAGCCTCCAACCTGTGATCCTCCTGCCTCGGCCTCCTGAGTTGCTGGGATTGCAGGCGTGCGCCTCTGCGCTCCACTGTGCCCCGCTTGGGTGGACTTTCTTGAGTGAATATGGATTGAAAACTTCCCTGAATAACTCTGGTGCCTCGGCTGGAAGGCTTCCCAAGTGAAGCAATGGCTCACGTGCCACCAAATGTAACCGTGAGTGTTGGGGCCTTAGGGAAGGGGCTCCGGAGCACCAGCCGGTCTGCTGCACCCCGGCCCTGCACTGTCACCATGGCTGACATTGGCTGCCTCAGATGGGACGTTTTGGAGGCTAGGATGCGGGTTAAGTTGGTTTTTGCGAAAAACCAGAAACCCTGTTGTTGGGTGAATGTCCCTCTAGCTGAGGAAGTGGCCCCTGTTGGGACAAGGCCGGTGGCCCCCAGCTGCCCCTCTTCTGGCTGCTGCAGCCCCCACTGTGGCCAGAATGCCTCCTGCTCAGCCCCTTCCCTGAGGGGCCTCCCACAGCCAGGAACCCTGGCCCCGGGCTCTGGCGGGACGGGCTCTGAGCTCGGAGTGCAGGGACTGCCCACCCCTGGGGCATGTGGAGGGCAGAGCTGGCAGAACCCAGGTCTGGAGCTTCCTGATTCTGGGCTCTGGGCCACCACCTTCCTGGCCAGGACGCAGGTGGCTAGAGTCTCGGCGGTGCCCACGTGTCCCAGGGCACACGTGCTGTCCCCCTCCCCAGAGACGGGCTGGAAGGGCCAGGTCCCTTTACTGCTGGCGGGGGGTAGGGTCATGACAGCCCTTGGTCTCCTGGCCACTAGGCTGAAATGTGAAGACCAAGGCGGGACGGGGTGCGGCCTCCCCTTCCTGCAGGCTCTCAGGACCACCCACCCTCCCAGATGGGCCCAGAGCCCTGCAGGCGCACGTCCCTCCTGGTCCCCTCAGGGGGGCTGCGAGTGCCCAGGTTGGCCGGGCGCCCCTCTCGGGCATCCCAGAGCAGCATCTCCGCGTGCCTGGAGGGGTCTCCAGAGCCCGGCACCGACCGTGGGCACCGGGCACTCTCCAAGTGCCTCCTCCTCAAACCTCCAGGGGACAGGGCCACACACCTGGAAGACGATGACGAAGGCCAGCCTGGCCGCCAGGACGGCCCAGAAGTCCTTGGAGACGTCGTACTTGTGTTCCGACCAGGGGGGCTCACGGTAGTCCTTGTACCTGTCGGGGGAGGCAGGCCTTAGGCGCGGCGCGGGCTCTGGTGGCGCTGGGCAGCTCGGGAGGGAAGGTGGGGGGCTTTGCCCACGGCCTGGGGCGTCTGTGCCTGCTGGAGGATGTGGCCCTGAGGGCCCAGCTGTGGCCTCCAGAGGCGAGCTCCGTGTCCCTCTGGTTCAGAAGTTTCCAGACTTGGGAACAGTAGAGCCTTTTTTAAAAAAAAGTGATCTCTCCTGAAACCTCAGGGCCCCACGCGGGAATGGGGTGGCCTTCCCTCAAGTCCACCCTTGGCCTCCACCAAACTCCAGGAGGTGTCCACGGAACACGGTTTGGAAACCACTTCTCCTCTGAGGCCAAGGGAGTGAGGGTTCGTTCCAGCACCCCAACAGGGGACACAACCCTCTGCTGCCCCAGGTCATTCCTCTGCAGCTCTGAGTCACAGGTGTCCCCCTCCACTGGTCGGGTTTAGACAGTGCCCCTGGGTGTCCCACAGGGAGAGCAGGCCCCCACACAGGTCCCCCGAGGCCTTACCATTGTCCCAACTCTTCTACAGAGACCGGGAGATGCCCCGAGCCTGTGGGGACCTGTGTCTGTAGGGCCCCCCAAAAAACACCTTAGCTAAGCTTCTGCAGAAATCCTCACCACGGCCAATTTTAGGACTGTCAGCAAAAGAGTCCACGTAGATAAACTCCCTATTTTCATGTTGCCCTATCTTACGTGGCCACTGGCCGGGAAGAAATCGGCTCTCCAGGTGCTGGACACCCCCTTACTAGTTTCTCACAAACATTTATCCATGTAGCAGTTTGTAGAAGTTGTCAGGTGGGTGGCGGTGACTTAGAACAAAGCAGCCCGCGAGGGAAAGAAACATCAGTCAGGAGCCCACAGAAACGCCTGTCAATCAGCGAGATCTCCTGACTAGCGCCTGTCAATCAGCAGGACCCCCGGCCAATCCTGGAGTTCAGCCAGCTCCCTGACCAACTCCAGCCGGACAAGGGACCCTAAAAATCCTCTTTCCTGTCCCAAGCCCCCCCCCTTCCGGCCGTGAGCCCCATAAAATCCCTTTCCAGTCGAGCTCCCACACAGTTTCTCAGACCCTCTCCTGTCCACTCTGTGGTCTGATCGAGTGAGTCTAAAAAAGCCTCGCTCATCGGCCTTTTAAATCGGCCTCCTTTGCTCGCTGCCCGCCTTGCCTGATCTTACGGAAATGGGTGAACCAGGCCTCTGGCCTTGAGCTGGGCTTCACGGACATGTCTGCATTTCCAAGAGAAGTTACCCACTGGGCTCCATGGAACCGCTGGCACGGCTCCCCTCAAAACCTACCTGCAGCTGTGTCTGGACACCTCCTGCCCCTGTGCTGACCTCTGTCGACAGGAAGCCCCCGCCAGCTCACAACCACCTGGGCCCCCCTAGGGAGACGGGCCATCCTCTCTGGGGCACATGGCTCTCCATGCCACCACGTCACCTCTGCCACTCCCTAACCAGACTCTGCTGTCCCTCTGGCCAGTGGCTCCCTCAGGGAGGAGCTGGACGTGGCTGTGATGGTGGGGAGCCCTCAGTGCCACGGCACAAGACTGCGCCGGGCAGAGGCAGAGGGGCAGCCACGCCCACGGTCTGTTTCAGTGGGTCCTAACAGCCAGGCCCTAGCCTGCTCCCCGCGTGGCTGGGCACCCTCATGTGAGGGCACAGGGAGCGGCTCCCCTGTCCAGGGCCTGGGGCCCGGCCACCCAGGCCTTTCCAGCGCACTGAGTTTCTCCTCTCGCCCAACAATGTCCACATAAGTCCTCAGCGATGACAAAGAGACCGTGTCTCTGAGCATCTTGCTTCTTCGCCGTTATCCTCCATTCTACTTGAGTTGAGCGTCGGCTTGCACGGGATCTCAACGGGGACACAAGAGGTGCTGTGCCATGTGACAGGGTGGCCCTGGCAGTCTCCAGGAGGCCAGCCTTTGCAGTCAGCTCCTGCACACAGGTGCCAGGGTCCCCAGAGCCCTCCTTGGCTGCCAGCTCCCCGGTGCAGTTCCGGAGGAGGCCAGCAGGTGGCGAACTGGCGCCAGTCACCCTGGGACTTTCTTGTGACTAAGGTCCCATGGACGCCTACAGACAGGCCTGCCTAAAGACGGCTCCCCTTGAAATTTCTCAGCTATCTGATGGCGTGACATTTTGTGGAAGCTGAGCCCCGGATCTGATCTTTCCCCTGCCCAGCGGCATGGGCTCTGACCCTCGTGATGCTGGGCACCTGCTCCCAGCCCGCCCAGGATCCTGGGGAAAGGCTGTCCACAGGCACCGCGTGGCTGAAGGGCCGGTGGGGCATTACCCGCCCCTGTGCACCAGAAGCAGCTGCGCGGGCAGGTGTTTGAAACTGGAAATGGTCCCCTGGTTGGCAGACCCGGCTGGCGGGGTCCCGAGTGCGCGGGCCCTGCCTGGACAGGGGCACGTGGGATAAGCATGTCCGTTTTACTGCTGATGCGCCAAGCTGCTTCTGTGACTGTCAGCACCACGGGCCCCAGAGGTCCTTCCCAGCCCCTTCCATGTGCTCAACGGCTGGAGGCAGGAGAGCCAGCTCCGGGGCGTGGGGTGGAGGCGGAGGCGGAGGCCCCAGAGGAGGTGCAGGAGAGGGGCCAAGCTACCCTGGGACCCTCTGTCCCTCCCCCGGGCGGGCCTTCCTCTGCCCGCCCTGCCTCCCCCCTGGGCACCGAGGTCCCCAGCACTGGTGCAGGGCACCCTGGGCTCTGCCTCAGTCATCCGTGAGCTGCTCCCTGCGAGCCCTGAGCACCTGGAGGCCAAGAGTGGCAACCTGGTGTCCAGACGCCCCTGCTTTGCCCTGCCCCTCCTCAGGGGCCTTGTTCAAGCCACAACGCCCTAAGTTTCCTTAAGATCCCCATTTCCTGACTGCGACCCCTCCCCAGGCCTGGCCAGCAAGAGTCCTGGAGCCCTGGCCGTGGCAAGGATAGGCATGTGGCCCAAGACAGGCTGCAAGACTCACATCAGGGCTTTCGCTATTGGAACAGAGAAGGTCTCCCCGTGGGGACTGCGGGCAGACAGATGTAAGGCAGAAGCTGCTGGTGGATGATGTCTGCCTGCCAGAAACTGATACTGACACAGAGGAAGCAAATTAAGGAGGCTGTGTCAGTGTGGGGCCTAACGACTGGAGCTCCTGGATCCAGCCACACCTGAAGCTATCACGGACCTCTTAATTATAGCTAACTAGTGTATTGCCCCTTTCCAACGTCCCCCCGGAATGTTTTTTTAAACAAGTTTGAGTGGTTCTGTGACTTGCTTCTGAAAGAATCCTGGCTCAAACCTGGGTTTCCCAGAAACCCACTGAACTGGCCCTTCAAAGAGAGCCGCTGGGAGTGGTACCTGCATATCTGCACCTCGTAGCCCAGGTCCAGGGGGTCGTTGGGGGCTGTGCCGTTCTGGAAGTCGCTGACGTTGAAGAAGGAGAGCGTGTGGTTGACGAAGCCGTGCATGGTCCCGTTTTGGCTGTACATGTAGAGGTACACCAGGCGCGGGATGAAGTCGGACGTGAAGGAGATCACGAAGGCCTGCCCGGGAACAGCGGGTGAGCATGACCCCAGGAGGGTCGGCGTGCCCTGTTGGCTCCCTGCCAGCCTCCTGGGCGTAGCAGGAGGGCACAGGGAAGGGCGCGCTGCCTGCCTTCCACTGTGTGGCAAACCCCCCAACCTCTCTGTGCCTCTTTTGTGTTCTTATTAAACAGGACACCCCCTGAGCACAGCCCCCTGCCTCCTGGGTGCCACTCTGCCCAGCTCAGTCCATCACGGCCTGCTCTCGTGGTAATCCAAGAGCAGGACCCGAAGCCCAGCAGCCTCTGAAACAGGCTGTGTAGCTCTGGGGAAGTCTCTTGCCCTCTCTGTGCCCTGGCTGTATTTCCTAGAAGATGGGCCCTAACAGTCCCCACCTCCAGGGGCTGTGTGGGCACTGGTGGGTTGGCATGGGAAAGAGAGCAGAGGTCTGGAAAGTTCTAGTAGCCCACTGAGTGGTAAACGCTAACACTTGTCCAGTGTCCTCACCTGCTCACAGCACCCCCTCCAGCACACGGGCTGCACCTCAGGGTCCCAGCCCCATCAAGGTGAGCCCTAAGCTCGGGCCCTGCGCTCACTCACCAAGGTGGGACAGACAGCCACAGGTGTGCCCTGTGCTCACCTCCCCTCAACAAAGGCTTCGAAGCCACCATCTGGGGAGCAGCTGGCTGGCAGGAGGGAGGCCGGGCTCTGAGGCTAGAGCGCCTCCGCCCAGTGGGGATGGAGGCCTAGGCCCGGCTCCTGGAGCCCCCTGCCCCCACAATGTCAGCTGCTGGGCAGACTGGCTGCAGGGTGCAGGACGAGGGCCCTGGGCTCCTCTGCTGTGGACACTCAGTGGCTGCCTGGGTTATGTGCCCGGGATTCAGTCTCGGGTTTTGAGACAGGTGCTGGCCAGCGGGACAGAGCTAGACCTGGGGCAGGGGAATCCGCAGGCAGGGTCCGGCCGACCTCCACAGGAGGCCAAGGGGAGGACTGCGGGGACCCAGGTGGTGCCACCCAGAACCCACAGGCCGGCTCTGCGGGAGAAGCCAGGAGGGCACACTGTGCGCTGGGAAGGGAGCGTCCACCATCGTCCACAGCTGGGGAGGCGCTGAGGGGCTTCTCCCCTCACCAGTCTCAGCCGCCCCAGCCTCTTTAAAGAGCAGGCGTGAGCATGTGTGTGTGCGTGTCTATGTGATTGCACATGTGTGTGAGTGTGTGTGCATGACTGTGCGTGTGCGCATGTGTGCATGTGTATGACTGTGTGCGTGCGTGTGTGTGCGTGCGTGCGCGTGTGTATGTGTGAGTGTGTGTGTGTGTGTGTGTGTGTGTGTAATCAGCCCCCCAAAGCAGCAGCGAGGTTGCTGGCTCTCCATCCTGGGTCTCTGTCACTGTCCCTCTGTCACTGACCCTCCCTGCTGCCTCTTGTTCCTTTGTTCTCAGGACCCTGGGGGGCGCGTGTGCAGGACACAGGGTGGGCGGGGGGCGGGAACCTCCCTGCAAGTCTGCAGTAAAGGCAGGGGACGGCCATTCCTCCCCAGAGTCCCCAGCCCCAGATCAAGGGACATCTCCAGAGAGGCTACCCTGTCCCAGGAGCCGAGGGCTGCAGCCGGAGGTGGGGGCCCAGCTCTGCCTCTGGGGGCACTGCCTGCCGCGGCTGGGCAGGACTTGGGTTTGCAAGGTCCCCAGCGTCACTTACGTTAATGATGACGGCCAGCTTCCCAACACCTCTGAGGATGTTGTACCAGATGCCTGGGGAAGAGGAACCAGCTCTCAAGACCCCTCCCCGCAGGCAGCGCCCCGGCGGCCCCGCAGGCGCCGGCTCCCCAAGGCACCCAGAGGGACGAGTGTGGCAACGGGCACTGTCTGGGAGGCCGGGGAGCCCAGTGAAGGCCTGGCCACGCTGTGCCTGTGCCGTCCACTGTCCCTGAGCAACTGAAGCCTCTGAGAGACGTGCTTGTCACAGGGCCCCTCGGGGCTCTGGCCACACCCAGCCAACCCCGAGGCAAGGACCCCACAGGGCCGGGATCTGTGGCTCCTGGGCAGTGCAGGTGTCAGGGACAGGCCGGAGGTGGCTTTGGGGTGACCCTGCAGCACTGCAGCATGAGCTGTCCCTGTCTGGACGCCATCTTGCTTCTGTCACCCCAAGTCACAGATGGACAAAAGGACCACAGAACATGGCGGCGGACACCCTGCTCTCTGCCTCCCATGGGGGAGGGTGCCCTGCCGACTCTACCCCAGCAGTCCAGATCCGCGTCCCGGGCCAGCGCTGGACACCCCTGAGCAGCCCTTCTCGGACAGGCTGGGCGGGCCACGCTGGCTGTTACTGTCCAGTGACAAGGACATGGCAGGCGGCTTTGACAGGCGTAGGCTGCAGGGGGCCGCGTGCAGCCGGCAGCCCCAGCTCCTGTTTCTGGGGTACACCCTGGCAATCTGCAGAGACAGCTCAGTGCCACGGTTCTCAGTGTCCCACGGGCTCAGGTCACTGTGTGAGGGGCCGAGATGGCTCCCTCCCAGCCTGGCCAGTGGCTGGGCGATCCCGGTCCTCTCTGTGATGGGCAGGGGCGCTCCAGGCCCACATGTGGCCAGCAATCTGGGCAGAGTGTCCCACTCCCTGCCGCCACCTCCAGTCCTCAGGCCGGGCCACAGCCCACTGGAGACGCGACGCCTGCCAAGGCTCCGTCTGCTTCCCACGGCGGACGGCCCTCGGTTTAGCTTCCTGATGGCACAGGTGGGGCAGCCATGGGCCCTGTGGGGTGGCACTAGGCTACCCACCCTGCAGGAGGCCACGGGGGAGTGAGCCGGACGGCACGGGGGGGGCTGGGCCCTCCTCGTGATGTCGCCACGCTGGGTCACGGGCGGGAACACAGCAGCACCCGCCCGCTAAGGGGCCCAGGTAGGCTGTGGACAGTGCATCCTGTGTCTCCTGGACTTCACCCCGCGTCCAGTCCACAGGTCGGCGCCATCAGGTCGGCGTTTGCTGAATGGCCTGAGCGTAGAGAGCCCTTTCCAACAAGAGAGCGCAGAGCGGGCCACCAAGCAGGGGCTGGTGGGACCGTCCAGCTGCATGCCCACTCCGTTAGCCTCGCCCATGACTTAAAGATGCAGACTTGCTGCTTCTGAAAGATCCTCAGCCCTGGTCCAGGTGGCGGGCACCACTGTCTCCATGACCACAGGTCTCCATGACAGCTGTCTCCATGACAACAGCACGTGGCCCAGGGTGGCGCCCCCTGCAGGCCAGGATGTTCTCTGCACCTGGGGAACCCCCCTGCATCCCTTCAGCCCTTTAAGAGCAGAGCATTCACTGCAAACCAGATCCCCTCAGGCTGGGGACAAAACACTCAGGGCTCCCAAGTTTCAAGAGACTCATAAATGGGCCTGTAGCTCTGGGTCCAGGAAGAACACGGGCCTCTGGGATCTGAGTCGGGGGCCATGTTGAGACCTCAGGTGGGTGCTGGGGTGATACCCCTGGGCTTGGCTCCCCGGGAGGTGGCACCTGAGCTCAGGGTGTCCTTGGGCAAGTGAGGGTCATCCCAGGTGATCACCCAACAGGCCCAGATAGATGACAACAGGAAACAGTGGGCAGGAGGGCCGGGGTGGGACGGGCAGGCCCTGCAGGTCCGCAGCCCTGGCCAGGGGTTGCCCTGTGTGGACCCCACACCGCGGGCTGCGGAGCCCTGGGAGAAAGAAAAGCAGGACCCCGCCCCAGCCTCTCCTGGGGGAGGAGCTGCACTTTGACACCCTGTTATTCTGACACTGGCTGCAGGTGACTCCTGACTCGGAGGTCCCCGTGAAGGGGTCTTCTTTTGGAGACCTCTCGGGCTCCTTTCATGGAGACCCTCGAGGGGAACTGCCTCGTGTTTACCCCTGTTTCAAGGACTTTTTTTTTTAACTATCCCAGGGGACTCTAGGCCCCACTTCCAAGAACCTGACACGGAAGTGCCTGGGAACCGCATCTGCCCTGTCCCCGTGCCAGGCGCTGAAGGCCAGCGGGTTCTGGCCAGCGGCCCTGAGGACGCGGGGAGCCAGAGCTCAGCGCCGAGCTGCGGCCAGTTCCCACGCAGGTGGGCTCCCTGCAGGACCCACTGCGCCCTCGCCACGGCAGAGGCCGGTGACGAAGCCACTCTGGGACACAGCATCCCCCAGGCAGCCAGGGCGCATGGGGGACAGGTCACAGGGGCCACTGGGCCCTCTGTCCCCAGGGACGCTGGCCCTGCACGGATCACAGGAGGAAAACAAAAGCCTGTTGAGCAGCAGGTGGCAGCGACGGAGCCCAGCGGAGCCGTGAAGGGCCAGAGCACACCTCTGAGCCCCGGGACCGTGAGAGCTGGGGGACCAGGAGCCGACTGCCCTGGGGCGCCAATGTCCCCACCCCGGGGGGCTGCAGGCAGCCCGCGTCTCCATGTGCTCTTTCACCCTTCTGGGTTTCCACGTGTTCAAGTGCGACCGTCTGGGGACAGCCTGAGCCTCTGGAAGCCAGGGATGCCAAAGCAAATACGCCCACGGAGGGTCAGCCAGGGCCCCGGGCAGCGGGAGGGGGCCGCTGGGAGGAGTGTGGCCGAGAAGGGCGTTCCTCGCTGGGGACAGAGCTGCAGAGTCCCCGGGACGGCCAGGATGCACCCACTGCTCCTCTCTGGGCCTCTGGTGTGACGGTCAGTCACAAGGCCGGCTGTGGCTCCAATTCTCTGGTGAAGCTCTGACATCCCATGGGTCTCGTGTCCCCAGTTGGGGACAGGCAAGATTTGCTCAGGCTTCCTCCCAAGGTTCCCGGGAGGACCCCACGGTTCACCTTGGTCACAGTGCTCTTGGTCTTCAGGGTGGGGTGCTGAGGAGCCCCGGGGACAAGCCTACCGCGCTCCTGATGGACGCCACCTATGGCCAAGTCCAGCCTCTTTCCCATGGGCCCCGGGAAGGGACGTCGAGAAGAACAGTTGCTCTAAGACTTGAGGCGTCCATCGCCTTTTTGGACCACAAAGTTTAGGACGTTCGCTTTCTGGCCTTTGACGGGGAACAGAATCAGGGGCGCTGGGGCTGGAGGTAGACACAGTCTCGGGTGGTCAGCAGGAGGGGCTGTCTGCCGAGTCCCCGCCATCCGGACGAGGTGGCACGAGGAAGCCGCAGTGTCCGGGCTCCATGGGGCGCCCCTGGCTGATCTCCTGCCCCACACGGGCCCAAGTCTCAGCACAGACCCCACAGCACTAACGGGGGCTGCAGGTGACCCGGGAGCAATGGCCGAGCTGATGGTGTTGGAACTGAACATGTTGCCGGTTCCTTCTGAGATGCAGTGACCACATTATCCTGGAGTCGGGAGGCGGGGGACCCACAGATCAGGTCACCACTGGTGGGGGTTGGCCACACCAGGGGGTGGCCACGTCACCAGAGGCCAAAGTGTGCACCAAGGGGCTGTCCACCCACTGCAGGACAGAACCCCGAGCAGAGCGCGACCTGAGGGTCCTCCACGGAGAACAAGCCTGCCCCGTCCAGGGCTGGAGGGGCCCCTCCGCGGTTCTGCAAGGGCGTGTTGGGCGACAAGCGCCCACCCACAGGCTGTCACCGCTGTGCCGACTTTATTTTGGCAACATTAGAAATAACATCCCCCGAGGAACTCAATCCTGCTTGTCTCAAGACTTAGCGACGCTCTTCTCCGTGAGTTTGTCAAAGGTGAGACGATTTGGGCACCTGTGTGCTCAGGGGAGGATCCGTCTCACTGTAGGGTCAGGTGCTGGTGAGTGGCGGTGCGGCTGGGGCCCGAGGTCTGCAGCCCGCGGAGTGGCTCCCCTGGCCCGTCCCTGCCTCCTCTGACATCCCGTTTCTCCTCAAGTGCTCTGGGGACAGGCCCTCACCACCCCGGACCTGGCCCCCACGGCCATTCTTTGTGGGGACCTTACACGTGCCTCCCCAGCCTCGACCTTGACCTTGACCTGCGTGGAGGGTCACGCAGGGACAGCATGGTTCCTGGGTGGGTGACAGTAGGTTGGACACGCCCACGCTTCCCCAGTGCCCCGGAGGCCAAGCATCTTAGGTGAGGGTGGAGAATGGAGCCGTGAGGAGCCTCCAGCTCCCGGGCCACCGCCCTCCCCAGGACCCCCACCTGTCCCGCAGCCGCTCACCTATGTCCTTGGCTCTGACGGCCACTGGTCTCCGGAGCTCGGTGACGAACTTCTTGGCGTCCAGCCGGATCTCAATGATGTTGTTCAGCAGGGCAAACAGCGGGGCCAGCGGGAAGGATGCCACAAACAGGGTGACAAAGCCGAACTGGATGACTGGGAGAGGGCCAGGGCCATCAGCTCGTGGAGCGGGGGTGGCCGGACCCACTGTGCCAGTCCATTACTCCCAGGAACCTCCTGCCCCGGCCACTGCAGCTGCCTGGACGGGGTCTTGTGACAGAACCACATGACCCCAGGGACCTCCAGACCAGAGGGGACTGAGGTCCACGTGCTGCTCTGACCTCCATGCTGGACACTGGATGATGGCAGTGCGGCCCAGGGCTAGCTCAGGAGGTGGGCACTGGTCACTCACAGGACAAAGCCCCGCAGGTCCAGCCTGCACTCGCTGTGCCCGAGCTGGGGAGGACGCCAGCAGAGGCTCCCTGCGTCGGGAGGCTGCCCCCACTGCTGTCCTCAGAGCCCGAGTGACCCCTCCCCGGGCCTCAGGCACAGGGCGGCCCCCTTCTCCCTGCCAGCCTCCGCCTCCGCCTCCGCCTCCCGGCCTCGGTGCTGGTCGCCCCGGTTGGGCGCTGGCTCTGGGGCTCCCGTGGCCTTGGATAGGAGCCGACGGGGCTGAGCTCCCGGGGAAGGCCGGGGAGGGCTGCTGCAGGGGACCCAGTAGGGAGAGGCTCAGGCACTGCCCGGCAGGACCTGGCCTAAGGCTCTCTGTGCCAGGCGGTAAACAAGGAAGCGCGCAGGTGTCACCGTGTGCCCGGCCAGGGGATACCTGGGAGCCCCGGTGCCTGGGCAGTCCTGGTGACCTCAGCTCACACTGAGGGGTGGCTGTGTGGGACGCCCTGCCCAGGAGGTGATGGGCACCAGATAAGCTGCGAAACCTGGGCCTTGCACGTGGGCCGGGGGCTGTGGTCACTCCTGACAACACGGCCTCCTCGGCGTTAAAGGGAAGAGGAAGGGTGAAGGGGCGGTGAGGCCCGGGGCCCAGCCTAGTCTCCCCTTGAGGACCGGTGGTGGCTGATGGGATGCGGAGAAGGAAGGGGCACAGCAGTGGCCTGAGGTGGTCTGGTTGGGTGTGGGCGGCCACCCTGGTGCCCAGGCACCCTGGTGCCCAGGCCCCCAGCTGCCAGGGAAAGGCAACCCGGGCAACGGGCCCCCGGATCGCAGCCTGTCCCAGGCTGCGCTTCTCGTCCTCTGGTGTGACCCTGCAGGCAGGGTGGCCTTGCACCCAGACCGCTGGCCGAGGCCCACGCGGGCCCAGCCGCTGGGGAAGGAGCAGCCCGGCGGCTTATCTCCCTCCAGCAGAAGGGAGAGGGCCTCGCAGCAGCCCCCAGACCCACCTCCGGAATCGGGGCAAGGCGCCTTCTGTGCAGCCGCGGGGCAGCTGGCGGCCTCGGGGGCCTCGTGGCCAGCAAGAGGAGCATGGAGGAAGCACTTGGGTGGAGGAACAGCCCAGGTTCCCTTCAGCCTCCCAGCTGAGGCCGTGGGACAGTCCCCGTGCACCCGGGGCTCGCCCCCACCCTGCCACGCTCCCTGGGCACTGTGCACATGGCGGGGTCCCGGGCAGCCCCACGGCCTGCACCCACAGCCTGGGAACCGGCCACCTACGGCCTCAGACACTGCCCTCCGGGACTCCCTATGTGAGCCTTCCTGACTGCCTGTACTCATCGGTTCATTCAGAAACCATACATTGAGCCCCTGCTGTATACTGCAGCCTGTTCCAGGGCCGGGCTAGGAGTGATGAGCAGTAAAGAGAAGGTCCTGCCCTCAGGCGGCTTTCGTCCCACGGGAGGCAGACAGAGCAGGAGGGAGGAGGGATTCAGTCATCTGCTAGGGACCTGCAACAGCCGGGGGGGAGGTCCTGCCTGTGCTGGTGGGTGGGTGCTGCCCCCTTTAACCATGGTCAGGGAAGGTCCCTTTGGGGGACATTCTGGGCACAGTCCCCGAGGAAGGGCCAGGACATCAGGCTGAGGTACTCCAGCCAGGGTACAGCTGGTTCAAAGGCCCGGTGGCGGGCTTAGACTAGGTGTTTGAGGAACAAGGAGGCCAGTGTGGCCAGAGTGAAGGCAGTCAGAGGGAGAGGGAGGAAGTGGGACCAGGAGGCTCCAGGGGCCACGCAGGCCACATCTGGCCTCTTCCCGTCTCTCCTGTGAGCCCCCAGAGAGCGAATTGCCACCTCTCTCATTCTGCCAGGGACACGACTGGGGCTGACTGGGCTCAGCCTGGGTGTCTGTACGGCGGGGAGAAGGAAGAGCCGCCCCGGCCTCTGCGTGAGGCTGTGCCCACGGGACCTCGCCTGGGCACTGCAGCTGCCTGGCCCGGGCCTTCGGAAGGCGGGGCCCCTTCCAGAGGACTAGGTGCAGGGGAGGGGACAGCGGGGCCACACCCCCAGCCCCCACTCACTCATCTCCATGTACTCAGGGGTGAGGCCCGCGAAGGGCTCCAGGTTGTAGTCCACCTCGTAGCGCTGCCGCCTCTTCACCAGCTCCTCGGGGGCCGCCGTGCTCTGCCGCCTCAGTTTCAGGTAGCGGATGAGCTTCTTCATCTTCCTGGGGAGACGGGGCTGGTGGGCGGCGGGCGGCGGCGGGCTCTGGCTAGCTCTCTGCTCTAAGCCTGGACCGCACTTATGGGAGATGGTGGTGGTGGTGGCACTGCCGGCCGCTGCTCTGCACCCACCCCTGGGCCACACGGCTTGGTGGCCTCATGAGGAGCTGAGGGGCAGGAGAGCCAAGGGCCACCGAAGGCCAGGGGAGGGCCCAGCAGGTGGCAGGGACATGAGCATGGCGGGGGAGAGAAGCCCAAGGTCCCCACTCCAGAGATCTGGCTGCCTCCGGGGACAGTCTGCAGGGTCACCTGTCCTCCTCCCTCTCCTTGGCCACTAGGGAGTGACTTGTGCCCCATCTTCTGCCTGCCCTGGCCACCTCCCTGCTCTGGTGCCCCCATCCCGGCCCCAGTGCTGTCATCGAGGCACCACGAGAGCCCGCGGCCGCCCTGCCCCCGGGGACTCACGGGATGCCGATCTCGAAGAGGTTGTTCTGGATGAGCTGCTTCCCCAGCATGATGATGCTGAGCTGGATACACAGCTCCATGAGGCAGCCTCCGGGGGCACACTGCAGGACAGGCCAGGTCAGCCCTGACTCAGCAGGCCGCCCCGCGGGGAGGGAGGCACTCCGCGCCCTGGTGGACCCGAGCCCTCCACGGGGGCACGTGCGCCTGCCGGTGCCGCGAGACTGAGCAGGTCCCCCAGTGGAAAAGGGTCAGAGGAAGACCAGGCTGTCCTGGAGCAGGCTGGGCCCGATCCCGCCATCGGTGTCCCCAGGAGGAGAACCAGAGGAAGGAGGTGCACCCTGGGACCGTGCGTAGAGACCGCCCCGTGCTTCGGAGGGAGCGCGGCCTGCCCACGCCTTGCTCGGGGACTTCAGCCTCCAGAACAGTGGGCAGCACAGTTCCGTGTCTCAGGCCGCCCCGTCTGGGGCGCTCTGCTGGGCCTGCCCTCTAGGCAGGCCGTGGGGCCGGGAGAAGGCTGGGACCGGGGCTCACGTTGCCAAGGCCTGGGGGGGCTGGGACCCAGGGTCCTCCGTCTCCCAGGGCCCGTGCCCAGTCCCCAACACCAGCTCTCCACCCACAGGCCATGCAGCAGTACAGGCTGGGCCCGTGTGGCTGGAAAGCCACCCGGTAAGGCGGCCAGTCACCTGCTGAGGCCCAGTGCCACTCCCCTCAGTGACCAGGCCTCTGCAGGCTCCAGGGGTAAAACTTTTTATCTGATTAGCAAAAAAACGTGTCCTAGATGACCATGAGTTCTGTGAAGCACATCCTGTACTTGATTCTCCTGTAGGAACACGTCTCCCCACTTCTCTCACGTGGCCGTTGATAAAGTACCACGGACACAGAGAAAATGCCTTGCCCAAGGTGCCCGGCTCGTACAGACTGTTTACAAATCCCCATGACTGCTAGGCTGCCCCCAGGTGCCCAGGCCTGCACCTGGGCCGCAGGACCTCCAGGCTGCACCCAGCCAGATCAGCCTGCGCCTGATGTCCACCCACTCTCACCCTGCTTCCCAGCGTCTCTATCGGGAAGCCCCGCTCCCTTGTTTTCTCGCCGAGCTGCCTTCTCCTGTAGCTGGGAATGTGGGCCAGTTCCCCGAGACCTGACCCCTGACAGCCCAGCTTGGCCCAACAGAGCCGCTGGCTGGGGACACAGTGGAGCAGGTCCATAGGCCATGACTCAGCGGTGGCTGGCGCCAGAGCCGGTGGCCGGCACCGCGTCTGGGGTAGAGAGGTGGGAACACGAGCCAAGGCCTGTTTCTCCTCTTTTTAGCCGGAGACAGAAATGTCCAGAGCTTCACCAAAGAGCCAAAGAGCAGACGGCCAACGGGCACCCCGACGGGGTTCGCGCTCTCTAGCGCTGAGTTTCTCCTTTTAGGGTCACTCGGTGCCGACACGCTACCCAAGATCAAAGCCACCGGCCAGGTGGAAAGGGACTGTCCCCACCACTGGACAGACCCGTGTCACCTGGTCCCCCAGCCCACACAGAGGTGGCACCACGAGGGCGCTGGGACAGTCCCACTCACCTCTTCCATTCGGAAGGAGCGGAAGATGTACACGTAGTCGCCCGGGCGTCCCACGAACCTGGGACATCAGGGAGCTCTCAGAGGGCGGGGCCTCCTGCTGGGGAGGGCCCCAGGGGTGACCGTGCTGCGCTGTGCTCCCAGCCAGGCCAGAGCCTGCTCCGGGGTCCCCGCTGCCTGGGTCCCCGCTGCTGGAGGACCTCACTGCCTGGGTCCCCGCTGCCTGGGTCCCCTGTGCCTGGGTCCCCGCTGCTGGATGACCTCACTGCCTGGGTCCCCGCTGCCGGATGACCTCACTGCCTGGGTCCCCGCTGCCTGGGTCCCCTCTGCCTGGGTCCCCGCTGCTGGATGACCTCACTGCCTGGGTCCCCGCTGC
>NW_026000001.1:3278112-3290070 GCF_001458135.2 Marmota marmota marmota | reverse complement strand
TGGCCATGGGGGCCACACTGCCTGCTGTGCTGGCCCCAGTGGCCTCCCACCCGCAGGCGGAAGTCCCTACCGGCCCTTGAAGAAGGCCACGTAGAAGATGGGTGTGTAGGAGTTGACGAACTTGAGCAGGAAAGCCTTGAAGGTCAGCCTCTCCTCGAAGCTCTTCTCCGTCTTGGGGACCTCTGGGAGAGACGGACAGTGCTGCGCTGACCTGGCCGCAGGCACCACCGGGCCAGCGCTCAGCCCTGCTCCAGACAGGTGGCCGGGCACGGGCCTGAGGAGGGGCCCAGGGGTTAGCCCCGGCCACGCTGCAGGCACAACCCGGGTGTGGGCCTCACCGATGGTGGTCAGCCACCTGGCTATGCAGCCATAGACCTCGTCCAGCAGGATGATGACCACCAGGTTGATGATGACCGCAGTGGCCGTGACGGTGACCCGGATGTTGGAGCGCACGGAGGGGGAGGAGTTCATGGCCAGGGCCGCAGCTGTGGAGATTCTGTAGATGATGACGCCCAGGACGATGGCGAACGTCACCGCGATCTGCAGAGGGGACGGGGACGCACTGGGCTGGGGCCATGGAGGCTCCCGTGGCCCTGACCACCGGCTACTCTGCCACAACCCGAGAGTCCAGCACCGGTGCCTTCGTCTCCCCACTGTCCCCAGTGCAGCCCAGTGCTGGGTGGCCACAGCCCAGTGGCTATCTGGTGGGCTCCCTGCTGGGGGCTTCTCCCTGGGACCTGGCCACTGACGGTCCTGACGTGCGGGGCCAGGGTGCCACCACGGGGCCACCGCACCCAGGAGGCGGTGGTGGGCATGGCTGGACCCCCAACCTTCCCAGCAGCCATGACCACCTCTGGGTCCTCCGTGGGAGTGAGCCGACTGTGCCCAGAACATTCCAGAAGATGCAGGCTGCAGGCTGCTGGGAGACGGGCGGAGCGGCTGCCCTGGCCGTCTGTCCCACCCACCACCGGCTGTCTGGGTTCCTTTTCTTCAGGCCCCACTCCCCTGGGGTCCACGCTGGCCCCGCCCCGCGTGGCGCTGTGGATGCCCCACACCGAGAGCCCCAGGACTGCACCGCAGGGCCAGGCCTGCTGGCCACGTGTGGTCCAGCTGCCGGATGAGGCCCCTGCACCACGTCCCGGATGCGGAAGACCCTGTGCCAGTGTGGTCACGCGTGGCTCCCAGGATGCGCTGGGGAGGCCCGACTGGCCAGTCTCCCAGGGACGCTCAGGGTCGGGGACACCTGCTCGTGGGGGAGGCTGTGGCTTCCGGAAGTTTCTAGGGAAGCTCTCATTTTAAACTTTGGCCTTGACTTGCTTCTGCAGACGTCTGCTGGTGACTAAATGGTGGCCACACCCGCCCCGCAGCCTGTGCCGACAGGGGACAGCCCTGCCGGGAGCCTGGGTTCCAATCCCGGGCATCAGGAATCAATCTCCCCTGGAGAACCCCTCAGGGGCCCTCCTTGGCCTGGCCGACAGCCTGGTGCCCGTGGGCCTGCACGACTCAGCAGGGAGCCCCAGGATGGCCACGCCTCTAGGATTCAGGGTCCTCGCCACCATCTTCAGGACCCACATTGGTCCCCAAATGGACAGAGCCAGGGACAAAGCTGTGTCCTCCAAGATGCCGGAGGGTGACTCACTCGTGGCAGGGCTAGCCAGGACGCTGGGGGCCGGGCGGGGGAGCTGGCTAGTTCCCTGCCCCACATTCCTCGGCCCTGGCTCCGGCTTCCCGCCCTTCCTGAGACCGCCATGTGCTCCTTGCTCAGCCTCTCTGCAGACTGGCCACAAGAAAGGGTTCTGACTGAGAGGACAGGCAGAGATCACGGTGGGTCCTCTGGGGAAGCCCTTTAAAGAGGGACAGTCTCTGCTGCCACCTTCTGTCCTGCCCCCAGCCCTCCCCTTGCTTCCTGCCAGGAGAGTGGGGGTGATGCTGGAGGAGGAGCAGCCATGTTGTCAGCAAAAGGGAACAGATGCAGGACAGGTGAGCAGTCGGAGACGTCAGCACCATGCTGGCCCCGAGGAACAATGGCAAAGCCCAGGGTCTCCTTTGGCCCTCTGCTAACCATGCTCCTCCTCCACCAGGAGCAGCTGAGCCTCCTCTTTCCAGAGCCCTGGCCCCCCTGGGGTGACGGCTGGCCATGCTCCAAGTCAGGGGCCACATCATTCTCTGCTGACCCCAGTTCCAGCAGTCACCCTCGAGGCCAGGCTGAGCCCCTCCACCCGAACCTCCTGGGACACCACAGCCGTCCTGCTGAGTGGCTCCCTCCTCCAGGACAGAGTGGGTGGCCCATGCTGGGGCCGGGGTCTGGATCTCTCCAGGGTCAGCCTCGAGTGGGAGCCTCAGGGGAAACCGAGGCCCGGATGCCTTCCGTTGCTTGGCGGGCGGCTCCTCCCTCAGTCTAGAAGCCCCCTGCCTGTCTTTTCTACTCTGAACCTCACAGGGCCCCAGGCAGGCTGCCCACTGGCTCCCAGTGCTGGCCGTCCTCAGGGCAGAGGCCCCACCTCTGGCCTCCACGTCCTCAGCAGAAGGGTCGTGTGGGCTGGGGATGAGCCGGGGGACGAGCCGGGAGACACTCCCCCGAGGCCCTGGCGTGGAGGCCAGGGGTCCTGGTCCAGGCCTCGGGGCAGGCGGCTGTACCAGGCTCTGGCTGGAGCTCCCAGGCTGGACAGGACAGAGCCACAGGGGACATCCACCACAGGCCACGTGCAGCCAGGCACCAACTCGGACTGGGCTCCCCGAGGCTGGCTGGAGGCCCCTGAGCAGTGTCCTGCGGCTTTGTCTAGCGGCTTCTTTGGTGGTTTTCCTGAAGACCCCTCGTTCTGTCCCGCAGGACAGCTGTGAAGGCCAGGTCTGCACAGTGGGCCTTGAATAAGGGGCACCCTCACGTGAGAGCTGAGCATCACCACCTGAGATGGCTCATGCACCTCCCGCCATGGGAGCCCCTGGCCTCTGTGGGGCCCTGGCGCCTTTCCGTCTTGGTGATGGTGGGCTCCCCACTCGCCTGCTGCCCCCACGGACGGGCCACTTTGTCCTAGATGACGCTCACCCACCCTGGCCTTGCGGAACTTACCATGAAGACGATGGAGACCAGGTTGGTGAAGTAGGCCGGGAACCGGTCTCTCCAGGTGAGCTTCACCTTGTCTGTCTGCAACAGGAAATGACCTGGTCATCCGCTGGGGACCACCGAGCTGGACAGACATGTGCACGTGGATGACTGGATGAAAGGGACACTCAGCAGAACCTCAGTAGAGGTGGCCAGCGAGTGCTGGTCCAGGGTGCCGGGACGCCGTGGGGCCTGTGCCCACGAAGCTGTGCACGTCCACCCTCGGCTTCCAAACGCTCCCAAAAGACCCTGGGGACAGCCGCACTTGGGGACCCTCCTTCCCAGCGAGGCTCCCCTCAAGGGCTACAGGATCTGAGGAGCTCTGGGTCACAATGGTCAACTGTCCCCTGGGCAGCTAGTCAAGGCAGGCTGCTGGCAGCCCTGGTGGCAATGCCCAGCAGCACAGCCCGAGAGGCCACAGGGCCAGGTCAGCATGGGCTGGACGGACCCCAGGGAGGAGCCGGTCACTGGCACAGGCTGTGTCAGGGGGGGGTTTTGAACAGGAAGACACACAGGCCACTGGACACTGGCATGGACACAGCGGCAGGGCCACTCCTTTCAGGAGCGGCTACATGCGAGTGAGGGAGAGGATCCGGGGCACTCGGCAGCCCTGGCCAGTGCACACCCGAGTGACCGCACACGGAGACCCCCACAGCCATGCAGTGACGCAGTGGGGAGAGGGGGAGGCAGCAGACGTGGACACAGCCGTGGCAGGGGACAGAGACACGGAGGGTTGCCCGGCAGACATCAAGACTCGGGTGGCCCCAACAGGAAGGTACCAGTTTCACCCCGGCCAGGGCCGTCCTGACCCTCCGCTTCCATTTGTTTGTGGATTCCTCCGGAACATGCCGGCGCTTCTGAGGGTGGGTGGGGAAAAGAGAGGCTGTGCCGCAGGGCAGGACGCGGGGCCCCGGCCGGGCGGGGACCCAAGGCCCCGGGCAGCAGCTGGCCCTCCGAGAGGCCGGTGGGCTCTGGGAGTTTCAAGCAAGGACAGACGGCACAGGCTGCTCGGGGGCAAGGCCGCCAGGAGGCCAGGGCGGAGCCAAGGCCTCGCGGGGACCCGGCAGTCCTCAGGGCCCAGGCGCTGCCATCCCCCGGACCCCAGTGTGCGGCCGGGTGGTGCCCAGCGATCCTGTGGGGCCGTGAAGGAGGCCACGCCCGGAAGCCCAGGGCGACGTGCCAATGACGTGGGCGATCGATGTTCCCCAATCAGATCATTTAGTGCCACTCGGCGGGGAGCCAGCACCACAGGGCGGCGTGGGGAGCCACGGAGCAGAGGGAGTGAGGGGACTCTGTGGACAGGTCTGGGGGCCAAAGAGCCTGGAGGGTGAGCCCTCACCTCTGTGGCGCCCCGAGATCTAGAGCCTGGGCCAGAACCTTGCCTGGGCCACGAGGTGCCATGGCTGAGGCTGGCTGGAGCCCTGGACCCCAGCGGGCAGGGCCACTGCCTCTTCCCTTACGAGGGAACCAAGTACCCATCTGCGCTCCCTCTACAGGGCGCCACCAGACAGCTGCGGGCGGTGCCCAGGCTCTGTGCCGACTCCCTGACCAGGCTTGTGGCCAGGGTCCCCCTGAAGGCCCCACGGAGGCTTGCGGGGCCTGAGACCCCGGCGCCCGCGCTGCGCACACAGGAACACGCAGCCCGACTGGCCCACCTGGGGACGGACCCTCACTTCAGGGGACGCTCTTGCCGTGTGCTCATCTGTGCCCTCGAGCCCTGCCCAGGCCCCAGGGCTGCTCGGGGCCTGGCTCCTTCCTGTCTGCACCCCCGTGCGCTGCACTGAGTGGCCCCTGGAGTACCCACTTCAGTGCCCAGGGGTGCCGGCGACAGTGAGCCCAGCCACTCTGTGCCAGCAAATTCTGTGCCCATGAAGTGACAAGAACAGGGAAACGCAGCTATTTGTCCTGAGGGGACCCAGAGGCAGAAAACGCCGTGTGACAGGAATCTCTGGAGCTCGGAGATCACCGCCTGCCTCTGGCCCTTCACAGCCAACGTGGACCTCTCCACCCGCGACAGGCGGGCGAGGCGGGGCTCCTGGTGCCCTGGCCCTGGGCAACCCCGTCATCGACTCAGCTGAGCCGCTGGACGCTGGTGGGCCCTGGGCTGCCCCTCGGGGTGGCCGATGAGACGAGGTGCAGGGACCAAGAAAGGCACTTAAAAAGACAGTGGCCTCAGCACACGCAGACCCACGCGTGCCCACGGCCTGTGGGAACGGAGAGCGCCACGTGCGTGGAGCCTGGGCTGAAGTGCTGCCTCCTCCCTGGCCACACGGCATGGAGCGGCAGGTTGGCGGCGCTGACTCAGGGTGGTAGCCTCACAGCCACTTCTGCTGACATCGAGGTGACCCTCAGGACACATCAGGAGGTCAGGCCCACAGCAGGGTAGGACAGACTCCAGCCCGCGCCACGCCTGGCCCCGACTGTTCTGAGTAACGTTTTACTGGAGCACGGCCAGCCTGGGTGTCACCTCATCAGTGGCTGCTGCCACCCGGGTGCACACAGCTCAGGAGCACCACACAGGCTCACAGCCTGAAACGTTCACCCCCTGGGCCGACCCTGGTCTACTGCTGATGTCACTGGGCACCTGCTGACCCAGGTCTATACTAGATGGACACATGGCATTTGCTGACCCCAGGTCTCCACTAGGTGACGCGCAGCGTCTGCTGACCCAGGTCTACACTAGGTGACGCGCGGCGTCTGCTGACCCAGGTCTACACTAGGTGGGCATGCGGTGTCTGCTGACCCAGGTCTACATTAGGTGATGTGTGGCGTCTGCTGAAACAGGTCTACACTAGGCGGGCATGCGGTGTCTGCAGGCCCAGGTCTACACTAGGTGGGCATGCGGTGTCTGCAGGCCCAGGTCTACACTAGGTGGGCATGTGGTGTCTGCAGGCCCAGGTCTACACTAGGTAATTTGCAGTGTCTGCTGACCCAGGTCTACACTAGGTGATTTGCAGTGTCTGCTGAACTAGGTCTACACTAGGTGGGCATGCGGTGTCTGCTGACCCAGGTCTACACTAGGTGATTTGCAGTGTCTGCTGACCCAGGTCTACACTAGGTGGGCATGCGGTGTCTGCTGGCCTAGGTCTCCGCTAGGTGATGCGTGGTGTCTGCTGAACCAGGTCTACACTAGATGGGCATGCCATGTCTACTGCCCAGGTCTACATTAAGTGACACTGGCGTCTGCTGACCCAGGTCTACACTAGGTGGCGCGCGGTGTCTGCTGGCCCAGGTCTACACTAGGTGGCGCGCGGTGTCTGCTGGCCCCGGTCTCCTAGGTGGCGCGTGACGCACCTCCTTGTTCTTGGACTCTTTCCTCAGCGACTTCTCCAGGACCCTGGCCTCGTACTCGGCTCTGGGATGGTCCTGTGGAGGGAACGGCTGGAGCTGCAGTCCGCGCAGGCCCAATGCGGTGACCGGGGCGGCTGTGGGCAGTGCGCTCCGGCGCCCTGGGGCCAGTTCACGGTGGGCTGCTGGCAACATGTCCGATTTAGAAGCCCCCGTGTCTGGGCCTGGGTGCAGGCCCAGGCGGCTCCCCAGTGGGGACCCCGTCCTGCGGGGAGGCCACTGGACCTGGAGGGTGGTGGGCTGTGGGCAGGCTGCAGTGAGCACCCAGCCACGAACTGGCCCCAGGACCCTGTGCGGAGCAGCTGCGGGGCAGAAGAGACCAGTAAGTACCAGCAAGCGCGGGCAGCAGGCGGGCCCGGGGGCCCAGGCAGGTCAGCGAGGCACTGGAATGGAGAACAGGTGAGGCGAGGGGGAAGCAGAGAGCCCGGCCCAGGTGCAAGAGTGAGAGCCGCACGGCAGACAGGCGGGCAGGCGTGCCGGAAGGTCCCTCTCCCGGGAGACAGGCTAGAGGGGGACAGAGGATGACAAGAAATTCCAAACCTTGACGGCCTCCTTCAGGGAACCAGAAAGTGGAGACAAAAGAAGAAAGATTCATTACTCGGGCTGTTTCCAGAATGGGACGCGTCCTCTAGAGACGATGCTATATACACACAGGGGCGCCAGGGATCGAACCATGGACACTTGACCACCGAGCCACACCCCAGCCCTTTTTTACATTTTATTTGGAGACAGGGTCTCACTGAGTTGCTCAGGACCTCACTGAGTTGCTGAGGCTGGCCTTGAACTCACGATCCTCCTGCCCCAGCCTCCCGAGCACTGGGGTCACAGGTGTGCGCCACCTTGCCCAGCTGGAGACAATTCTCTGAAGAATCACCGTGAAGGTGAACGGACACACTGGACACAGAGTGTTGGGGACAGGGGTTGACAGGGACCTGGGATCTGTTAAAGTCCTTGTGACTTCAGGATGACCGTGTGTGCTGTTCACTTTGTAGCTCTAAGTTTTTGCAGATTCCCAAGTTAGTGCCAGACTCAGTCCTTCGGCACAGCTGGGAGGCACAGAGGCCATTCGCTGGACAGAGCCTGCTGCTTGGTGTGCCGACACTGGGCTTTGGACTTCGGGAGGCCCTCCACCTGAGGCTGCTGCCTCCCCCGAGGCCCAGGGCAGCTGTGACACGGGGTCGCTCACTTCAGGGAGCCCTTTAGGCGCCCCTAGGTGGGCACGCCGTGTCTGCTGACCCAGGTCTACACTAGGTAGACCTCAAGGACTGCCCCGAGGACAGGCTCAGGTTCTGACCTGGCTTGGCCTGGACAGCCACTTGCTGCCGGCCAGGCAGCTGGGTGAGCACTTACGAGGCTCCTGCTGTGTGCTGGGCCCGCTCTGAGCAGGCCGGTCTATGGACCCTCTGAGCCCTCCCACGCCCTATCAGGCGAGGGCCACTCCTCATGCCTCTTAGGCAAGGACACTGGGGCACAGAGATATAAAGCAATGTCCCCAGGCCACACAGCGGGGTGTGCGTCAAATCGGGATGGAAGTCGAGCAGCCCTGACCCAGGGTCCATCTGTGGCCAGCCCACACACCTGGTCTGTTACCAACGGCCAGTGGAGCCCGCTGCTGGCTTCCCTAACCAAGGTCAGCCTATGAGGGACGGCCATGTGAGGAGAGGCCAGCTGGTGTGCAGAGGCCGGGGGAGCACTGGGCAGGCTCTATAAGACAGCCCCACCCTCCACCTGCAGGGGTCGCCTGCTCTGTGCCAGCTGCAGGAATGCCCCTGGCAGGGCACTCGGGCATCCTGGTTGGGGCTTGCTGGGCACACCATGGCCGCTGGCCCCTGTACGTCCGCCCTTCAGAGCAGGACGAAGCTCGGCCCTGCCTCCTCTCTGCGGTCTCAGGACGGGACCCGTTGCTCAGCTGCGCCTGGCTGTGGGCAGGGAGCTGGCTCCGAGGGCCTAGGGGCCTCTGGGGACCACGGGCGAGGTGTGCCCTCCCCACACCCTGCAGCCCCTAGATGGGAAGAGGTCAGTGGGGCGAGCCTGGGCGTGCGCCCTAGACCGCTGGTGGGTGGTGTGTCCGCGTGGTCAGACACCTTGGCACACGCAAAACGGTTACCCGGGCACTGAGGGTGTCTGGAGCCCCGTGGCGGGGCAGGGATCGGGGAGTAGCCTTGCCGTGGCCGGGGCACCTGGGGGCAGGGGCTGCACAGCTCCCAGCCACTGACCTCCTCCTCCTCGAAGCCCGTGAGGTCCCAGCGGTAATTGAGCCGCATCTGCTTCCGCTTCCAGTGCTCCATGAAGGTGGCGGCTGCGGAGGGAGGGAAGTGGAGTCAGGGCCACTCGTCCCCGTGACGGGCAGCGTCCTAGTCTTCAGCAGCCCTGGGAGTGTCAGGCCAACGTCACGCACATCAGCCTGCTCCGACCCTGTGCATCAAGCCACTGGTCACCCCCACTGACGAGGACACCGCGGCGCAGTCAAGCCCCGCCACCCGGTCAAGGCTGCGGCTGGCCCCAGAGCCCTGCCCTCACCTCCTGCTCCCCTGCTCCCCAGGACCCCGCTCACAGTGGGGCCTCCGGCTGGGGGTTGGGCCAGGGCAGGGAGTCTGTGGTCACCACGCCCTGCTGCGCACTCCTAATAGGCCACACAGTTCCAATGCCACCACCTCCAGGGAGTCACCAAAAACCCGCCTTGGGGTCAACCGCTCTTCCCGAGACCTGCTAGGTTGGGACATGGCTGCGTGTCCCTGGGCTTCACTGGTTGAACTCCATCCCCACCGTGAAGTATCAAGAGGGCAGGAGCTTAATCCACAGGCGTCTGGAGGTGAGGCCTCTGGGAGGTGGTCAGGGTCAGACAGGTCACCTTGGAGCCCCGTGAGAGCTCTCTGAGAGGGAGGGGCCAGACCGACGCAGCGTGCCCCCTGCCTCTCACAGGAGGCCGAGCATCACCTTGGGGCTGCCAGCAACAGGACATTACCAGGTACAGCCCTTGACCTCGGGCCTCCAGAATCTCAGCCAGAACAAACCTCTTTGCTTTCTAAAGTCACCAGCCTCAAGCATTTCACTGTAGTATGGAAAACAGACTAATATGGAGCCCTCCCCACACTGCACCTGTCCTGCTCCTGTGTTGCCACCTTCTGTTCCAATCCCTGTCTCACGTTCTGTGGAGCTTCCGGCGTGTGTGTCCTGAGCACCTATCCGGGCCTGGCACACACGGACGGTCAGCAGAGCTCACTGATGAATGGGTGACTTTCATGAGCACACAGCTTGCAAATGGAGACACAAGAGCCTGAATCATTGGGCAGGAGTGCTCCCCACAAAGGAAGTGCTCCCCACAAGGAAGACCAGCAGAGACCCAGGGACAAGCGAGCACAGGGCTGGACACAGAGTAGTGCTCAGGATCCTCCCGCCGCTGCGAGCCAGGCACGGCTCCCCCCGCAGTGCCTCGCCATCACAGCTAGTGGGCGCTACTTCCCCATTGGGACCAGGACAGAGCTAACATGACACGTGGGACCCTGAGTCTCCGGTGCGAATTCACAGGCTCCCAGCAGGAGGCCACGTGCTCTGGAGATGGCGTGGGGTGGAGAGGTCAGTCTGCAGGGAGCCGTCCCTCTTCCAGGGACGAGAACGCATCCTGGGGTTTAAACGTGTTCGTCCCCAAGGGTCAGTGGCTCCTCAGCCAGGCCCAGCCAGCAGCCAGGGAACTTTCCAGACCTTGCAAATGGGCAGGACTTCATCCCGCGAGCTGGACACAGGGACGAGAAGCCAAGCTGGATATGGCGAGGCCACGGGGGGGGGGTGCCAGCATAGGGGTGCCAGCTTGCGGTGCCAACCAACAGCATTGTTGGAGCCAGAAACAGGCTGCCCACAAGAACCTAGGATGATGGCGGGCGGGTTCCCGGGGGTTTGGAGCCAGGAGGACACGGCCACCCCAGGATGCCCCAGGAAGCAGAGCGGAGGGAGGGGCACCTGGCCCGCCTGCTCTGGTCCCCAGCGGGGTCCCCGGGGCAAAGCCTCCAGGAAGTGGAGGTCAGGGAGCACGGGGAACGCACAGGTGCAGAGCAGGGCAGGGGGGGACGGCCGGTGTGGGGAGGGGCTTTGGACAAGAACGTAAAGGCACAGGTGACAAGAGAAACGGACAAGTGGGACCTCATCCAAGTACAAGCTTCTGCACAGCGCAGGGGGGAGCCAACCCAGGGGAGGGACAAGCGGCAGGGGACCAGCGCCTGCCTGAGCAGCACCGTCCAGGGCGGCAAGTGACGCACCGAGACGAGGCGGAGCACGAGCAAGTGACCCGAGAGCCGTTTCCAGGGACGTGAGCGGGTCAAGAGGAGGATGAAGAAAACACTCGGCGCCACTAACATGGGAAATGGGACCACACCACGGGGACACACCACCGGCCCCAAAAGGGACGATGCCCCAAAGGGAGAATGTGGGGAACAGGTGGGAACCTGAGTGGGACAGCCCCCACGCAGGACGGCACCGAGGTCCCCAGGCCAAAGCTGGCTGACCTTGTGCTGCAGCCCCCCCCCCCCANGGCCCAAGGTGGGGCCGGCCTCCGTCTGCCCCGCACCCAGAGGCCCTGCTCCTATGCCCCCCTCTGGCCACGTGCCCGGCCAGGCCTCGGCCGTCTCAGGACAGAGACGACTGTTGGACTGAGCTGGCCCAGGAGGGCTGATGCGGGGAGCTGGCTGACCCCGTCTCCTCCTGGGTGCAGCCTCCGCGTTTCCGTGCCCGCCTGTGGCCTCAGCACTGGTGTCTGATGTGGCCTGGTCACGTGTCAGGCTTCAGGCCAGCACGTGGAGGACACTGGCTACCCTCACGCCCAGGCTCTGGGTGCAGGCCCCACTCCCGGGCAAATCAGCGCTGAGTGCAGAGGGCAGACGCTACGCCCAAGGCCAGGCAGAGTGGGATCTGAACCTCATTCTGTGACACTCCAGGGTCAGCCCGTGAGCACCGTGCTGGATGGGCAGGGAGTAGTGACCACAAGCCCAACTGTAAGTCCAATTATTATGGGTATGCCTGACAGGGACACTCCTGCCACCGGCCCTCCTGGCACCAAGCATGGGCAACAGTGGGTCCGTGGGTCCTGGGGGTGCCAGTTATACAACGTGGGACACAGCACCCGCCTGTCAGCAGCACTGGGTGTGGTGCCCTCCCACCCGGTCCCCCACTGCGGCCCCTCAAGCCCGGATAACGTGCTCCGTTTCAGAGACCCACACACTGAGGTCCCGCCCGGGGCGGGGGGCCTGTTCCCAAAGGGGTGGACACCTGGTCCCCGACTTTGAATGTCAAGACCAGCCTGGGCCACGCTGCAAGGTGACCAGAGACCAGGCTCCCCCTGAAACCTGGGCCCAGAGGCCAGCACAGCGTGGAAGAGGTGGCCAGAGGGAATCCAGGCCAGGGCAGGAGCCGCTGGGCAGGAGCCACGTCCCTCTTTCCTTCAACGTTTGTCTGAACGACACGACGTCAGCAGCACTCAGGGGCCGCGGGCAGCTGGTGGGCTGGCCCTGGGTCGG
>NW_026000001.1:3260983-3277300 GCF_001458135.2 Marmota marmota marmota | reverse complement strand
CGGCACTGGACCCGAGCGGGGCGTGGGGGCAGGACTTGACTGCTGCCTTGTCTCTGCAGGAGCATCCCTGAGCTGGTCCCAGCAGTCCCTAGGGTGGGCCTCCGAGTCACCCCGACGGCTCTCACGACCCGGCCCCCTGGCAGGGACCCCACCGTGTCCGCCAGGAGGCTGCTCTGGAGCAAGGCTGCGGTGTCCGCATGGTTACGTGAGGCTCCACAGCGGTCCTCAAGGCAGGGTGGGGGCTGGACAAGAAGAGACACTGGGGAGCGGGCCCTGTCTCTGTCCAGCCACCCCGTGAGGGCCCCGAGGGCGGGCGGCAGTTGGAAAGCCAGGACATGACCAGAGCCAGACCCCCACACCTCGCTCCTGCGTCCTCACCCCCAGGCCCGTGAGCCACCAATGTCTGCCGTGGAAGCCGCCAGGTCTGTTTTAAAGCAGCAGCTGAGCTGGCCGCCCGGACGCTGGGCACTGCACCCACTCTCCCCACACTGTGTCCCCTGAGTCCCCACCTCGAGGTCCTCGGCCCCCTGTGGTGCTGCTGGGAGGCAGGGCTCTGGGAGGGTGGGGTCCCGAGGGTGGCCCTCATGCTCTGGTGAGCACCCTGACAGAGAGCCGCCTGTCCCCTCGCCCCGTGAGGACATGTCTGCACCAGGAGACGGGCCTCACCAGCGCCGCTGGGCCCTGCGTGATCTCGGACTTCCAGGCTCAGACTGCAGGGCCGAGGTGGCGCCTGTGCATCTGTGTCCCAGCCAGGGACCTGTGCTCAGCGCAGACTCCGCCTTCAGGAGCCGGAGGGCAGAGCCCTCGTCCGGCACCAGCCGTGGACGCGGGTGCGGCCTCTGGCCTTGGCTTTGCACGGGGTCCCTGCACCCACCTCTTCATCCCCAGAGCCCCATCTGCTGGCCTTTTAATCCCAGCAGATGACCCCCCCCCCAGCTCCAGGGAACAGCCCCCTCCCCCAACTGTCAAAGCCACCAGGACCTCAGGCGCACCCGGAGTCTCCGGCCCCTCTGTCACCTCGCTCACACCGTCACACTGAGCATCGAGCTCGGTCCCAGCAGCTGGGCTGGGAGCAAATCACCCCCTTTGTTCTGCACGAAGTGGACCCGCGGCTGAAACCCACCATTACGCTATCATTTCAGAAAATTGATCCCAGCAGAGAGCTAAATGGGGCTCGGCGCTGCTTAACGTGACGATCCATCTGAGGCTCTGAAATGTCACCCGCACCAGCAGGAGCCACCACGGAGCCTCCAGGACCAGCGGGCGGCTGGCAAAGCCCAGCTCCCCAGGAGCACAGGGCTGTTCTGGGGGGGCTGCTGCACAGGGAGCCCACTCCCCACGGCGGCCACGGCCAGGGCCCCCGCGTCCAGGCGGGACAGGTCTGGGGCTCTCCCCGTCTGGGCGGGCAGTCGTGAGGCCAGCCGGAGGGCACGAGGAGGGCACCGAGCCAGGAGAGGAAAACCGATCCGCCGAGGCCAGGAGTGGGTGGTTGAATGAGGATCAACGCCCCCGCGCCCTGCTAATCGCACTTGGCAGCCGGGCAGCGGGCCAGGGCCAGCTTTGTCTTCTCACCTGCGGGCGGGTGAGTGGGCACGGCGCAGCTCCCCGTCTCCCGGGCTCACCAAGCTCGGCTCTGCCCTGCGGCTTGCGTCCGGAAGGAGTGAGCTCCCCACCCCAGAGCGCTGGTGGCCTCTGCAGAGTGGGAGGTGCCCACTGAACTCGCACTGGATCCCCCACTCCAGACGGGCTCACCTGGTCTCCCTGCCGTGGGGGTGCAGCTGGGGAGGCCAGGGTCGGCCAGGCTCCGGAGGACAGGCCCCCTGACCACGTTCCTCCCTGGAGCAGAGATGGCCATTGTCTTTGAGGGAGAAAAGTAGTAGGTCCCCAGCGCAGAGCAGCTGGGTGGACAGGGCAGCCCTGTCCATGGCGCTGCGGGTTTAATGAACGCCATCTCATCCCTGTGGGTCCCGGCTGACCAGGCAGCCTTACTGCCTGGACCACCTAGGCCAAGATCCGACATCTGCTCCCCCAAGAGGACACCTAATGGGGGCTTGGAGAACATCTGGATGGAGAGGTGTGACCAGGGCACTCACTTGGACCTTGGATATTAATGGGCCAAGCTGTGGATCTTGATTAATTGGTTAGCTGTGTGACCTTGGGCAAGTCACTTGACCTTTCTGCGCCTCAGCATCCTCATCAGAGATAACAGACCTCCCTACGGCTGCTGCGGGGTCCCCGAGACAGCCCGTGCAGAGAGCACAGACAGGACCTGGTGTGGCCGGTCCCCACCGCAGGCTCCATCGGGAAGAAGCGGCAGTTTGGGGAGATGGACGAGAAGCTATTTCAGACAAAACTCTGAGGTCGGTCAGGAGAAAAGGAGAGTCGTGTGACACACCCTGTTGGCCAAGTTGGCTGGTGACGTGGGGGGGGCAAGGGCTAGCGGTCAGGCCCCGGGGCTCAGGAGCCGGGAGGCTGGGGTTCGGGTCTTCCTCTGCTGCTCGGGCTGGTGTAGGCTCCAAAGGCTCATGGGCTAAGAGGGGCCACGGAGGCACCTGCCTTGCCGGTCACCGGGGAGGGGTCTCCGCACACCACAGGCTCGGTGGGCACCTGCCACTGGGAGGGCTCGGGCTCCCCCCCCAGAGCCCTTCTCTGAGGACATGAAGACAAGGGAGAGGGGAGAGCGGAGCGTAGTCTCGGGGGACAGGGCAATGGCCAGGTTCTCAAAGCCCGATCTTCTCGGTAACAGCGGGCACCCTACAGGGCTGCTCAGCAGGCAGGTCCTGGGGCCCCCCGGTGCAGACTGGGCAGAGCAGGACGGTGCCTGGGATCTGCATCCTGTTGTCGGGTTGAACTCGGGGCCTCAGGAATGCTCTGCCTGAGCCCCACCCCAGCCCCTGCTGGCCGGCTTCTCTGGGGCCTCCAAGATGCAGCAGGCGGACACAGCACATCGGGGAGTCTGTTCCCACTGCCACAAGGCTGGCAGGGGACAGAGCCAGTCTCGGGCCCCGTGCCTGCCTGACCCTACCAGCCACGCTCCAGTCACGCGGGTGAGTCAGAGCTCGAGGCTGCCCAAAGCACTGGGCGGTGGCCACACAGGCCGGGCCCACCGTGGCCAACTTCCAGCTTGGGCAGGGGAATCGGGAGGCTGGTGTCCAGCCAGGAGGTGTCCTGGCCTGGGTGGGGCCTGGAGGAGGGAGGAAAGGCAGGGCTGACCACTGCTGAGGTCCCCAGGAGGGGCAGGGGTCTGCGGTGAGGGGCAGTGGGTGAGGGGACGTCAGAGATGATTCCCCAGGGCCCAGGAGGCAGGAAGAGGGGCAGGGGTGGGCTCCTGTCCCTGCCTGCAGCCTCACTGTCCTCATTTGTGAGAAGAGGTGAGGTGTCACCTGGGGGATGCGGAGGATGGGGTGCCGAGGGCCACCCGAGATGCCCACCTTGGCTGGAACGCTTCCCAGCACGGGCAGCTCAGCACCCGGGCCAGCCCGCCGGGTCCCCCGCACAAGGCCCGTGAGGTGGCCTCTCAGGCTGAGCTTACTCCGAGTCCTTTTTTGCCCACTGAGGGGGATGACAGCTGACCCCAAGGCTGGGCTCACCTCTGCCCCCGTCTGTCTCCTGCTTGTAACCCGGGACCCCGTGTGGCGGGCCACAGCCCAGGGCTGACGTCGCCTGGTCTGAAGGCCACAGGACCCATGAGGCCCACTGGAACCTCCTCTCGTCCCCGGGGGCCTTGCCCACCAAGAGGGCTGCCAGCTGCAGCTGAAGTTTCAAACTCAGAGGAGGGTCCCCATCGTCCCCAAACAGAAAGTCAAGGGGATCAAGGGACTGGTGTCAGTCTAGGTCAGGGCTGGACAGGGGAGTCGAGGGCCCACACTTGGAGAGTCATGACCCTGGTCCCCAGGGTTGGCAGGTGGGAGAAGACCCCTGCAGGTGGCCCTGATTCAGGGCTGTGCCCGGGCCCTTGCCCCTGACCTCTTCTGGCCTGAGGCTCTTGTCTAGTTGGGGACCCAGCAGAGGCCTGTAGGACCCAGTTTGAGAACCAAGGGGTGACGACTGGTTTTTAGACATTTAGGCCAGACTCTCTGCTCCTGGTCCTCTGTTACCCGGGGACACCCAGGCCGGGGGCTCAGGGTGCTGCTGAGCCCGGCATAGGGGGACCTCACTCTCCCAGGTCCCTCTCCAAACACAGCTTAACCCATCTGCCCTCTTCAGGGGCAGGCGCTGCCTGCGTCCACTCGGGGGCTGACCAGGCAGGAAGGGACCCTGAGGAGAAGGCCGTGGTCAGCGCACACACAGAGGTGTGGCAGCCCCCGTGCGGCCTGCAGTTCTTCCTGCGGGTGGCGGGGAAGGTACAGGGGTAACATGCTAGGACTTAAAAGAGGTGACCTCTCAGTGACCAGGAAGCATCAGTGCTCTGGGCCCCTGGAGCCCACCCCGCCCCCAGGCTGTCACAGTCCCTCTTCAGGCACAAGGAGCTGGGAACACAGTCAGAGCCCAAGGTTCCTCCTTCACCCTCGCTCCCTTCTCCCCTGGCCACCAGGGTGGCCAGCGCTGGCCAGGAGAAGGAGAGGAACACCCGGGCACCTGGGGCTCTCTGCAGGCACGGGAGGCCCAGACCCACATGCCTGGCAGCCACCTGACAGTGACCGTAGAGTCCGTGAAAGTGGACGAGTCTGCAGGCTCACTGGGACAGGGCCGTCACCAGGGGCCACCGACAGCCACTTCTTCCCCAGTCCCAGGGCAGGGTCAGGGAGGGCACAGAGTCTGGCTTCTCCAGGGCCCTAGTGGGGCACAGTCGGGGCCTCTGGGGCCAGGGAGAGAGGGTGGACTGAGGGGGGCACCTGGCCACCTGGCTGGCCAGGAAAGGAGGCCCTGAGTGACCTAGCGGCCTGGGTAGCCATCAACAGGAGGGTCACCCTGTGTGCCACTAGCCCAGCAGCCACACAGCCTCAGGAGCCCCAAGAGACAGCAGAGCTGGCTGGTGACCCAGCTGGAGGGGGCACTGATGGCACTGGGGCCAGCACAGCTGAGCCGCTAACACCGTAGCCCAGTTAGCTTCCCCTCTGATGGCTCATTGGTCTTTTGGTCACTGGCGAACACACCTCTGTCCTCCATGTGGCCCCTCTGCCACAAACACTGCCTGGCCACATCCTCGGAACTCAGGTCCGTGGCCTCCAGCTCTCCTGGGACGTTCTCCTGAGTCCCCTCCCTGGGGGGGACTGCCCTCTCCTCTGTGCCCGGCCCCAGCTCCTACAGACGTGAGCCCCTGGAGATGACGGGCCCTGGTGTCCAGTGTGGGGGTCACAGCCTGCCACTGCACACATCCCAGATACCCAGCTGGCAAGGCCGCGGTCAGCCCAGTTTGCAGAGAAGGGAACGGATGGCACCCCTGCTGACCAAGGACACGGGCAGGGCCAACCCCCTGTGCCCAGGAAGCAGCTGGGCGGGGATCGGGACTCCTGGAGGAGGAACCCGCCTGGCTCTGGTGGCAGTGCAGGCCAGTGGGCAGGGCGCAGGTGCAGGACGGCTGCTCGGGAGCGGGGACCCCGGGCCCCTCCCACTGTCTCTCGGGGCCTCAGCTTCCCTTCCTTAAAATGGGCACAGGACACCTGCAGGGAGGCCACGAGGCTCCAATGGGAGCCAATGCCCTGGCTGGCCCAGGTCCGCCTCCCCCACGAGGGGCAGCTGTGGTCCTCAGCAGGGCCACTGCCAGCCTGGCCAGCCTGGTGCCCTCCTGGGCCTTCCAGGGCCCCAACGGGTCAGAACCGCCCCTCTGCACCCCGGCAGCGCCGACCTGGTGCCCTCCTGGCAAACCCCGCCTGCCGAGGCTCCAAGACGGAGAACCCAGGAGGCACGGAACCCTGGGTGGCGTGGGTGGCCGCCCTGCAGGCTCCACTTACCCCAGAGGGCCATGAAGACGGAGAAGAAGACGGTGGCCGGGTTGTCAAAGAGGTGGCTGGCACGGGCCGTGGCACAGGCCGAGCTCATCTTCCAGTAGCTGCAGGTCTTGTCACAGAGGGGGCACATGGTGATGTTGTGTCTCTGGTCACACATCTCCATGCTGCAAGAGAGGGGCCACTTTCAAGTCCCCCGGCCACTTGGACGAGACACCTCCTGGGGGCCAGGTAGAGTAGCAAAGCCCCTGCTCCTGCACCACAGGGGACACTGTGAGGAGCATCAGCTGGTGACAGCCGTGCCCCTGTCCCTCCCTGCCACCCAGGGCCAGCTTCACAGGTGTGGGACCCACGCCGCCAGCCCAACCCGAGTCAGCAGGGCCCCTGCCATTCCCGTCTTAGAATCCCTAGGAATTCTGAACAAGGGTGTCACATTTCCTTTTGCAGGGGGTTCTGCCACTCCAGCTGGCCCTGATGAGGCCCCACTCAGAGTGGCTTGGGGCAGGATGGTCCCCTCTGGTGACCCTCAGGCAGCAGCCTGCACGCCAGCCACCCAGAAGTCTGGAGTCTTGGCGAGCCTCTCCCCTGTGGCCAGGCAGTGCCAGGGCAAGTCTGTTGGGAACGGAGCCCAGGCTAGGCCCCAGAACTGAAAGGACAAGGGTAGCTGGGCACAGTGGCCACCCCTGGAATTCCAGCCACTCGGGAGGCTGAGGCTGGAGGATCCCACGTTCGAGGCCAGCCTGGGCAATTTAGCGAGACCCTGTCTCAAAAGCAAAAAGGGCTGGGGAGTAGCTGGGGGAGCACCCCTCAGTCCCTGGGAAGCAGGCCGCCAAGTGCTTGTGGGGCCCTCTCCCCGACACCAAGGAGGGTGGAGGAGGCACCCCGGAATGTTCTCCAGGAGGCTGGGTCACAGGAACACGTCCCCAAGCTACCTGGTACCAAGGGGGCCCACCTGGGATGGTGGCCCTGGTTGGTGAGGCCTCTGATCTGCTGTGCAGACAGGCTTGAGGGGCAGCGCCCGCAGCTACATGCAGAGGAGGAGGCCAGCAGCCAGGCTCTCCCCTCCACTGACTCGAGAGGCCACCAGCTGGTAGCAAGAGCCTCAGCACCGGCCTGCGTGGAGTGTCCACCTGGCTGGGATCAGCACTGGGGATTACAGAATCAATCCCACCTTCACAGATGGGAAAGGAGCCCAGAGAGGGGGAATAAGTTCCTCAGAGCCACACAGCCCAGTGGACTTGGACCTTGGTCTTTGAGTCTTCAAAGTCTTCTCGGGGCCATGGGGGTGGGGCTCCCTGCCGAGGTGGGGCGCCTAGGCTGGGTCCTTGTTCTCCCGTCCTGCATTCTGGGACCCTGGCCAAGCCCTCTAGCTTCAGATCTGGTTTTCTTTCTGAACACCAGGAGGGGGCAGAATAAGGCCCTTCCGGCTGTGGCCTCCCCGTGAACCTGGCCCAGACCCTCATCTACGAACAGACGCCCGGCTGGAGCCCCCGTCCCCAGAGGTCAGACGGAACCTGGGGCGGAGCTGAGGTCTTTGCTTGTTCCCTTTTGGCTAGGTTCCTGGAGACAGTGAACCTGGGCACAGACGCACACCTGGCCCACCGCAGCCACCAGCTCCAGGGACCTTCCCGTGCCAGTCAGGGGACATGGGGCAGGAGGTGGGAGGGGCGGGAGAGGCGCGTGGCAGCTGCCCGGGGATCTGGGGAAGAGTGGGTGCCCGTGGGGCCGTGGGGGCTGGGCGTGGGGACGTGGGGGCTGGGCGCGGGGCCGACTCGCAGGCAGGGGGACGAACTGTGCTCCGGAGCCGGCCACTCTGGGATGGATCTCTGCGACCCGCCTGGCCCCGGGCAGGTCACTCTACCTCCTGTGTCCCAGGGTCACCCGTATGTGACGTGGGTGCTGATAATGTGTCACTGGGTTGTCGGGGGGACAAGACAACCGAGGTGCACGGACCTCTGCATCGGGGCTGGCGTGTGACCGCTGTAGTCACCGCTATCATCCGAGAGTGGCCACCCCTGGGAGCTGGGGAGATCTCGACAGAAGCCCAGGGACGGCCTCGTGGGGGCACCTCTAGCCCTTACTAAGCTTCCCCTCTTCTGGGGCCTCTCCAGGGAGGCAGCAGGGACGCAGGGGGCAGCACATGCTCAGCTGTGCCTGACCTGAGCCCCTCCGGCAGGGAGATGGGTGGAAGGCCACCCCACCGGCTTCCCTGACCCAGGGCCATAGTGGCCACCCGGCTGGAGGGCCTGGAGGCCTGCGGTGGGCTCGGGTCAGGGAGGGCTGACTCTGCCCAGGCTGGTCTCCTCCCTGCCAGCCTCAGCTCCTGGCAAATGCCACCAGCCATTCACAGAGCCTGCTCCTGCTGCTTCTGAACCCGGCCAAGATAAGGACAAGGAGCTCAGAGATCAGAGGTGGAGGTGGAGGTTGGAGGTTGGAGGTTGGAGGTTGGAGGTGGAGGTCGGAGGTTGGAGGTTGGAGGTTGGAGGTGGAGGTTGGAGGTTGGAGGTGGAGGTCGGAGGTCGGAGGTTGGAGGTTGGAGGTGGAGGTCGGAGGTGGAGGTGTTCCCAGGGAGGCCGGAAGCTGGGCTTCCCTGCAGGCTCCGTGGGCCCTGCAGGCTCCCCAGGCTGCCTGCAGGGCCCACGCGCCTCCCCTTCCAGGCACAGCACCAGGTGAGGCTGGGTGGGGACGCCTGGCCCTGCCTGCCAACCCCCCTGAGTCACTGCGTTTCTGACCATGTGATGGCGGCCGAGCTGGCACAGTCGAGGGGATCTTGGACCCTTTCCTGGGCAGTCCACGCCCGAGCTGGCAGTCTCCGCCCGAGGAAGGAAGGAGACTCACCTGGCCTGCTCCAGGGCGTCCGGGGACACTCCCTCCCTGCCCTGCCCTTGCCGCCCCAGGCCAGCCTCAGCATCCCCCGCGGCTGGGCTTCAGAGACGGTCACCATGGCCAAACGGGTGCAGGGGCCTCACACTATCCTCAAAAAGAAAGGACAAGCGCCCCCTGCCCAGGGTCAGGACAGCACTGAGGGGCCGGGCCCGAGCCCCCGCGAGCTCTGCCGGGGCGGGTGGGATACTTCAGGTGTCGTTCATGGATCCAAACCTCCTTAAACACAACCGGTCGGCTGTGGCCTCTCTGGGCTTCTGAGAGCCAGCCTGTTCATGGGCTGGACGACTCGGTGGCTCTTCACTGACCGGAACTACGGGTGGCTCTCCAGCCCACGGCTGTGTCCGAGGAACTGGCAGAGTCACCAGGAAGCCACCAGCTGGCATCAGGACTTGCTGAGACACAGGGTCCTGCGAGGCCAGGGCAGTCAGGCCCCGTGAGGACCTCGGTCCCTGCAGAGGGCTGCACCCGGAGGGCCTGAGAACAGAGGGCCGAGGTCCTGGCGCCCTGACAGCTGGGGCCTGGGCGCACCGCTGCCGTGCGCAGGGGTGGCTGTAGCTAGTCCAGTGACGCAGAGGAGGCGGAGGTGCCGGGGAGAAGGGCCCCCCGAGCCAGGCTGGTGTCTCTGGGGTCCTGGCCGCCTTCCCAGAGCCCCCCGGGCCTGGCACAGTGCTCGGAGACCAGGGAGGCCCAGGGGATCTACACACAGAGACCTGTGTGGGCTGAACTCGGCTGTGGCTGGGCCCTGGGGGTGACAGCGCAGGCGCCACTCAGAGGCGGCCGTGGGGTCAAGGTGCTCTCCGGGCGGCACCCAGGCCGGAATCCCTTCCCGACCCTACAAGGTAGGGGATTTTCTTGCTGTTTGATGACCCCAGATGACATAACAAGTCCTTCAAAACATGAGAACGGGCCTGGCGTTGACCTCGCGCCCCGAGTCAGTGAGGGCGCCCAGGAAGGTGCCCACACGTGGACGCAGCTCTGAGCTTCTAGACGGCAGCCGCCCAGGTGCCCTTGAGGTCCCCGGGGGCTGAGCACGGGAGGCTGTGAGGCCAGCCTCCCACTGGACTCTGCTCCTGGGCGGGGGCGTGACCCTGGGGGCTGTGCCTACCTGGGGATGTTCTCGTCCACGGTGGCGCAGCCGTAGAGGAACACGATGACACCGACGACCGAGGCTGGGATGAGCATCTGGGTGTAGGCGCCCAGCCAGGCGAAGTACAGGCCGATCTTCTCCCCGAAGTACTTCCTGCCCCAGAGCAGACAGAGGCTCCTTCTCAGCCCACCGCCCGGAAAGAATGCGCGTCCCTCCCCAGAGGGGAAGCTCTCTGCAGGGCACTTCTGGTCCCAGAGGCAGCACGGGGCTCGGAAAACCTCCCTGGGTGGGGGCGGGGCCCTGCTCTCGGTGGGTGTCACCCGCCTCTCTTTTGGGCCCTGGGAAGGGGCATTTGTGCTTGTGCAGGCCACCCTGGTGGGCACACTGTGCTCCCCGAGCCTCGAGCACTGGAGTGGACGTGGGCCTGGAGGGGAGAAGACCTGCCACACCCGTCGCCCGTGGGCTCCTGGTGGCTAAGTCGGTTTCCACAGGCCACACTCGGTCAAGTCCCAACAGGACACGCTGCCTGAGCTGATCGGTCCCTTGCAGGGACCAAGGTCCTTGGGCCTCTCACAGATTCCGACAGATGTTGAGGAAGGCAGGGAGCCCCAGCCGTGGACAGGGCCAGGCGCGGCCATGGGGGCAGCAGAGACTGGACGTGACACAGGACGTCCATCCTCCAGTGAGTAAAGAAGCTGCTGCCCCCAGCGCCGGCTGGGTCACACGCAGAGCCTCCTACGCAGCTTCGAGTCCCAACAGGTTCCCAGGTGACTGAATATTCAGAGCGGCTGAGGCCACAGGGACGTCCCCCCACTGACATCCAGCCAGCCACCGCTTCCCCCCAGCCAGGGCCAGGCCCGCGGAGCCCGCTTACCTGACCAGGTCGATGGGCTGGTACTTGTAGAAGACCCCATAGCTCGCCCACTCCTCGTACAGGAGCTGCAGGAGGAAGGGGGGGCAGGTGAGGCTGGCACCCCGAGGCTGCCTCCCACCGAGTGCTCGGAGCTGCTGGCCTCGGCCCCCGTCACATCACCTCGCCATCAGCACTCACTGAGCACTGGCTGAGCCCGGGTGACGGCGGCGGGGAAGGCGCTCCTGGCAGGCTTTGGCATGCCCCACCTCGCCACCTGACGTGGAGCTGACCCACAGTGCCGGCACCGCGCGCGCGGCCTCTCCGTGTGGGCTCACCCGTCACGCACCAGAGCTTCTCTATGGAAGTCACAAACCCGCCAGGGTTTCGAGCAGAGAAACATCAATGGCAAATTGAAACACACCCAAAAAAACCTCACGGGTGTAAAAATAGCTCGAGGTCTGTCTCCGGAGATGGGCCCTCGATTAACCGAGCTCAGGCAGGGACGGTAATGAGCCTGGTGGATTGGAAGCCTCCCGGGCCCAGGGAGGAGGCCCCGAGGAGCGCTGGGAAGGCTGGCCAAGGGACCCTCTGGGCCTTGGTGACTTCTCACAGTCCCCGGAGGGCAGGGACGGGGGGCGTGAGGTGTGTCCGTAACTGGTGTGTCGAGCTCCTTGTTGGGCTGATGTCCTACTGAGAGCCCACCTGACAATCGGGGAGGAGGAGACCTCGGTGCCCTGCACCCATCAGCCCCTGCCCAACCGGCCCAGGAAGGCCAGGTTCTGTAACCCACAAAGGGCCCACCGGCCGCCACACAGTGCTCAGAGCCACGGGCCTCACCCGTGGCCCCGAGGCCTGGCACTGTGTCCAGTGTCACCCAGCTGGCAGGAGGTGGCTGTGAGGCCCCTGTACCCCACAGCCGTCTTGAGCAGGGCCACGGGGGTAGGTGAGGGCTGGATTCACCATCAGAAATGAACAAGCGGACCCACTGGAAGGGAAGGAGGTCCAGGTGTCTCAGGGGCCACCACGGGCAGCAAGAGGCATCCAGGTCTGTGAAAGGTGGGTGGGGACTGTCCCAGGAACCCTCAGAGTCCTCCCACCGTGGGCTGGGACCACCTCGGCCTGAGCGGGGAGGAGGGCAGGGCTGGGGGCTCTGTGCTGCTCCTACTCTCACCCTCTTCCTGACATGTAATTAGAAGCTGGAGTGGAGGGGGCTGTCCTACCCGATTCTGCCCTGGAGACGAGAGACCACCGTCCCTCTGCTCGGGACCGAATGTGTGCCTCGAATTCACATGTGGGAGCGGAACCTCTGGAGACTGTCCTTGAGTCTGAGGCTCCCGAGGCCATCAGGGTTAAGTGCGGTCATGAGGACGCAGCCCTGGTGCTGGGACCAGTGCCCTTACCACAGGAGGGACCGACACCAGAGGTCTTTGTGCTACCAGGAGGAGGTGCCACCAGAGGGGCTGGCTGGCTGGCAGGAAGAGAGAGTCCCACAGGGAGCCAGCCGAGGGGCAGCACCCTGGCCTTAGACCTCTGGCCTCCAGAACTGAGGCAGTAAGTGTTGGTCAGCTGCCCAGTTGGTGGCTGTGGCTGTGGCATCTCAAGCTGAGAAGTCCTGCCCACTGACCCAGAGGCCCAGAGCTGATGGCCTAGATTCCTCCAAGCAAGTCTTGGAGAATGAAATGTGGCCCTCGGGTCAGGGGTCCGGCCTGGGAAGCTGTCCTCCGGGGATTTCTCCCCTCTGGGGCTCTGCAGCGCTGAGAAGCACCCAGGAGAACACGGGGCTGGCTCTGTCCAGTCAGTGCGCAGGCTCTGAGAGGCAGGGACGGGAGCCCTAGGCAGAGCCAGTGTGGTCTTCGGTTCCACAGAGCCCTGCCATGCACCCCCTGGGCTCTCTAGATGTCAAGTCCTGTCAGGGGCATGAACAGGACACTTCCTCAGGTTCCACATCCCAGAGATCACCAGTGAGGCTGGCCGCTGGCTGGGGGTGAACCCTGTGGCTATCAGGAAGAATCGGGACACGCAGGCGTCCCTACCCTGCCCAGCGGTCTGCGGGGAGTCGGAGCCTGCTCTGATGTGGGGTGCCAGCTCCACTAGGCCTGGGCAGCGGGAGGGCCCCTGTATTGTACTGAGGATGAGGGTGCTGTCCCCGGTCCCAGGTCACTGCAGGAACCGAGAGACTCAGCACAGAGGCCTGAGGTGCACAAGTGGCCCCCTGTGAGGCACCCTGAATCAGGCTGTGCAGATGACAAGGGGCGTCCCTGTGCAAGCTGGGACGTAAGCAGGCCGCACTGGAGCCAGGCTGGGCCTCTGGGGAGGGAGAGTGGCCCTGCTTTACAGCACCGTCCCCTGCAGCCAGGTCACCAGAGGGGGGAAGGAGAGAGAGGGAGCCAGAGAGATGGACCGACAGAGATGGGGGTGTGGGAAGGAAAAGGGAGGGAGAAGGAGAGACACAGAGTCGGGCAGAGCCACAGGGCACAGAGACCCGGGGCAGGCACAAGCTCTAGGAAGAGAGGCACCTGAGACAGGTGGGGAGGGCGGGCCATGGGGCCCCCACGGCGCACAGCAGCTCACCGCCGCGCTCAGATGGCAGACGGAGCCCCCACCAGCTTCCCACGAGGCCAATAGCCTCCGTGGCCTCTCTTCCTGCCAAGAAGAGAAGTCCTGCTCATCTCCCTGGACTGTCACGGCAAAGGAACCACACGGGATCTCCCTGTCACCACTGGAAAAAGGGCAAGGAGCCTCCGCCGTCATCACCAACAGCACGGGGAGAAGCTGGCCACGCAGGCTGAGTACCCTCCATCCAGTGACCAGGACCTTCTAGCTGTGGGCCTGAAGGGGTCCTGGCTCTACCCATGGGCATCTCTCTGGCCAGGGCCTCCCTCCTGCGTCCAGAGATGGCCCCTGCACAGCACTGACACAGGCCTGAATTGCTGTGTCTCAATGCCCCTTGCTGGTCCCCTTGAAGGGGGACCAGGTTTAAGTAATCCTCCTCATCCTCAGTGGAACAGGGCGGGGGCCACTGGCAGGTTCTCAGAGAGTAGCTGATGATGGGCGGGACGACAGGCCGAGCCGCCAGCCCAGCCCGGGGTGGAGCGGACCTCGTACATGGGCCCAGTAGGCCTTCCTAGAGGTGTTAGCCGTCCTCTGCTCCATGGGGCTCCCGCTGGCCTGGCCTTCCGAGTGCTGGCCAGAGGACACCCTTCTGCACATACACACACAGCCTTGGGTGTTCCCTGTGCATCCAGGTTAGTCACACAACAGGAACTTGCGGGAGGCCTGCAGGAAGGTGCCCGGCCTATGGGCCCCACTGTCCACGGCCGGGACCAGGCCCAAGGCTCTGACCACCTCGGTGGGGACTTTGCTTAAACATGGCTGCCCCACCCCAGCTTTCCTTTTGTCCTGCAAGATACCTGGGCCCGGGGCTTCTGCAACTCACAGGGCAGTGTGAGTGGACAAGCTCCAGAGTCTTCAGAGAAAAGGCAGAAGACTCAGAACCAAGCCACTTAAAATGGAACCACAGAGCGTGAGAAGTTCTCCAGGACTCTGAGCTAGGACTCATATGTGCCCCCCTCCTTCCCTCCCTCTCACCACCACTACCTGTCTATCACTCACCCACCCATCCCTCCTCCCCCTCCTACCCATCCATCCATGTACCCATCATCTACCCTCCATCTACTTATCCATCCACCCTCCCTCCCTCCATCCATCCACCCATCCATCCACTCATCCATCCATCCACAGTCCATCCACCCTCTATCCATCCATCCACCCACCCATCAGCCCATCCATCCACCTTCTATCCATCCATCCACCCATCCATCCACCCTCTATCCACCCATCCATCCATCCACAGTCCATTCACCCATCCATCCATCCACCCTCTATCCATCCATCCACCCATCCATCCATCCACAGTCCATCCACCCTCTATCCATCCATCCACCCACCCATCCGCCCATCCATCCACCTTCTATCCATCCATCCACCCATCCATCCATCCACAGTCCATCCAATCATCCACCCATCCTCCCTCTATCCATCCATCCATCCATCCATCCATCTATCCATCCATCCATCCACCTGTTTATGCACCCATTCATCCATCCATTCATTCATCCATCAACCATCCATCCATCCACCCTCTATTCATCTGCCATCTATCCATCCACCCATCCATCCATCATCCACCCACCCATCCATCCATCCACCCTCTATCCATCCTCCCTCTATCCATCCATCCATCACCCACCCTCCATCCATCCACCCATTCACACTCTGATAACCCCATGGGCCAGGCCTTGCACTCTTTGCTGGGACCCAACATTATTGGGGTGAGGGGACACTCCAGGCAGAGGAAATGTATGTGGGGGCAACCTGAGCATTTCAGCTGGGCCTGTGCGTGATGGAGCCCAGAAGCATTTCTGGAGTAGCGCCCTCACGAGCTGGTCCTGGCACTGATGTGACATCGGCCATGCCATCTTGAGATGAGAAAGTGGTGGGGCTTGGGGGGTTGGGGTGCAGGAACCTGTAGCCCCAAGGACTGCATTTGGCCAGAAGAGGGTGGCAGGTGTCCACAGAGGAAGCGTTTTTGGATGGAGGAAGGGCTCAGCCATGTGGCAGGGGTGCGAGGGAACAGAGGGGGCTGGACTCAGGCCAGTGGGTCAGGGCAGGCCGGTAGAGGGGATGGCGCTCTCCAACGGGATTGGACAGGGGAGTTCTACAAGCCACAGGGTCCCAGACAAATGCCAGATGTTACACTAAAAATAACCAAATATGTCATTTTTGTGCTAGATCAGATAGCGTCTTCAGCTGGAGCCACCGGCAGGCAAGTTGCCTCAAGTCCCCAAGCCTTAAAACACACACGGGGCTGGGGGAGCTGAGAGGAGGCACATTCCGTCCACAGAGGTTCCCAGGCCCTGGGGTTTGGGACAACGCCACCATTGTGAGGTTCTCCAGGAAGCCTCTCCGCCCACCACCTGCAGAAGGATCAGCAACGGGGTGGGGGCCAGCAGGGTTGTTTGGGGGATGGAGAGAGGCTGAGCTGGGTGCCAGGGTGAGAGGCTGTGCCAGCCGAGCGTGGACAGGGGCAGGGGGCAAGGCCTTCTGGGGAGCCTGGGGCAAGGAGCAGAGATCCCCTGCACAGAGAGGGCCTGGAGAGTGGACGGAGGCCCTGGACAGCCACCACAGAACAGAGGGTCACTCAGTGGTCCCAGAGTGCTCCATGGACCACCGGCTCAGCACTGTCTCCACTCAGAAGGGCTCCAGGGCGGTCAGCCTGACACACAGGGCTGCCCGGTGGCTCTCGGTATGCTGCGGGGCCTGGCTCTGTGCAGCCGGCCACTCCGCTGCCCACTTATTGGCCCAGGGGAGGCTGGAAGGAGGCCAAATGCCCCCACAGGCCGCCCAGGCCATGGCATCCCTCAGTGGGCAATTCCCCAAGGCTGAGCCTTAACCCCGGCCAGGTGTGGTGACCGGCAGCAGGGGCAGGCTCGGAGGACATCCTTCCTCCCCCACGCTCTCAGCCACCTGCCACGGATGGAGGTTAAGACTTCTCCAGAAAGTGGGAGGGGAGGGAGGGGAGGGAGGGAAGGAGGGGAGGAGGG
>NW_026000001.1:3255582-3259306 GCF_001458135.2 Marmota marmota marmota | reverse complement strand
GCCAGAGCCCGCGGCCCCGACAGCCGCTGTCCGCCACGCTCTGCCTCAACTCACTTTTCGGTCATTCAGCTGGACATTGTCCCCTTCATAGTCCCCCTGTAAGAGAGAGGAGGGAGTCTCACCACGCAGCACAGGCTGAGGTCACACTTGCCAAATTTCAAAACAGAAACTCCTGCGACCCTTGCTGACACCCATCGAGGGCGTCCTGGGCGGTGTCCCTCTGCGGGAAGGAGTGCAGCCGGCCAGCCTCCACCACCGGGACCCCGCGAGCCTCCCCGAGGGCAGCACTAGACCCATGTCCCTGCCTTGGACCTGGCAGCACAAGAGAACAGGGGCTCTGGGGACAGAGAATGGCATCAACAGGTGAATGTGTCCTGCCTGCTGGAAGACCCCCCTTCCTCTCCCGCAACCCCAGGGGGACAAGTGACATGTGCCCCGTCACTTAGACCAGGGAGCCCAGCACACCCATTTCACAGAGGGAAACACGGAGGCTCCCAGAGGTAACCTGCCGTCCCTGAGAGCCATCAGGGGTCACCTGGGACTCACATCCAGGCCTCCAATTCCGAGGAAGAGAAGGTCTAGAAGTCGAGAGTGAGCCCCAAGGTCAACGGCTGAGCCCCAAGGTCAGTGGCTGATACAGTAGCTAAGGGGAGCAAGAGGGAGGCCCTGGGCGGCCGGGGGTGCGGCCAGCCTCCTGTCCCTCCTTTACCAGCCACTGTCGCGACCTCTGCCACCCCTGGCCAGGTGGGAAGACGAGGTCATGTGCCCAGGCAAGCAGCCCAGCTCGGGGGTCCTTAAGTGAAACAGAGAGGGTGCGCCAGGCCCCCTGGCCCCGCACTCCGCCCCTCCTGGCCACTCCTCCCTGGGCGTTTCCCGGCCTCCTCTCCATGAATGAGCCGGCCACGGGGTTCCAGGAGAGCCTCGTGTTCACCAGGGGCCCGGGCTGTGACCTCCAGGCAGGCAGCTGCCAACCAGGAAGGAAGCCAAAGCCACCAAGCAGCCAACGTAAATGTCAGCGTCCCTGGGTCCAGTGACACACTCGATTGCAGGAGACTTCCCCAGGGTCTCTGGACCCCGTGACTGTCACTCTACGCCAGCCCTGCACCTGGGTGAACTGCCTGGGAACAGCCCAGCCCCTGCGGGAGAGTCCACGGAGCGGGTGGATGAATGGGCCCACACAGGGAGCCCGGCAGAGCGGGTGAGGACACTGTGGGCAGGCCCAGGGGCAGCGAGCCAGCCCCCATGTGGGACAACTTCCTGGGGAGGCAGAAGGATCTAGAAACCACAAGCCAGGCCCGAGCTGGCTTCCCTTCCTGACGCCAGTCTGAGCACCCCGTCCATGCTCTGCCTAAGGGCGGGGGTCTACATGGCTCAGGGCAGGACGAGTGGCCTCCCCAGAGGAGGCCAGCACTGGAGCTGACGGGTGGGTGCCTCCAGTCGTAGGGAACGTTCCTTATTCCCTAAGGACACTGGGAGCTTCCTGGCTGTGGGCCCCTGGCAGGTTCCTGGGCGTGGCAAGTCTCAGTTTCCCTGTCTGCAGAGTGGGGTCAGACCCCACCAATGGTGCCCTATGTCTGGGTGTGATGTGACAGTGACTGCAAGCAGGGGCTCTTTGTCCCCGTGTGGGCTTGGAGGTGCTCTCTGAGGGCTGGTATCTGTCAATAGGCCTGGTGGCCTAAGCCTTGTGCAGTTCTTGAAGACTGCAGGTGGGATCCGTCCCCAGGGCAAACGCAGGACTGAAGACCAGAGAGATGGGCCACTTAGCCTCCAGCAAAGGAAGAGGGCATGGTACTTCCATGGGACACAGTAGCAAAGGCTTATGTCCCCATGTCACCCAGAGCAGCTGTGTGGCCTCGAGCAAATTGCTAGACCTCACTGAGTCTGTCCGCAACAGATTAAAGGAGATAAAGTCCCTACTACCCACAGTAGTTCTCAGAAATGTCGATCTCTCCCCTTTCCTTTTTAAAGACTTGGGGTTTATGCAAAGCAGGCAGGAGGCCTGGGGCATTCGGCTCCCGTGTCCCGGCGTCTGGCCAGGGCTGAAAGCTGAAAGGCCGAGGGGCTGGCCTGGCAGGGCTGCATCCCATGGGCCAGCTGGACCCTGCAGAGCATGGGGCTGACCAGCTGAACAGGACCTCACCCAGGTCCGTGAGGTCTGAGCCCTGCCCTCAGAACCTCTGGAGAGCACCGGGCCTTCACCAAGGCAGCCCGACTCAGCCAATCCAAAGCCACACCACGTTTACTGAGCACTTACTAAGTGCTGTGTGCTGAGGCTTCCTGAGTCAGGAACACAACAAAGTGGCCAGGCAATGGTGTCTTTGTGGGACAAGGGGCATCAGAAGTCCAGGGGGAGGAAGAAATCAGCCGTGCCAGGAAAAAAGAAAAGGGAGGCTTGGTGTGGACCCTCTGTCTGCCGTGGAGGGGAGCAGGGAAAGGCATGGCATGTAGGTAGAACAGCATGTGCAAAGGCATAAGGTGGGGAGCTGGGTCAGGGGCCCCAGGTCCTGGCCTGCAGTGCAGAGCAGGGCCTGGGGGCAGGGGGGCATGGGCAGCAGGTCAGCCGAGTGTCTCTCCTGCCCTGACCCATCCGCTGGGCATGCTGTCCTGCACTATTCTGGCACCTGTGGGGGTCCCAGCCGGTGTCTCATCCTCAAAGCCCTCTTGTACCTGTCTCTGTTCTGATGCCCACTGTGCCCTGGCCACCAGACCTCAAGGCTCCTGGACACCTCGGGGCTGACCTCACTCAAGGCCAGTGAGAGTGAGTGGCCAGGACGGGGATCCGGCCTCCTGACTCCCAGGCCCATCCTCCTTCCTCCTGCTTCTGGGCTCTGGGCCTCACCCTGGGAATGTTCAGAGATCCTCTGCCTGGGGTTCCCACACTGCTCAGGCCTCGCGGCCTGATCCCAGCGCCCTGTTGAACTCCAGTCCCCGTTTCCATAGAGACAACAAGACGACGACCATCTCTCTCCACCCCAAGCCACGGTCACGGGCTATATTTATCGGGGGATACCAGTGGGATTTGGAGATTCGGCCCAGGAAGCCGGCCACCTCCTCTGCAGAAATAGATACAGAGCTGTGGTCACCGCGGGAGCCCTGGCAGGGGCGGGTGGGGGCCGGAGCCAGGGAAGACGTTCTGCGGGCCGACTGGCTGCGAGGAGCAGGTACAGCCCGCACAGCCTGGGCCACGATGCCCTCCGGGGGGACTGTTCTGCCGGAGGAGATGCCCAGTGTGTGACTGCTGGCCCCAAGGGGAACAGGGCAGGCCTGTGTGCAGTTGACATTTATGGAGGGAGCCAAGCAGGAAGCCGTGACCACAGGATAATTGGCGCTCCCTGGGGCGCAGCCCTCTGGGACTGGGGAGCGAATGACGCAGGGACCGACCGCGTGTCAAGGCTACTCACGTCGTGCAGCGGGTACGCGGCCGAGTACACGCCGTTGGCCAGCAGGCTGGTGATGCCTTAAAAACAGAGCAGAGCGAGGTCACGGGTCAGGCAGGTCCCCTCCCACGTCTGCGCAGCCAGAGCGGTCCCAGGGCCCACTCGGCCATGCGGAGCTTTCTCGAAGCCAAATGCACCCGGCTGCGCAGCCCGGCCGCGTCCTGGGCTCTTCCCCAGGTGGCCGCGGTGGCCGGCTGCCTGTCCACGCGGCCGTGGCAACGACATGCTCGATTGGCAGGACCAGGGAGGCAGAGGAAGCCCCACGAGGAAGCTCGTCTCAGAGGAGG
>NW_026000001.1:3242822-3252810 GCF_001458135.2 Marmota marmota marmota | reverse complement strand
CCAAGCCCAGAGCCCCTCCAGCGGCCACCAGCCTGCGCCCCTGGCCCGGCCGCCACCTGCTCCTGTCTCCTGTCTCTGTCGCCCGCTGTGCAGCGGCTGGGCCTTCTGCCCTCTCTACTGCCCCTCCAGGGTCTTCACCTGTCCCACACAGGCCCACGGAGCAGCTCCCTCCCCCACTGTCCCCTCCCCCTGGACCTCCCCTTCTGCCCCGTGCTCATGTGCTCAACACCCAGCTGCAGGCACACAGCAGGTGCTCAATAAATACCTGCCAAATGAAGCAACCACTTTGCTTGGATGCTCCTAACATCCCTGTCGACAGCAGATTGCCTTGCCCTGACCCCATTCTCTTGTGACCACCTCCTCCCTTCTACACAGTCAAGGTCCCCATTCACAGCTGTCACCATGACCCCATGTCAGCCTTTCATCTGCTCTCCCACAGTCAGCCCCTGGAAGCTCTAAACAGTTCTGAACACACCCAAAACCCTGCTCTGCAACTCTCTTTGGCTCCCCAGTGCCTTCCAACTGACTTTGTAAGACCCAGGACCAGCACATTGGGCCCCTCCCCATTGGGTGCTGCTCTCTGACTTCTACCTACAGGCTCGGAATGGCTGGAGGGCGGGGCCGTGAACCTCCACACCATGGCTGTCAGGGGTGCCCTGGAGCACACTGGGGTCTGTAGGGAGCAGACAGTGGCCCTCCGCCCACCCAGAAGTGGATGCAGCCAGGGCCAACGTGGTGCTCACGGTAGCCATCACCCAGGGACCACAGCCTGAACTGGATCCAGCAGGTGCCAGGGAGCTGGCTTGGGGCTGTGATCTTCGCCCCTCCCTGTCAGCAAGGCCGGATCCACACATGTGCACCTGCCCTGAGCTCCCGGGAGCGCTAGGCGCCTAGAGATGGCAGAGGTCAGGGTGCAGAGACTGCTGAAACGTGACCTGGGACTCCGCTCACCCAGGTGGCTGTTCCAATTTCCCTGTCACCGTGATGGAGAAGCGACGCTATTGGGGTTGCCAGCGTGGTGGTTCTCCCAAGCGGCTGACATCTGAGGGACGTGCTAGCCCCGAACCCGTGCTTATTATCACGAGATGTAATTGCAAAAGTCCATCAGCAGCTCCATTAGTAATACCAACCACAGCGGTGCCTTAGTTCCCAGCGCGGTGCCCACGTGACTGTCCTGCCGGCCGCACCAGGGAGCAGGCAGAGAGCCTCACCTGGACTGACAGGACCCGCCCGAGGGCACAGGGCTGGGGACGGGAAGAGGGTGGACAGGACCCGGGCCGCCCCAACGTGACCTGTGCCACGGTCCTGCAGTTGGCCGCCTGCCAGTCTGGGGATGACAGTGGCGAGGGCTGGTTATCTGCCCCAGGTCAACCAGGCAGTGTCCTCTCGGCCCTTGGCCTCTGCCTGGCCAGCAGGCTGGGCGTCTAGGCAGGGAGGAGAGAGCGGCCATGATTTGGCTGCGAGGCTAATTTCTTGTTTAGATAGAAATTGGGGCCTGAGCCACGCACAGCCCAGCTTGGCGGGGGCACAGTTGGCGGCCGATGGATAAACAGCAGGCTGTACCTTGAGCAGAGCAGGGTGGCCTGCTCGGATTTCAAACTGGGTTTGCTTTTCTGGCAAAGGCCTGGAAATATATCCAAACGCATGAACTTGGCTCCCACTGCCCATTCCTCCTGCTCAGACAGCCGCGCCAGGGACCCACAGCTAGGCCTGGGGAACTCGGGAGCCGCGAGAGGCCCCCCAGGTGTGGGACTGCACAGGTCCCCCTCCCTGCCCTCCTGTTGCTCTGTCCTGTCTCAGGCTCCTCCTCCTGCTGGCCATCCCCTGGGTCACTTGCTGCCCTCCCAGTTCATTATCCTAATTATTTCTGTCACAGACAATTAGAGGCGGCTCCCACCCAGAGGAGTTTCACTGAAATGAAATTATCTCTGCCGTCCCCAGGGCCACCCTGCTGGTGAGGCCATTCCACGGCGTGCTACTTACTATGGAGCTCCGGGTTTTGCTGTCGAAAAAGGAATCCTTATCAGAGAGGTCGAATCTGTTGAAAGACAGGGAAGGAGACGGGCCGCTTGTTAGATGTGAGACTGTCACATGCCAGGCACGGTCTGTCCACCTGGGGCACCAGGGGCAGGCTCTGCCCTGGACAGGGCTCTGAGACCCATGCTAATGGGAAGTGGGCCCAGGGGCAGGAGTGGCCTGAGGCCTCCCTGAAGATGCTGCTCGCCCAAGGTGACATCCTGAGTTGGTAGCACTTAAAGTCTCTGCTTCAGCACTGGGGGACAGGGACAGTATCATCCTACTGTGAGACAGGTCCGGTTTCGAAAACAAGCAGTTGGGGTCTCAATGTCATGGATAGCACGGAGACTGTCTGAGGCTTCCCAAGAGCAGAGGGGACCTGGGAGGGACAGGGCCTCCCTCTCCATGGACTCTGAGGAGAGCTCAGCCCTGGCCAGGCAGGGAGAGGGCACCACCTCTGATGCCCTGCTCTGGGCTGGTGGGGGAAGCGGGGCTGGGGTGGCTTCCTTCTCTCTGGGCAGCCTCCACCCTCCACCAGGCAGGGTGGCCCAGTGACGTACGTGTCCCAGGGCAGCAAGCCCAGTCCTGGGCAAGGCTCATGCATGCCCTGCCCCTTTGTCCACCCATGAGGCCTGAGGTGGCCTCTGCCCTGGGACGCACCTTACAAATGCCCCTGGGTCCCCAGGCCCGGGGGTTGCGCTCCTCCTCTGCCCCGGCTCCTGTGCCACCCAGCAGGCCGGGCAGAGGCCGTGCAGCCACTGCCGACCCAGGTGGCCACGCCCACGGCCCTGGGGAGCAGAGGAGGCAGGAGGTTCCAGAAGGGGCGCGGCACTGCCAGGCAACACCGCGTGGCTATGGGTCCCCAGGGCCGTGGGACGACACTGGGGACGCCTTCCGATCCCTTCCTCCCTGAGCTGCTTGGCTTATGGCTGCCCAGGCCACAGCAGGGGTGGTCACTGACCTGCCCCCCAAGGGCCCGAGCCGGGCAGGAGGAGGACGCCGGGGTCTCTGCTCTGGGGCCCAGGCGAGGGCCCAGGCGATTTTCCTAGTGCCACACCCCAGTGAGCCCCTCCCTCAGCTTCTCAGTGAGCTCAGAACCCACGGCCACGGCCACTTCTGGGCTCAACAACTCCAAGCCCCCTCAGGACGCGAGCCCTCCGAGGCCCAAGGCCCCCTTTCCTTGGGAGAGGAGCATCAGCGTCACCTGCAGGAGTCACGCTGGAGGCTGGGGTCAAAGAGCGGGTCCTGCGGGGAGGGGCCCACTTACAGGTGCTGCTTCTCCCGGGAGAAGGGGTAGGAGAGTCTCTTCATGGTCTGGGGCCTGTGCTCGGCCACCCTGGGCTGGATGGGGTCTGTGATCTTCTGCAGGACGGAGTTGATGGTCTTCAGGAGGCCGCGCGTCTCGCTCATGTGGTACATCTGCAGAGGGGGGACAGGCGTCACGCTGCGGAGCCCTGACCCCGGGCCTATCCTGGATGCCCCCAAGCTGGGGCGGTGCCTCCTGGGGACAGCACAGGGCTGGGCTCCCTTTCTGAACCAACCCTCCACGTTTCAGGAGCATCGGGCCAGGGGCTCAGTGGGGCCACACTCCAGAAAACCTCTCAAACTTGTTTTTTTGTTTCCAAGGAAGGGATCCGAGGGTCTCAGTGGAGAGAAGCCACTGACCCCGCTTCAGCCCCCGGCCAGTGACGCCAGGCTCAGCCTCACTGTCCAGCTGCCCTCCAGCCACCAAGTATTCAGAGACCAAGAGGACCGGTCAGGGCAGGACATGTAATCATGCTGGATTTGATAAACAGCCGAGACCCCCAGGCATTAAAGACCCCGCTCAGTCTGCTGCGTCTGAGCTTGTGACCCATCCCCAAGGCGGGAGGCAGGCTTCTGTGCGCCGACCTTCAGGTGGGATGTGGTCTGGGGTCTCTGAACACCACCCAGCACTGGGTCACGTTCTTCTCCACGATCAGGACGTGGACACCCAGGAGGCTCCGTCACCCCTGAGCCTCGCTGCCCTTCCGGGGGTGGCAATTGAGACCCTGGCTTTTCTGAACAACTCAGAGCCTCGTGGTGAAACACCCTGTGGCCAGGCGTCTGGGTGACACTCAACCCGCGGTGTATTTTGGAGGAGAAGCGTCACCACCAACCTTCTTTGTTGGCATCTTCAATTTCAGAAACTCAGCCTCTCTACAGAGCACACTCCAGGGGGCGTGGATTTTGACGAAGCCAACCCCGTGGATTTTAGTCTAGAAAGAGAAGAAGGATCTCGGTCAGGGTGGGCCGCGCCTGCTGAGAGCCCCGTGTTCTTCTGGGGTCCTGGGACTACGGGGCAGCTCCTGCGCGGGCTGTCGGTGCCCATCACCCACTTCACCCGGACACAGCTCGAGGGCTCCCTGCAGATGGTGGCAGCACAGGGGCTAAAGGGACTCCCCCAGGTCACTGCAGAATGTTTAAGAGTCAGGAGGGCCTAGTGGGGAGCACTGGGGTCAGAGGCTCCAACCCAAAGGGAGTTTTCAGGGAAACTGAGTCGAGGGCTCCCAAAGCAGCCCAGGCCGCGGACCAGGGCACTCAGGGCCCCCTAGGTCTCTGCCCATCCTCTGGGCATCTTCCCTCCACAGCTGGGGCCACCTCCGCCTGCTCACAGCCACCTCCTGGGGTCCTTGTCTGCTCAGGCCTCTTTCTCCCGCGAGCCACCGGGTGCAGGCCCAGGTTCACGTCCCGGCCCCCACTGAAGCTCGGACAAGTCTCTTCTCCCTGGTCCTGAATAACGGTGATGAACAGGCCACAGGTGCACTGCAGCCAGGGTACACAGCAGCGGAGCCAAAGCCCGGGTGGGGGACATCCAAGAGCATGGAATCTGCAGCTGCAGAGTTCACGCCCCCAGCGAGAGCAGAGCCTGAGGGGTGTGTTCCCAGGGGCCTCACAGCTTCTGGCCTGGTGCAGAGGTCCTGAGGAGCCATGCTGCCCTGGCGACCCTGCACCAGCTTGGGGAAGGGGACCCCTCCCTGACACCAGGTCCTTCTTTTGCTTCTCTCGTCCTTCTTCTGCTGACCGCCCACCAGCAGGCATTAGTGTTGGTGATGAGACTCACTGTCACACCCCGTGGTCTCCCCCACCCGCCCCAGCACAGGCCTTGGTGCACCTGGACGTGGCCTGCTCTGCCCATAGGAGCTGGCCACCCACAGTAGGTACCCCACCCATGTATGGGGTGCATGAAAGAGAAGAAGGACGGGCAGTAAGCGGCCATGGATGTCCACCAGGTGCCTGCGGCCAGCCCCGCCTTGCATGCGTCATGGCGGGTGAGGTAGGCCTGTGGCTGTGCTCACGGTGCATAAGGGAAACTGAGGCACAGAGGTACGAGCAGGCCAGCATGTTGCATTAGTGTCCTGGGACTGCTGTGACCGAGCCAAGGGGCTCCGAGCAACGGAGACACAACTCCAGTCCGGAGGCCACAATCCAAACTTAAGGTGTGTGCAGAGCTAAGCCCTGTCCAAGGCTCCGGGGCACGTGCTTCCTGCCTCCCCAGCTTTGGGGCCTCCAGATGTTCCCTGGCTAGTGACCATGCCACTCCAACCCTGGCCTCTACCATCTCCTGGCCGTCTGCCCTCTGTGACTCTGTGCCCCCTGTGTTCCTCCCTCCACTGGGTTTAGGGTCTCTCTCCTACTGGGCTTGGGGTGGGCCTAAGGCTTCCAGAAACGCCTCTCTACTTCCCTCTGCAAGACCTTTCTTCCAAACGAGGGCACATCTGCGTGTGCCCCGAGGACGTGCGAGCCCCTCCGCCCACCCCCAGGGGCCTGGCAGCTCCAGGCCTTGTGGAGACTTGTGCAGGAGCCTGCCTGAATGGTCAGGGCCAGTGTGCAGAAGCACAGGCCTGGGCGGGGCCTGAGCTGCTTCAAGGGCACGGAAGGACCAGGGCACTCCAGGTGCAGGGCGGATGGCCTGGCTCAGAGGTGGGCAGGGTGGGGCACTCCTGGGGAGCCTGGAGCCCAGGGCTGGAAGGTAGCAGGCACGGGCCTGGACGCCCTCTGGGAACCATGCGTGGTTCTTGGCATGGGCTGGGAGGAGGCCTCCCAGGGCCCTCAGGGGTAGAGGCCTCAGTCCTCCAGCTGCCCTGGTTCGATTCCTGCTCTGCCCCTGTGTGGTCTCTGGCAAGTGACTTAACCTCTCTGTGCCCATTTCCTCATCTGTAAACGGAGCAATAAAAAACCCAACTGACAGAGCAAGGGGCCTCTGGTGCCCATAGCCGTCCCAACGCAGTGGCCTGACTGGCGGGAGCAGGCTGAGCTCAGGACAGCCTCTCCCTGACCACAAGGCAGCTGAGACCACGCCTGCCCTGCTGAGAAGTTCAAAGCATTTCCCCAGCCCAGCCACAAAGGGTCTCCCGGTACTGGTGACTCATAGGCTGACATCATGGGACACCCCTGAGTCAGGGGAGAGGGCCGTCCCCAGCCACATGTGGTAGAGTCTGTCTTCTGTTACAAACCCAGATGGATTTCTGTGCACTGCTCACCGCAGGCGGAGACCCAAATTCTGCCCTCAGAGTCCACCGAGGTGTCTGTGGAGGTGACCAGGCCAGCATCTGCTGCCACCCCTCCCCCCAGGAGAGCGTGCTCCCTGCCTGTTGAGGGGGGTCCCTCCAGGGAAACATCTGGTGAGATTTGGGAGAGGGGTCCTGGGACCGAGTCAGGAAAAAACACGTTTTGAAGCGCGTACCCAGCATGGCACAGCCCCCCACGGCAGGAAGACCCAGGGACAGCCGGGCCCCTCCATCCCCAGCCCAAGACCCCAGGGGGGCAGGTTCTGTCTGGCTTGGCCCTGGCGTGGGAGTGTTTGAGGCCACAGATCCACCAGTGCGGAGAGTCAGGCCTGGGGTCGGGGGAGAGGGCACAACGCCTGGCAGGTCACCAGGCTCTGTGCGGGACAGCACCAGGACCCCCGAGTCCCCAGCCACAGGAGGTGGGAGGCGTGGGCAGGCTGAGCAGAGCAGAGTGGACACTTCCATCCCGAGCCCAACGCACACGAGCTCTGAGCTCCCCAGAGTCGTTTGGGTCCCAGTGCCCTCCCTCAGAAGATCACAAACAAAAACGCAGAGGTCCCTGTGGGAGACTTGTGGTGGCCAGGGACGCCAAGGCGCCCCTCCCCCAGCCCTCCTGCCGCCTGTGGGCCTGCACGTCCATCAGGGGGCCAGTGGAGGGCTCCCACGGCTGGCTGGCCTGGCATCTGCCTGCCCTTCTGCGGGCACCGGCCTCGGGTGAGATGTGACCGGGGCAGGCTGTGCCCTGGGCTGGAGGGCGGTGTCTGGTGTTTGCTGAGCAAGGGGAGAGGGCAGGGGGCCACCTTTACAGAGCACCCTCTGGGCCCCAGCTGGCCGCCCCGGCTCTCAGCCCTCCCCCTCCCCCAGCCCCCCGCTGGTACCGAGGTCCAGGGGCTGGGAGGGCCTGCAGGGGGTGTCACACAGGAGCTCCAGTTGGGCTCCTCCTGCCCTCCACTCACGGTCCCCGAGGGCACAGCACGGCCTACAGGCCAGGGATGCCCTCAACACGGGGCTCGGGCCTACATGAGGCAGAGCCCCCGCTAACTGGACATTCCCCGTCTCAGTCATGACTGGCCATGTCCACGCTGCACAGGGAGACCTGGCAAGGCTTGGGACAGAGCCACCAGGTCCTGTGTCACTTCCCTCAGGGAGAAGGACTCCTTCTAACCCCTTTTGACCCCGTGTCCAGTCTCAGGTCTCAGGGCTGCGGAGACCAGTGGACGTGGTCTCAGGGGTGGACCAGGTGCGTTGCTGGTCTCCACGCAGGGACAGGCTGTGACACCTTCATCCTCAGCCCTCGACCTGGCTCTGGCCCAGGCCCGCCAGACCACAGCTGGCGCTGCAAGACAGACCTGTCAATCAAAGGCCTTTGCTGTGGGCGGGGAGGCCGGATCAGCCCCCGGGGGAACAGGACAAGGTGCAGATGAGAAGAGCAACCAGGTACCATGGCCTCCAAGGTGCCCAAGAACCAGGAGAATGGCAGGGCTCACAGGTGACAATGTGAAGGAGCACCCAGCACCGAGTCCTCCTGGGGCAGCTACTGACGTGGTCACCTGGGCAGAGCCCAACCACAGGGGCGGGGGTCAGGAGACCTCCCCACAGGTGGGCCCTGGAGGTCACTGTCAGGTGCCCCACAAAGGAACAGCATCCTCCCGCAACCCCAGGGGCTGAGCAGGAGGCAGGCCTGGTGTGGCTCTTGAGCTAGACAGTGGCGGTCTGTCCACCCTGTGGAACCGGCAAGGCTACCATCCGCCTGACCCTCCCAAACTCAGGCCCCTCACTCTCGTTTGTCCTGAACAGAGAGAGAAGACGGGGGCAGAAGGGGAGGGGGAGAGCCACCGAGAGGGCACGCGCCTTCAGCCACAGCCCTGGGGCCACCCTCTGGACAGGGCACCTTCATCCCAGGCCTGGGAGCCCTGCAGGGTTCCAGAGGTGGGTGACCAGCAGAGGAGCATGGGACCCAGCCTGGGGCGGGGCCGGGAGCCCCACCCATACTGCACCTGTGCCTGGGGAGTCAGGCCCCAGGTCAGCTCCCCCGACCTCGAGGAGAAGAGACGCTAAAGGACGGGAAGTGACAGACGACAGCGCGGCTTGGAGAGGAACCAAGCTGAACTCCCAGGCATAAATGGGGAGCCTGAGGAGGACCGGAGCCTCCTGGGGCTGCAGGCGCCCCCGTCCCTGGTGCAGGCGCTCCCGGCCAGCTCGCCTCCCGCACAGCGGCCACGGAATTCCTGACCTAAGGGCTGCCGCCTCCCGCGGGGCATGGACACCACAGGCTCTCAGGGCTGCGGCCAGATGGCAAAGGTCCCCCAACACCACTGCGGCCCCCCGGACACCATCCACCGGGGACTTTGAAGATACAGCTGAAAAAGAAAAGTCCAGAATCCGCTGCCACAGAAACGTTTCCACGGCACCAAGTCACCAAAGGAGCCACCAGGGGCGTCACCCACAGCTCTGGCCCTAGCAGAAGACTCGGGAGACAAAGCCCGCGGTGACGGGGGTGGCAGAGACACCACCGGGACCAGGAGAGGCCCTGAGACGCCTGCTCTTCCCACAGGGGGCTGCGCAGGGCGGCTGGGCAGGGCCGTGGAGGAGCCGGGGCCAGGGGTCAGGAGCCAGCCTTCTGGGCCAGCCCTGGACCAGGAGCTCTGTCCCCCGCACCCCAGTCCAGGTGGCATCCTGGCCTGGCCCCTTGCTCCAGGCTGGGCAGCCATGGGCCTGGGCAGCTAGCTTCCAGACCCCCAAGCCCTTTTCTCTGTCCTCAGAAGCCAGAGAGACCTGCCACTGGCTGTCAAGGACCCCAGCCCCGCCTCCTCCGTGTCCAGGGCTGTGAGGAGCGACCCGGCCCCAGGGCCAGCCCACCGAGCCCAGACCTGCCTCTAAACCTGCTGTAAGCAGCAAGGGCCCTTCCCTTTCCCGTGACCAGGGCATCCTGCCTCTGTCCTCCCCGGTCCCCTGGAGGAGGTTGGGTGGGAGCCCCTGAGCAGGGGGACCCCCTCAGGCTTGAGTCTGACCCATCTGGCAGGAAGCAGGGCCCGGCTGCTGCTCTTGCCTGCGCCCTGGGAGTGGAGAAGAGAGGCCCTTGGCCTCGCGGGAGGCAGGCAGGTAGCTACGGCCCTGCGGCCAGCCCCAGGCCCACGCCAGCCCCTTACCCTGGCCTCCAGTCCAGGGGACTTGCCGCTCGGCTCCTCATTACAAATGGGGATTCTGAGGCCCAGAGAGGGTGCCTCTTGACTCGGGGAGCAGCTGCCTTGGACCTGAACCCGCCTCCCCAGCCCAGGGCTGTGATCTCCTGCAGCTTGGGGTGACAGCCGCCCCCTTCCTCCCACAGAGCCACAGCCACTAGCTTTTCAGGGGCACCATCTCAAAGATGGGGAGCAGATGCCCCCAGTGACCGACAGCCGGCTAGCCCACCAGCCCCAGGGAAGCCCGCCCAGAGACGGCAG
>NW_026000001.1:3235950-3240643 GCF_001458135.2 Marmota marmota marmota | reverse complement strand
CCCCTGCCCTGCTGGGGCCACGCCTCCCCCAGGCTGGCTGCCCCCTCTGTGCCTGGGCCACCCCAGCCACGCCCCCCAGGGCCACTCCAGCTCGGTGCTCAGCTGGTGGGGGGTTGCACGGTATCCCCCCATAGATACCCTGACCCTGGCACCTGTGACCGTGCCCTTAATTGGAACCAGGGTCTTTGCGGATGTGGCCAAGGTCAGATAAAGTCACACTGGACTAGTGTGGCCCTGAAGAGAATGAGAGCCAGCCGAGGGAGGCCCTGTGAAGACCAGGCAGGGACAGGAGAGATGGGCCACCAGCCGAGGACTGCGAGGCCACCAGGAGCTGGCACGGTGGGAAGGGCTCCCTGCAGCCTGGGGGTCCCCGACGCCTGGACTTTAGACTACAGAACCCCAGAGCTGGGGGGGAGGCCTGCGCTGTTCTGTCACCGCAAGAGACGACTCAGCTGTTATGTGGTCCCTGAGAGCCACCCCCACTGTCCCCTCAGCCAGATCACCTTTTGGAAGAAACACATGCTGAGTCGTGGGGGCCCCCAAGACACCCCTGCCTCAGGCCAGCCTCAGCGAGAAGGTGAGCCCTGTCCCTGTGACCTCTCAGCCCGCTGTATCCAGGGCCACACCTGGTCACACACAGGCACCCCACAGAGAGCCAGGCCAGGCTGCTCCTGCACCTGGAGACACCCCCTCCCCCAGGCCACTGGGCCAGGCCACCCATCTGGCCCCTCTGGATCTTCTTTCTCCTTGCCTGAAGGTCTAGCCTTCGAAGCCAGGTTCCCTCCACTGGTGGGGGCGGGATTCTGGCCCCCAGGGACACTTGGCAACGTCTGGGGACACTTTTGGCTCTCCCAGCCTGGGAGTGTCAGCTGGCCAGGCAGAGCCCAGGGGTGCTGCCAAATGCTGAATGCCAGCAGCCAGGGTCGAGGACTCCAGCCTGGGGTCTGAGCCTGGGGTTGTCAGGGGTTGGGAACCTGGCCCACCCTGTGGGTTTCTCTACGGAAGTGCACAGAGGCCCCGGGTCCTGATGGGGAGACAGGGCTCTCCTGGAGCCACTCTCAGTTCCAAGTCCTGGCTCCTGTCCTCTGGGCACAGCCGGGGGTGGTTCATCAGAGGTGGCCACTCTACCCGGAAGCGGACCCCCTTAGCCCTCTCTGCTGACGCCGCAGGCCGCGGGCAGGGCCCGTGTCCACCCGGCCTTCTCACAGACCAGCTTCTGGGATAGCAGGCTGCGGGCCTCGGGGCCACTCACCTCCCAGGAGGCTCTGGTCCCAGTGGCCCTCGAGGGCACAGGTGACCGCTGGGAGGGGGGACCAACTCCCTTTAGCCGCCTCGAACGCTTGGTCTTGCCCCTGCCCAATCCCAATTCCACTCCTAAGGGGCTGATGGGAAAGCCTTGTCCAGCTCCAGGGCCACAGCACCCATGAAATTCCAGGGTCATTTACTGCAGGACTAAAGTTTCTGTTGGTGTCAGTGACCAATGTCCTTCTGACTGCTTTTTATTTCACATGCAGAAGAGACAACATAAATACACTAAAAAGTAGACATCTTCACACGGATTTTAGTGGGACATGGAAAGGACCCTGTTTTCAGCCCGGCCAGCACCCCCCACCCCCGGGGCCAACTGTGCACTGAGCACCTTGCAGGGCCACCCATAGCGACCCAGCGCTGTGAAAGCCACTGCCCTTTCCGGTGACAGCGGTGGACACTGAGGCCTTGCAGTTCACCAAGGACAGGCAGAGGTCGGGGCTCTGCCAGGTCGGTGTGCAGTACCAGACCTCAGAGGCCACTGTCAAGCTGGAGAGGCAAAGTTGTCCTCAGGGAAGAACGACAGAGAGAGGAAGGCCCCCGGGAGGACAGTGTGGAGTCGGCTCTCCCCCCTCGGCCCACCTCCAGGGCCCCCTCGCTGCCTGAGAGGGAGCTAATTTGTTCCTGCTATAAAGTGACATGTGAAATAAACTCTGCATAGTGGCGGCATTGTTCCCAAGGCCGTAGGGCAGGGCGGCGGGCAGAACAATGAGGAGGGCCAGGGGGAGCCCAGGCTCTTCTCCAGGAGAGACCCGAGGACCAGCGCTCACCTGTGCTGGCCACAGTTCTCGGCATCAGGAGGAACTCCCTGAATTTCATTAGCTCACATCCGGCCGGAGCCGGGCAAACGGCTCAAGGCCCTCACACACCTGGACGCCTCCCGGAGAGGACCCCGCACACACCTGCAGGCAGCCAGGCCCGGGGAGGAGCGGACCCAGCGAGACCCAGTGTCCGGCAGGCTCCCTGGCCTACCACGGGGGTCCCCGGTGGACAGCCCTGGGTGGAAATGCTCTGAAGGCTTTCTGTCACCAAACCAAAAGCACTAGTCACTCGAGGACACTTAACCCCAAGCCCACCTTGTTTTCAACACCCACGCTGCCTCAGCCGCTCCCCACGTTAGCCTGCGGACTCCTTCGCCCACCCTTAGCCTGGGCTTGAGACTTCTGCTCGTTTCTGATTAATCTGCACGGTGACAGCTCAGCCGGCCAGGGGCTTCCCTTCCCCCGCTCATGTCATCAAGGGCACCCGGACACAGGGAGGCACAGAGAGGTTAAGACATCCGCCGAGGAGCACACAGTAATCACCATGGAAGGCAGCACCTGCCAGGCCACCCTCTGCACGTGGCTGCATCTGCAGCGGCCACAGCAGCCAGGCCTGGCTGTGCCAGGGTGGGGGGTATCCAGGGCACAGTGTTACCCGATCATGGATCTCAGAGCAGGGCTCCAGACCTGTCTCCTCAGTTGACAACCTCAGAAACCGAGGCCCAGAGAAGGGTCAAGGTCACCCAGGATAACCACGAGGACAGCTTCATCCTCTGTCCCTCTGACTGGACAACCTTCCCTGGGCAGCGACGGACACAGGAAATGTTGGCCCCCGCGGGTCCCAGCTGTGCGGCCAGCGCAGGCGCAGAGCAGAGGCCGGTGGCCCGGGGCTCCCCAGCGCTGACAGACACTCTTCCTTCCCCTCCCGGGGGACGACGGTGGCACTGTCATCTGGCCCTTGCCCAAGGCCAGGAGAGCCCCGCCCGCGCCCCGTCCAGGAGGGTCCTTACGTCCTCGTCGCGCTCCAGCTCCAGGCCGGCCTCCAGCAGGTGGCCCTCGTACTCGTCCCTGCGGAACCGCTTGTCGTCCTCCTGGTAGTCCACGGGGGGCTCGGGGGCCGCGTCCACCGGGGCCCCCTTGCCGGGCAGCGGGTGGTCCTGCTTCCCGCGGCGAGCGCCCAGCGCCGTGTCGCTGGCCGGGGCCCTCCGGGCCAGGCCCCTGGCACCCGCGGGCCTCTTGTGGTGGTACACCAGGATGTAGTCCACCTTGCGCCGGCCGTCCCGGAAGTACTGCCCGAACCTGCACCCGGCGTCGGGGTCCACGGACAGCGAGTTCAGCAGCTGCGGGGGGAGGAGGCGGCCGTCACCTGGCTGGCCGAGCCGGGCCCTCGGGGGCCACCCGCACACGGCCCCCACCTGACCCCAGGCGGGAAAGGGTCAGGAAGGGCCAGGGTCTGTCCCCAACCCGGACAGCGTCTCCTCGTCATTTCCAAAATGACAGCGCAGAGCAGCCCCACGGGGCGTTCCGCCCATGCTGGGTGGTCCGGCCCCTAGGAGGGCCGCGCTGCCAGCCATGTGACTCGACCTAAGGGATTCGGGGCCCACCCCCTTGGACACAGAGAAGACCCCTGCTGAGAGCCAGGTTCTGTCCTGGGGCTGCCACACCAGGACAGGGGCGGGGTGACATTCTAGAAGGCCCGTTGGCTGCCAGCCACACCCTGCCCTCTGGTCCCTGGGGACACCACAGCTAGACGGAAAAAGCTGCAGAGGGCCACCTTCTAGGAAGGACCCGGCACAGGCCAGCGAGGTCAGGCAGGGCAGCAGCCCTCAGGTAACTGCAGGCGCCATCTCAGCCTCTGACCCCCGACACCGTGCCATCACGTCAAGGGGAGGTGCTGGCCAGCTCCGCGGAGGCTTCCCCCAGACAGACGGCAGAGCAGGCGGCAGGAGGGGCCGAGAGGACAGGCCTGCGGCGGGCAGCGGCTCGTCTGGGGCACCGCAGGGGACCCCGAGGAGCACACTCAGCACTGCACCCAGAGGGAGAGGAAGACGCTGGGTCTCTGCTGCTCCTGGGGCGTCGAGTCCCCCACCCATGCCCAGCCCAGAGGCTGCCCTCCCGGGAGAAGCAAGGGGCATCAGGGCTGCAGAGCCCGGTCTGAAGGCCTGAGGGCGTCGGGCAGAGCGAGGAGGAAGCGCCAGGCGGGTTGAGAGCCAGCGGTCTCAGGACTGTGACGCCCGGGGCCCCTCGGGTTCTGCTGGCTGTCACAGCACAGGCCAGCTGCGCGCCGTCTGGGCTGTCAGGACCACGGGGTGAGGGCACGCAGGGCTGCAGGCAGGCCTCCCAGCACAGTGGCCAGCAGGGGGTGCTGCCCGTGCCCCCACTCAGCTGGACTCCTCCTCAGGAAGCCTGCCCTGACCCAGTGCCCTGGAGTGCCCCTAAGCCTGTATGGGACTCAGCTGTCCCTTTCCCAGGGCACAGAGCAGCTGGAGAAGTGAGCAGACCCTCGTCCACGGTGAGCCTGCAGGCTCTGCTCCCCCCTCTGGGACCCACTGTACCCCATCCCTCCAGGCTGCCATGCTCCCCACCACAGCCCCCAGCCACCTCTGCCCCCGTCCCACCCTGAG
>NW_026000001.1:3230634-3235552 GCF_001458135.2 Marmota marmota marmota | reverse complement strand
TGCACCTGGGAGACCACAGTGCCTCACACCTGCCACCAGCAAGGGGCACTGGAGTTCATGTTGGGGACCGAGGCCCAGGCCAGCAGGCGAAGAGGCCCCAAGGGGATGAGCAGGGGAGGACTGAGCTCAGCCTCAAAACCGTCCCCACCGGGCATTCCAGCCCTTGATGGAGCAGGTTTCGGGGGCACCTCCCAGCATGGGCCTGCCATCCCACCCAGTCCCCTCAAGCCACCCGGAGGGCACCGTGATCAGGTCCTGCTGACCGGCAGGGAACTGAGGCTCATGCAGGAAATGCAGTCAGCCCGGCTGCCCACCTAGTGGCCCCAGGTGCTGAAGCCCCACTGGCCAGCCAGTGCCCAGCTCTGCTGGTAAGAGAGGGGTCACCTCCAGCCCCTGCTGCTCTGGGGCCAGAAGGCCAGTGGACAAGCGGGCGCAGGACCCACAGCAGGCAGGTGCAGGCCAGGGAGGCTGAGGCAACCCTGGGCTGCGGGTCCCTCTGGGCAGGCCCAGGCCCAGGCCCAGCCCGAGTCCAAGGCTGGACTTGGTTCCTCTCCAGCTCCGAGGCCTGGGTGAGGCGCCAGGTCCCTCTGAGCCCCAGGTTTGGCTCTGCAGGACGGGGAGGGTAGCCCAAGCTGCCTCCCCGGCCAGGAGGGACAGCTGAGCTGATGACCGCCTGGCCACCCTGTCGAGCTCAGCAGGAGCAGGTCCAAAACGTGCCGGGACAGTGCCTGGGGGGCCATCCCTGTCATCTGCTCCATCCAAGGCCGAGGGCAGAGGCGCCTTCTCAACATGTCGTGAAGGTCGGGGCACAGTCACCGAGCCGGCCGGGGAGGCGCTGTCCCCTCCTCCCTGTGCAGTGGGCACCAGGCCACCCCGATGCCAGGCCCTGCAAGATGTGGGCACGGTGCATGGGAAGGGGCGCACCCAGCGGGGCAAGAGGGCAGTGTGGACGCTGAGGGCACCTGCTGCGGCCCCCCGGGGCTCGGCTGGGGTCTGGCCTGTGCTTCCTGTCCCCCCACCCACCTCTCCTTCTTCCCACCCTTCCCAGGCCCTGTGCTGGCCCCACATGTACCCGCCTCGTGCCCCCTCCCTCTCAGCCCTGAGCTAGGGCCCCTATGGGGCCTCCTGTGTCCGGGACCCAGGGAGGACCAATGCAGGCCTCCTGTGCCGCGGCCACCTCGGAACCACCAGCTGCACGTTCTCGACCCACAGAGGCCCCTGAGCCTGCCCTGACACACCTGCACCCAGAACCCAGCTACCAATCAGCTCGGTGCCTACGGGGCCCAGGGGACGCTCCTGGTCAGCAGAGGTGGTGGTGGACACTGAACTAGTCAGCAAGCAGCCCTCAGGGAAAGGGGGAAGAGCAGACAGCCACCGAAGCAGTCCCAGGAGTCGCCAGGACCCCTGGCTCAGTATAGACAGCACCGCCTGTCCACGGGGGCCTCAGGGAGGAGCACGCTGCCCACCGCAGGGGCCTGACCGTCTCGGGGAACTTCCCAGCCTGGGGAGGGAGAGGGAACCAGAGGCCTGACCAAGGATGACATCACCCTGCCTGTGCTCAAAGACCAGCTTTGTCACGAGCTGTGCTGCCCCAGACACGGGGCTCAACCTCTTTGTGCTTCCACATTCCTAAGACCTCCCACATTTGATAGGACCCCCCCCCCCCAAGGGGTGTTGGGAGGATTCCATGTCTTACTTTTCATTTTAGAATTTACAATAGGCCCTGCAGCGAGTGAACCCTCAACAGAAGTTTGGTCTCACTGGGAACTGAGTCACATGCCCAAATAACGGACCAGGGGGGGACAGGAGAAAATAATCTCATGGTCAGAGTGGACCACAGGTGAAAGGTGGAGCCGTGAGTAAGCCCTGTTGGGGCACCCCGGGGCTGGACCTCGTCCTTGATTTGCTATGTGGTCCTGGGTAGGTTGCTTTGTCTGTTTAGGTCTTTAGTTTTATAAAACAGGAAAAAGCCTACTTCAGTGAGGGTTAGTGGACAGCAACCACTAGACAGAAAGTGTGGGCTCTCTAGAGCCTGGGCGGCCCCTGGGGCAACTCTAGGCTGGCTCGGGGAGCCGAGGAGCCAGGCACACGCAGGTCCAGGGAAGCTGCCCAGCGCCGTGTGGAGACCAGGACAAGGAGGCAGAGATAGACCGCAGTGAGAGGAACAGGGGTCTAAGCTTGGGAGAGGCTCCGAACCTCTGGTCCCTGCCCCTAGGAACAGGCAGGTGCCCTTGGGACACCTCTTGGGGACTTCCTCACGGTTGGGACTGAAGACGAGGTTGTGGAATGCAGGGTGCAGGGAGCCTGACGAACTGCAGGCGCTGGGTCTGGGACCCGTTTACTGGCTGTGGCCAGCGGATGCCAGGCTGCGGCACTGACACCCGGCCGGCCGGGCCTAAACAGGACGCCCCCCACCAGGAGCCTCAGTTCTGATCTGTGGGATGGGCTAAAAACGTCTCCTGACCAGGTCCCAGGATGCTTGTGGGGCCTGAGGACATCCCAAGGTCAGTGCCGGGTACTTGGGGGCGGGCAGTGCTCCTGAGAGCAGAGCTCCCCAGAAAAGACAGGAAAACAGCGGAGGAGGAGAAGAGCTCCGCCAGGTCCCAGGGGAGAATGTCAGAGGACAAAGGTCCCCTCACAGCAGGCACATCCTGACAGCCCTGTCCCAGGCAGCACCAACAGGCAGAAAGGGTGGCCCGCGGCTGGCCCACCTAGGCCACCCCGGCCACTCCCAGACAGCCCAGACGGTGGTGAAAGGGCAGACCAGGGAGCCCTGTCTGCAGCTCGACCCCCGCAGAGTCCTCACGTTCAACTCTCCCTGCCGCTGGGCCCCGGGGCTGAGCTCACGCAGCTGGGAAAGGACGGCCATTCTGAGGGAGTCCACTGCGTTCTCCGTCTTGGAAAACGAGAGCAACGAAACCAGAGACCCGCAGTCGGCTTTTGGTTTTGAGGGTCTTGGAATTTCAGCCTGGAGTGGAACATGGATTTCAACTCCACTTTGATTTCAAGGAAGTTGTTTAGATGAGGTCATCAGCACTGCGTACGGACTTACACCTCTGGGCACACTTGGTATCAGGCCACCCCCGGTGGCAGAGAAGCAGTAAGTGCTCTCATCTCAGCAGGTGGGCAGATACCTGGGAGGCAGGTGTCTCCGGGTGTCTGGCTCACTGGAGCACACGATCTCAGGCTGCTGGTGGCCATCAGTTGGAAGGTGAAGACATTCAAGGATTGATGTAAAGCACACTTAATGACATCGCTGCTTCCACCTGCCTCGGGCTTAGGGCTATTCCTTCTTACTCCTGCCTCTGTGTAGACAGCGGGCTTTCCACCCTTGAACTTGGGGAGGAAGGCAGACACAGTGTCTGGGAAACCTCAGCCTGGAGGGGAGGGACTTATTCTGTGGCCTACGTGGGCACATTTGGGATGCACATGGGGGACAGGACAGGAACCGTGGGAATGCAGCCCACGCCCACTGATGGGTGCATGTACAGAGCCCCCTTTGCTGAGCAGCTCTGGGTAGCGACTGAGCGGCACTGGCTAGACGGAGCTGTGCTGGGCACCCCGGAGGCTTTTCCTATCATCCCGCCTGCCCTGCACCAACAAGTCCCTGGCCCCAGAGCTGCTGCCCGTCCACAGTCCTCCAAGCCCAGTGAAGACAATAAGTGCAAGAAAGGCTCGCTGGCCTGGCCCGAGCCCACCCTCGTGTTTCTGGACTGTGAATCCTGAGCACAGGGCTGAGCGGCCCCTCCGTGGACATGGGGAACCTCACCTGGTCCAGGAGACAGATGTTGGCTGGGTGTGGATAAGCAACAGGTCCCTGAGCTGAACCACCAGCGCCAGGGGCCACTCCCCCAGGCTCCACTTCTCAGCCACACCAAGTCCCCATCAAGCCGTGTGGGTCCACACTCCCAACACCTTGGTCTGTTCATCATCCTGCGCGGGCTGCCTGGAGTCCCCACCGGGATGTCCGCGCCCTGCCAGCCCTCATGTGCCACCTGCCTGTCTCTGAGGCCCTCCCTAGCTGCCCGCCCACCTGGTGAGTGAGGCCCTCTGGGCCTCAGTGTCCTGGTATGGTAACAGCACCTACCCCACACATTTGTTGTGAGTTAAACAAGCCAAGACACAGCGCTGGCCCAGCACTACAGAATTGTCCTTTGTCACCGTCCTGGGAAATGGGTAACATTCCATCTGTACTCCTCAGGCTCCAGAAGGGCTGAACCCCCCCCCCCATCTCACTCTCTGTGGTGCCCAGGGGCCTGTGCAGCCCGCGCAGCTCTGTTCAAAGGCTGACCCCAGCTTCTAAGGCGAGCCTGGTCTCCACCAGCACTCCCGGGCTGGGCGCTCCCTGCTGCTGTCTGCAAGCCCAGGTCAGGAGGAGCCCCCATTCCTCCCTCACCTGGTGCCCAGGGTTGGGTCTCGCACAGTGCCAGGTCTGACCAAAGCCCAGGTCTGGCCTTCCCGGGAAGACTGCGACTCCTGGCATTGCGCATGCCCCGCCCTGCACCTCTCACAGGGCCCTACCCAAGCTCTCCAGCCCCCGGGCTAGAGGGACAGGCCAGGACAACCCCCATCTCCGGCAGCGGCTAGGTCCTGGGCAAAGTCTGGGAGGAGCCTTGAAGGGGGCTGCAGAGGGCGGGAGGGGAGGGGGATTCTGCTCTTAAGTCCCAGCAAGCTGCCGCGAGCGCCCCCGCCCCCACCCCGGCGGTCACAGCCCTCTCCTGGCAAACTTTGTCCTTTAAGTCAAACTCCTTTTGGGCGAATTCTGCCCCCAGGGGATCCCTGTGAACTGCTGGGTCCAACCCTGGGGAGTGTAATGGGGCTAGAGAGGAGCTCGGCAAAGGGGTCCCCAAACACGTGACCTGCTTCTCGCCAGCGCCCGGCCTCTTGCCTCCTCCGGGACCGGCTCACAGAAAACAAT
>NW_026000001.1:3220073-3230265 GCF_001458135.2 Marmota marmota marmota | reverse complement strand
CCAGGCTCCGGCCGAGCCCAGGACCCACACTGGCTTGGTGTGCTCAGATATCGCCTCCCATGGGCTGTCGTTCCCCCCCCCCCCACAGCAGTCAGGCCTCACCGTCTCACTACCCAGAGAAGCCACCTGCCCCGGGCCTGCAGTACTTCCTGACTCCATCTTGCCCTGCATGGGGACTCCCCAGGCTCCTACAGCTCACGGTCAACAAGTGCTTGTCGAGTGGCCACAAAGGAATGTGTGTGGCCCACAGAAGTGATTGTAAAGTTGCCTTCCAAGGCCTTGAGTGCTTGGGCCAAGGGGGGGGGGGGGGGGGGGGGGGGGGGGGGTCTGGCTCCCGTTCTGGCACTTTCCAGCCCCGTGGCCTTGCAGGAGCTTCCTTCCCCCGACACGAGCACCAGCTGCAGAACTGCAGCCCCGCAGCCTGCTTTCCGTGGCGGGTGCTGCTACAGCTGTCACCACGTCACCAACTGCCTGCTCCTGTCTCTGAGGCTCTGGTTCAGCCCCAGTTTGTGAATTCCTTGCCCTTGGAGAGGTGCAAGAAGGCCTCTTGGTCCTCAGGCTGGCCAGGCCAAGGTGCCGCATGGCCCTGAAGGGCCCTTTGTCTGCATCTTGGACAGCAGGACAACAGGTTTGGAGAGTGCCCCGAGCTGGCCAGATCCTATGGGAAGCAGTCCTCTGTGGCCCTGGCCACGCCAGGGAGACTGGCCTGTGCAGTTCGAGTTTTCAGGGCAAGGGAGAATATCTCTCTCTCTCTCTCTCTCTCACACACACACACACACACACACACACACAGAGGATTATGTAACTGCGTCCTCCTCCCCTGGTTGGGGAACAACCAATATCGAATAACTCTACTGTACTGTTGTTCTCTTATGTTCAGGTGAAAAAAACTCAGAAATCTATGAGGAGTCATTTTTGAAAAAAGAATAAAAATACAATTGGTCAGAGCTGGGGGTGACACGCAGTGGTCATTGCTTGTCTAGCATGTGTGAGGCCTGGGTTCTGACCTCACACTGCAAACCCAAAGGAGTGTGTGTGTGTGAGTGTGCAATATCTATTTCGTATATGTGTGCAACTGGCCAACCCTGGCTGCATTCGTTGCCCCAGTGTTTTGAAAGTGACCCTGGACTGCTGGCCCTGGGAGGCCCCTGGGGCCGGAGTGGCCCTCATGGGGGCTGCCAGCTGGGAGCCAGTCCCTTGGGCACGGCTGCCCCTCCTTGGCCAGGAAGCCGTGGCCTCTCGTTGCCACAGTCCACCCAGCAGCCAGTCCCACATCTGCTCGCTGGACCACACCTGTCCGCCTCCACCCTGACCTTCCCCACTCCTCCCTGCCCTCACTTCCTCGCCCCCAGGTGGGCAGGGTGGTGATCTTCAGCAAATGCAGAGGAAATGCGGTGGCCTCTGCCTGGCAAGGCCAGAAAGAACCAGTTCTGACCCCAGGCCACCTGTGACCCTGGCCTGGATTCTTGGGGACCAATAAAAAGTCAAAGAATAGCTCCCAAATCAGGAGGGGAGAGGAGAATCCCTCCATGGCCGGCGCCTCTGCTTGTGTGGTTTCTGGGGCCCCTTCTGTTTGGAGCTGGGTCTCGGGAGGGGCTGCCTGCAGCTTGCTGGGTTTCTCCCTCCTCTGGCCACTAGCTGCCTGCGGTGGGCCTGCTGCCTTCTCTGCTTCCAGACCCAGGTATTCCACCACCCAAGTCCAAAGGGACAGATTTTGTCCAAGGATTCATTGGTCACTCACCAACTAGTTAAAAAAAACAACAGTCTGATTTGTCACAACGGCACGTTTACCTAAGGGACGCTCTGGCTCTCGCACTCCACGGTTTCGCCATGTTGTCTTTTGGTGGCATTTGGTTCCATGCACCAAATGACACCTGTCTTTGCTGGCATTTTAATAGCCCTTGTGGGGCAGGCGGGAAGTGACATGGAATGCAGGAGCCGCCCCAGAGAGCCCTTGTTGGTCGGGGACCTGGAGGAAGGAGCGCCCTCCTGTGCCCTGCTGAGGCACACAGCTGAGCACTCCCCGGCCTCAGTGACTCGGGGAGGTTGGAGAAATCGAGCTGGAAGGAGCCTGTGTCTACGGAGTGCAGGGCTGTGGGGAAGGCCACGGACCTCAGCAAGAACAGCTCCCGGGGCCCCATCACGAGGCCGCGGCTGGCTGCCGTGTCTTCTTGGGTACAGTGGCATGTGAAGTCCTCGATTCTGGGTGCCTGTCAGGCCCCTGGCCATGGCGAGTCCCAGATCAGGGAAGTGCCAGTGGCGATCTCTTCTACTGTGGTGCTATTGCCTCGGCAGCTCTGACCCTGGGGGTGGGCAGTGTAGGGCATCCAGTGCCACCGCCCCCACACTAGATGCCAGTAGGACCTTCCCCCAGCCCCAGGGCAAGGAAGGACCCCAGACATTGTCGAATGTTCCCGGGCGGCATCGCCCCAGCTGGGGCATGCTGCTCCAACAGATCTCCTGGCTGTGGGCTCTCCCAAGACCTTAGGCCGACCCTGTCCCGGCTGCCCCGGGCGGTGGAGGCCAGGGGCAGACGTGGGGAGCCTGGCTGCCGCCTCTGCAGGGGGCAGCTCCTGCACAGACCTGTCCTCAGAGGGGCTTAAGTGCTGCCGACTCACAGCAGCCGGAGGGCTGGGACCGCAGCTCGGGAGAAGGGAGCTGCCCATGACTCAGGGCCGGAGGGAGCCCGGCGGCCTTCCGCTCCGCTCCCACACCCTCCTGCTGGTGGCGTCCCATGCAGGAGGGAGCCGTGCCAAGCAGGTGGATGACATAAGGTGCTGAACGCGACCTAGGTGGAGAGGGTCCCTGGGGAGCCTGGAGTCGGCACTGAGACACAGCGGCCGGACGCTGGGCCACTCTCCTTTCCTTCCCCGTGTGAGTCAGAGCAGAGCTGCACAACTGCAGCTGGACGGGAGGCTCCGTGGGCCCGGACGCCCCAGCCCAGCTCTGGAACACAGCCAAAGCCGCCAGTCCCGCCTGCCTGGGAGGGGGCTGCTTCCTCCGCAGACTCCATGGGGCTCCCGTAAGCCAAGGCCGCTCCCTGAGGTTCCTAGAGCTTTAGGGACACGCGCAGGGCAGGTGAGAGTCCAGCAGGGCCCTTCCTCCTCAGGGAGCCTCGGTGGGACCCACTGCCCCCCGGCTCTGCCAGCCCCAGTCCTGGCTCCAGTGGGCGCCTGGTGCCATCTGCCCAGGGCCATCTTTCTGCTTCGTTTCTGCACTCAGCCCCCTTCCCAGCCTGGGCCCCGGGTACGTTTGCTGTTTGTTTATTTATTTCACAAGCAGCTGAACAGAGAGGATCGTAAGCCAGCGCTGTGCTAAGCTCTTTGCAAATATTAACTAACAGTCGTGAGGTGGTGAGCACGGCCTGCGGGGCAGGGGCCCACACGTGTGGCCCTCTGGGGCCTTTCTGTGGAGGAGCGAGGAGAGGTTCAGAGCGCGTCCTCAGTGTCACCTCCTCCTGCCTGCAGCAGGGGAAACCACCCGCCCTTCTCACGCCAAAAGCCTTGCTACGGCCCCCGGGGAACTGTCCCCCAGGACTTGGGAGAATAGAACGACTGCTGCTCTCCTGCCATTCGCCTGCTATCCGCTCCACCACTCCCTCCAGGAGGGCCAGGGTCTCCCGCCACACACGCGGGCCCCTTCATCTGGGTTGACACCTCCCTGGGGAGGCCGTGCCTACCTGCTGCTGAGCCTGCCCGCCGTGGCTGAGTACCTCTCGCTGCAAGGGCATGGCCCTGGCCCTCCAGGGGCCGAGGGTGCCCCGGGCTCAAGGCCGTGAGCTGGGACAGGGCTCAGGACTCAGCACGGTTGAGAGCACGTGAACTCGTGAGAGCCACTGTCACCCATGCCACCTCCCTGCTCTCTCCAGGGGCTGAGTGCCCCTGCCCTGCTCTGCCTCTTGGGCAGGTGGCCAGGAAGCCCACAGCTTCCCTAAAGACCATCTCCACGGTCAACACTGCAGGTGCCACCATGCCAGTCTCTCTCCAGAGCGAAATCTCCCAGACACGTGACCTCGTCAGCCTCCCCTGCAAAGGTCAAGTGAAGCACAGCTCCAGGGGCATCCTGGAACTCTCTGGGGAGCGAGACTAGACCCCCAGGTGCCCGCGGGGCCATGCAGGGTCTTTCCATCACACGCACATTCACGTCCCTGCTGCTTGGCCATGAGCCTCTATGGTCTCAGGGGCCCTGCCAGATCTGGGGGTCTCTGCCCTGCAGCCAGACTGCTCTCAGGGGGCACTGTGTTGGTGGGCCCCCTGGGTGTGGAGGAAGCGAACAGGACAATGAGCCCCGAGCTGCCCCACCATGTCCAGGACCCAAGATGGGGTCAGAACCAGAGCCCCCAGGTTCACCCTCCTGCTGGCACACGCCTGCGCTCTAAGGAGCAAGTCGTGGGCCCCGCGGAGCAGCTGGGCCAACAGCAAGGCCAGCCCCGGCAGCTTCCAGAGTCCACGGCCACGTCGTTCTGCGTAGAACCACAGGTCAAGCTGATCGTGCCCTTACACAACCTGTTACGGGAAAGGAGCGTTTGCCGGGACTCAACGCTGTCTGCGCAACGGCCGGGGACAGGCCGCTCCGCTCCTTGTCTCCCAGGCTCTGAATCCTGCGTTGACTCTCACCTTGCAGGTCACGGCTCAGGCCACCAGGGCTCAGAGCCACATGTGGTCAGAGGCCACCATTCTCTGGGGACTACTATTTGAGAAAAATGATTTTGAATGGCTCCTCTTTCCGTTTTATAGTTTTCTAAGGTTTCTGCAATGTCTAGGGCTTAGGTTGGTCACCAGGGGAAGGGTGACAAGGAGCTGAACACTGACCGACTGTGTCACTTGTGGGCTTGCAGCCAACACGGGGGAAAGGTGGCCACTTTAGCAGATCTTACTTGTGCTGCACAAATTTAGAGAAAACCACCCGACTTAAAGGCCAACTGGAGCCATGTTCCTAAAAGATCTTGACAGATTCGTCATTAATTATAAAACATGCCCGATGACACAGCTGGTGGCCCAGATGGCGAGAGAGCATCCTCCAGGCCCAGCGTGGGACACTGACCTTCTCCACGCCGAAAAGACACCAAGACCAGAGTCAAGTGCCATCGGTGTGGAGGTGCCACCCAGGACACAGAGGGAAAGACAGACAACCAGGAAGCCAGGAAAACGCCAGCAGCCGAAGAAATGTGCAGGGAAGGAGGCAAGGCCCGTGCAGGGGGCACCTCCACGCCTGGCCCCCTGGCAGCCCGCATCCCTGGACAGGCGAGAGGTCCTGGGCACTAGTCGGGACCAGGTGGGGCCAGGAGAAGGGGGGTCTCAGGCTTATCCCCCGGGCGATCCAGTAGCGGGGGCTACTCCATCAACACCTGCCATTCCCAAAAGAGTCCACCTGTCCATCCACTGACCGCCCGCCCACCCACCCACTCACTCCTTGCTCACCCTCTCAGCCCTCCCTGGCCTTCCCCTGCCCAACACTGGTTTTCTCCATGGACACTGTCCTCCTCTGCCCTGCGCCACTCACTCCGTTGCTGGGGCTTCTGTCCACCCGCCTCACCCTCCCAGGCTGGTGCCTTGGCTGCTTCACCACGATTTTATGGCTCTAGATTTTCATGCCCCAAAAGATGGCAGAAGTGAGCCTCAGAGTCTGTGCTCTGAGCGGAGCCAGGTGTTCGGAACCTGGGACTCCGTACAAAGGGCTCTTCAGGAGGGCAGTGTTGGAGGAGGGGGGCCGTGGAGGACTGCGTCTGGGCCAGGGTGGCTGCCAGCGTGGGCAGACGCACGGGTGACGGGCAGCTGACACTGCCTTCACGTGCCTTTGCTCACCCAGTCCCCCAGAGTTCCCGAGAAGGCGCGCGCGGCCTGCATGCACCCAGCTCATCCCCAAACCGCTGAGGATGGACCAAAGCCTGTGCCCTCCCTGCTCACGGTGGTTCCCAAATCCGCCCCGAGGCTCCTGCCTGCCGGGGTTGGAGTGTCCTGGTCACTGCCTGGACCTCTGAGACTCCGAGTCACGTGGAACTGAGGGCCACAGGCTGTGGCTCTGCCCCCCGCCCCGTGGCTTCCGAGGGCTCTGTGGGGACTCGGCCTCCCTGTTCTTGAACATGAGCCATGACGTCTGGAGCCAGACTTTCTGGAAAGCCCACGTCCCCTGCTCCCCAGCCCCTCGGGGAGCTGGCTTGTTTCATCCCAGGGGGACCCTGGGCCAGAGCATCCAGAGGTTCACTTACGCTGGCGCCTCCTTCCCTGGGACCCAGCGGCTTCCCAACCTCCCCTGACCCTCACAAGCCACAGTGTCCTCCTCTGTCCCTCTGCGGACACACGCAGGCTCTCCCAGGCACATTCAGAAGAGGAAGCCACCGCCTTGGTCAGGGACGACCTGGCCCCCTTCTTCCCCAAGAGGAAGCTAGGGGAAGAGGGACCCGAGAGCCCAGGGTGCCCAGGCCCCATGTGCCACTCGGCAAAGGGCTTACTGCCACCAAGGGGTCCCAGGGCCAGAAGCCAAACCCCAGACGGTCTTTCTGAGAGGCGCTGAGCCCCACCTGGCGCTGGGCAGGGCCCGCTGAGCACGGGCTGAAGGCAGCGCCCCCGCCACCAGCCCCTCCTGGGATGGGGACCCTGATTCCCTTACATCGCCCCTGGGACACCTGCCACTCAGGCTGCGGGAGCAGTGCCCTGGGGCAGACAAGGCGGGTGTACGAGGACAGGAGCCTGCCGCCGCCTCCTACCGTGCCCTCTCCCTCTGGTCCATAAAACCCCGGGAGCTGGCAATGCCACCCGGGGGCTCTGGCCACTCCAGCCCTCCTCTGTTACCTGAGGCTCCTCTTCTCTCCCTGGGAAGCGGGCGCCTTGTCCTTTCCTGCCGCGCTCTCAGGACCCAGTGGGGCTGGGCCGCAGCAGGTGGTTGGAAGGGCAGACGGAGCTGGTGTTGGTCCGAGCCCCGAGCTGCGGCCTGCGGGAGCACGTCCCCCACAGGTCAGTTCCTACCTCCCCAGCGGGCTCCCCAGGGGCAGGACCGGGTTGTTGTCTTAACATTTTCAGCTGGTGGTGCTGCCCGGAAAGCCGTGCAGGCCGCTGGTGGCAGCCACCACAAAAGTCCCATTCACAGCAGGCGGACGGGGCCTTCCCGGCCTGGTGGCTTCTGCCAGGCGGAGCTGCCGGGCTTCCTGGTAGGACTGTCCACTCTCAGGGCCACCAGCATGTTTACTAAGGTCCTACTGTGTTCCACCACTGAGCAGTGAGCCACCATGGACACAGGGGAAGACAGACCGCCAGGAAGCCGGAGACCGGCCAGCAGGCCTCAGAAGTGGGCAGGTTCAGAGGCAAGGCCCACGCAGGGGGTGGCCCCTCGGCCGAGCCCTGCAGGTCCCTGGGAAGTGGGCTGCGGGGTGAGGGCGTTGATGGCTGCAGCAGGGAGGGACCGAGCAGGCAAGTGGGGCAGGTGGCCGGCGCCAGACGGGCAGGCCAGGCCTGACCTGCATCCCTGGGTGGCCGGGGGGTGTCTTCTACCCGGGGCCCGTGGCAAATCTCACACTAAGAGCTGACACCCGGTGCTGGGCACACGGACGTCCACAGGCAGTGGCGGGCCTCACCACCGTGGGCATCGAACCAGGTGACCCCAGCAGGGCAGTGGGGTCAGAAGTGCCCAGAATGTGGGCCCAGCCAGGGCAGGCTCTCTGCAAGGGGACACGCACAGCCTCTCATCAGGACTCTGTTTTTATGTGACTGAGGATCACTAAGACGGGAGGTGGCACCGTCTGTCGTGTGAGCGCTGGGCCTAGACCCGACCCACTCGTGCCAGGCAAGCACTCCACCCCCTGCCCAACGGCTGGGCACCTCTGGGAGGCGATGGCATCCGTGCAGGCAGGGGACGGGCTGGGAGGGCGGCTCCCGTCGTCACCCCTGAAATCAGGTGCTGTCTGCTGTGTCCTCCTTGGTGGGGGCCTCGCACTGTGTCCTTGGCTGCTCTGACCACTCCTGTGGCCTGGCCTGGACAGAATCTCCCAGGGCTGGCTCGTCTCTGACACTTGGTCCCTCCTGTCCACAGGGGGCTCTGCTGGTGGCCTCTGGGGTCTTTTGATTCTCTGTGGAGTGGCATGTCCCAGTGGCAGGGCCTGGCCAGACCTCTGACCTGATGTGTGTGCACCCCACTGCAGGAGAGGTCCTCGCTGTGCCGTGACAGGGGAGTCACAGTCAAAGCCAAGGCTGCTGCCTCCCTCCCCGTGGGTCACCAAATGCAAGAGGACCTGTGCACTCGGCCCTGAGCACAGCAGTTGCTCAGCAATGTGGAGAACGGGGTCGGCCCCGAGGCCTGGTCGGCAGCGTTGCCCTCTGTGGGCCTGGAACTTTCCAAAGACACCATGTCTGGTCCCGGGCACGGGCCTCCTCCCTGAGCCCCACATGCCCCAGGCCACTGTGGCTGAGATGTGGAGGCTCTGGGACCCCTGATTCCAGCTCAGCCCTGCAGGGGGACGGCTGCAGGGTGTTGGTGAGGGCCACGAGGGTGAGCTCGGCAGCAGGCTCAGGTGAGCGCAGCGCTGGGCGGGGAGGGGGGGGCTGCTTGTTGTAGCAGCCGATTATCAGAGACTTGGCTGTCGGGCCAGGGACCCCAGAGCTGGCCCCAGGCTCTCATTCATTCATACCATGGACGGCCATTTGTCCACCTAATACTTGCACATGCCGGGCCCAGAACAGGGGCCAGGCCCCCCACAGTGGACCACAGAGAAGTCAGGCCCACATTCCAGAGGAGACTCAGCCAAAAAGAACCCGAAGGTAAACAGGCCCATAATAAGGATCATCGCTGGAGAGGACCAGGGCGCAGGGGAGTCCAGGACGCAGGCCGACAGGGGAGGGCAAGAGGGGGACCCGAGGCTGATGAAGGAGGCGGCCCTGGGACGGCCCCAGGAGGAACACCTTCAGTGGAGGCCGTGGCCGGGGAGGCCTGAGCCGTGTGCAATGGTGGCTGGCGAGGCTGGAGCCAGTGGCCAAGGTGGTGGCCGTGGGGGATGGGGCCCTAGGGAAGGGGGACCAGGCCTGCAGGGTCTCGAGGGCAGGCAGGGCACAGCCTCCTGTGGTGGGAGGAGGCCTCCGAGGCGTCCCCTTGGCCTGACAGGACCAGCTGGTGGCAGCTGGCCTGCAGGGGGCCAGGGCAGGGCCCAGGGTCTGCATGCAGCCGAGGACCTGAGTGAGCGTCTGGTCGGCCACAGTCCGGCTAGGCACAGGGCTGCCCTGCCGATGGCTGAGCCCAGGGGACCCCGTGGCCTCAATGGAGACCTCCCCGGAGCCACTTAGTCCTGGCGCAGCTCTGCCTGTTTCAAGGGAGACCAGCCCTGAAGCCACACAGAATCATCCTTCACAATAAAATAAATAAAATAAGATGATAAATCAACGGTTTAGTCCAACTGTCTCATAAAACTCCCTGTACCTTCTCCTTGTCCAGCCAGGCAGGCCCAGTTCCTGCCGCCCCTGCCCTTGGCCAAGCCCCAAGCCGCTCTCAGCCATGTGTTCTCAGAATTCCTTGTGCTGGAGGAGCTCAGCAGGCAGGGCAAGAGGCACTTGGCGTTAGCAGGTTGCACTGGCCAGAGCCGGCCAGAGCTTTGGAGACCCCCTCCCAGGAACTGCTTCCCCATCATCCTGTCGTTTCTTCAAGAGCCAACGAGAGTCAACAGCTCTAAGACATTCATCCCCACTGAAAAAAGCAAGCGATTGGTCTTCTTCACACTACAGTGTGAGTGACTTCCTGCTCCCACCCACGTGCACAGCATCGGGCCCATGCACCTCTGGGGAAGTGGAGGCAGGGAGAACTTCCCACAGCAGAGGGAAGAGGTTTAGAGGAAGAGGAATGAAGAACCTTCATTTCCTGCTGCTCTGTCCTGGCCTGCCCTGCCCTTCTGACCACTGCCCCAACCACAGAGGCCAGCACAACCGCGTGGGGGCCGGTGCCCGTCAGACCAGGGGAGCAGTTTTCAAGTTCACCTCGGTCCAGGACAGCCCTCCAAAGTCTCTCCAGAGCACAACCAGGACAGAGAACAAAGGTGGGTAGGGCGAGGGCCACGGGGCCACCCAGGGACTGGGAACCTGCTCCTAAGATCAGCATCTGGCCTCTGGAGCGGTCACCTTCTCATCTGTGCTGGGGCCAGAGAACCGGCCCTGGGGGACAGGGATGGGGGCAGGGGAGGACGGGGCTGAGCTGGAGGGAGCTGTGTGGGGCGGGG
>NW_026000001.1:3207133-3219586 GCF_001458135.2 Marmota marmota marmota | reverse complement strand
GGGCTCGCTGCTCTCCTGCTCCAGGGACCGGCTGCAGGACCCCAGCACCAGACACGTCTTCCCCAGGGCGGGGGCTCCCGCCCCACAGGACACGGGGAGCCTGGCCGGTGGAAGAACTCGGGCTCTTCCTCAGCTCCTCCCTCCTCGAGCCATAAATCCTCCCTGGGCAGGAGAGCCCTCTGGCTGTGCTGGGAACAACCTCGGGTGTGGGGAGGCAAGAGGGGCGGGGGCAGCCCTCCCCGCAGCTGCTGATCCTTCCTCCAGACAAAGAAGAGGGAGGGATCAAAGAGAAGGAGCCAGGGAGGAAAGGGGGAAGAGAAAGAAAAAAGGAGAAACTGAGAGAAACAGGAGAGGGAGGTTCAGACAGGGAGGCCCAGCTCGGGGGACAGAGGGCTGGACACGCCCGCGGCCGGCAGGGCTCTCCCGTGTCAGAGCTTGGTGCAGGCTGTGACCTGGTCCTGACTCATCAAAAGTAACCATCGGGGAAAGAAAGGCTGGGTCTGCGCCTCCAGCTTGGATTTCTCCAGGACGACGGGTTCCGGAGGAGGAGGAGGGGGGCACTCAGAGCCCATTCTTCAGAGACTCACAAGGGGCTCTCAGGAGACGGGTGTTTTCCTTATCACGAGTAACGCGACACCTGGGCCTGGCTCCACTTCCCGCCAAGGGCACAACCGCGTGGGAAGACCTGCATTAGCACAAACTCAGCTTATCTTGCAGAGAGGTGGCACCGTTCTGCTGGAATGTGCTCTTGCTGCAAGGCCACTGTCACTGGGCGGCAGGGCCTGGGATTGCTGGGACAGGATCGTGTCTGTGGGGCTGGGAACCAGGCGTCCCGGGGCACTCTCCCTGCCCCTCCCTGCCCCTCTGCCCACCAGATCCCCCACCTCCAAAGCCCTGCAGGCAGGAGCAGACACCATTCACAGCCTCCCTGTGTTTCACGCACCAATTAAAGGTCACCTCGCAGGACAGGAAGCAAAGTCAGATTATTGAGAATCAAGAAAGACAAACAGAAGGACAGCAGAGGCCAAGGGCAGATCCAGTTCTGTCAGGGTCCTCGCACACCCAGTCACCCACTGGGGGGGTTTCACCAGAGAACTGGCACCACACAGAACCCAACGGGGATTCCACGGCCAGAAACGAACATTCAGAAGATAGGCACAGCCGCAGGCTAGACAGAGTGGACAGGCCAGCAGAAAATACAAAGATGGAAGCCCAGAGGGAAGGGGAGGTGAGACAGAACAGACCGGAGGCACCAGGCTTGGGAAAGTTGTAGCTCTGGAAACAGAGGAGGCCATGTGGTGGATGTGAGCCCACATAGGGCTGTGATTACAATAAATATAAATGGGCTAAATATGCTGATTAAAGGACAGTGACCACACCAGGTTTGTAAAAACTCAACCATACACTATTTACACTCATCGATAAAGATGCAGAAGGAAGCCAGGCACAGTGGTGCACGTCTATAATCCCAGGCTGAGGCAGGAGGTTCAAAGCCAGCCTCAGCAACTTAGAGAGGTCCTAACCAATTTAGTGAGACCCTGCCTCAAAATAAGAAAATTACAAAAGGGCTGGGGATGTGGCTCAGTGGTTCAATCCCCAGTACCAAAAAAAAAAAAAAAAAAAGACTCAGAATGATTAAAAGTCAAAGGAGGAAAAAGATGTTTAACATGCAAATAAATATGATCCAGAGAAAGCTGGTTCAGGTACACTCAGAGCGAGTAAATTAGACTTCAGAATATGAAGTTTTACTAAAGGTCAAAAGGGACTTTTATAATTGCACAGCATTCAACAGAAAGATGCAACAACTCTAAATCATAGACACACGTTCCCCAGTATGATGGGTCACATGGTAGAATGGCAAAAAAAAAAAAAATAGATGAAAACAACCTAATATGCACTCTTTTCAAATCCTAGGCCTTTTGTTGTGTCAGCTCACAGCAGGCCGGCAGGTCAGCAGGCCGGCACAACACATTGCCATGGTCTGAAATCATGTCCTCTGATGAGGTGGAAACATAGAACCAGTAACAAAAAGCCAACTATAAAGAACCCTCAACTGTTTGGAGACCAAGTGATACTATTCTAAATCATCCCAGCAATATTTTGGACTGGACATGATGGAAACATGATGCCCCGTCAGATGGTCGGATCCCCATATGCACCTAGGTCTGCTAGGATGTAGCTGGACTAGATGGACCCGGATCCCCGAGGGGATTTCTAAACATCCCAGGATGAAAGAACAATGACCTGCCAGACTTTTCCAGGAACAAGGACAGAGCAGGTCCCCATCACTGTAACCCAAGCAGGACATCAAGGAGAGACTCAGCCCTCACCAGCCCACGTCACCAGCCCACGTCACCAGCCCACATCACACCCTCGCACACACCTCAGCCAGCCAACCCCAGCAATGGGCAGCGACCTCCCCACATGGGCTGACCTCAGGAATGCAGGGTTGGCCTGACATTTCAATACAGCCCAGGACGGAACCAGCCACCCCCTGGACAGGTGTCACAAAGTATTTGGTAAAACTTTACGCCTGTTTATGATGCAATCTCGGCGAGCTCATGAGAAACCCTCCCGGGACACTGCGCTGGGGCCCCGCGCAATAAAGCAGGAAAAATGAGTGAAGACCCTTGGATTGGGAGGGAGGCACAAACCACCCAGAGAAACAACCCGGGCCTCCACTTCTGATGACCAACCAGAGTCCACCAACAGCTGGGCAGGGTCACTGAAGGCGAGATGAATACTCGAAACACCACTGTCCTATAGACCAGGAACAAACGGAACCCTAAACACTTAGGGAAGGAACCCAGGGCCCTCGTGCTCAGCACATGCTCCGCACACGCTCCGCCATGCTAAATATCTAAGGACAAATAAGGCAGACAGGACCTCAACAAAGAGAGCCACCTCACAGATGTCTCACAGACGGAGCCGGGATGAACGTTCCCCATGTGACCTGGTGGTCACTGTCAGAGGCACTTGCTTTGTTAAAAATGCATCCCTATGTGGGAACTGCCATCTGGCACTTTAATGAATGTCTGCCCGACCCCAGTAAAGACGGACTGCAGCCGTGAGGCAGCAGGAAGTGGCCTTTCACATGGTGCCTCTCGGGTGGCTCCCGGTGCGGCTCCGGCCATGAGCGCCCGACGCGCCCTCCGTCAGACTCCCCAGAGCCCTGCTGACCTCTCCATTTTACAGATGAGGAATCAAAGTCAGAGACGTGAGTGCACTTGCCCTGGCCACACAGCTGGTAAACAGAGGCAAGATTCAGACTGGGGGGCTGGGGATGTGGCACAACCAGTAGCGAGCTCGTCTGGCATGCGTGCGGCCCGGGTTCGATCCTCAGCACCACATACAAACAAAGATGTTGTGTCCACCGAGAACTAAAAAATAAATATTAAAAAAAAATTAAAAAAAAAAAAAAAGATTCAGACTGGGTCTCCCACCTGAGAGGACCATCCGACTTCAGGGTCCACCCTGCCCCCCCACCCCCTCAGGGGAGATGGATGGTGACCTTCAAGTACAGATTAAAGTGCTCAACGCGTGTGAACCGCCTACAGGGGGCACTACTGTGTGTCCCAGAAGACGGAGGAGGAGCCTTGAGGCGGCTGGGGGGAGGGTCCAGGCCCAAGGCAGGGCGTAGGGGACCCTTGCACAGGTGGGTGTGGGGTGGAGGCCATCAGAGACAGAGGCTGGGCCTGGGGTGGCTGGGTGCAGCGAGAGGGCTCCATGAGCAGCGGCACTTGGTGCTGAGGCGGCGTGGTCCACGGTGCTGCCCGTCGAGGGAGGAGGACGCTGGAGCAACCCTGCAGCTGGCCAGACCGCGCACCACGGGGATGGAGTCCGCTCACTGGGTACTGGGCGGGTCTCGGGGGTCTGCAGGCTAAGGGGTGCTCTGGAGAAGTCACCACCAGCCACATGTACGTGCTTTTTGCAGATGAGGTCAGGGATGGCGACGTCTTTCCTAAACGCCCGGTGCCAGATCCGCAGGAAGATTCAGTGCAGCCGAGGCGGGCACGCGGCCAGCGCACGGCTCGTTCCTCCTTCCCTGGCACAGCCCCACCATCCCTTCTTAGCATGCATCTGGGGAGGCGACTCCAAGGCTGATATTTTAAGATCCATCCCTAGCACCGCGGCAGCTCCTGGAGCACAGTTCACATCACCAACCAAGCCTCTGCCACGTGCCCTAGGTGACAGGCCCTGCCCGCCATGGTGGGTCTCTTGGCCCACCTGGAGACCCTCTGAGGCTGGGATCCTCATGTCCCTTTTGACGGATGGAGAAACCGAGGACAGAGAGGTGAACCACTTTTCCGAGCCAGAATTTGAACTCTGCCTGTCAGGGGCAAAGCCGAGCACTTGGCCTTGAGCCCAGGACTCCTGCTGCTTCCGCTGGGTGACGGGAAGCAGTGACAAGGAGCTGGCAGCAGGGCTGAGTCCGTCCCGGGCGTGCCTGGCCGTGGCCTGCCTGCCGCGCTGGCCTCTGGCACTCTGTGAACCCCAGCTTCTCGCCTCCCAGGCATCACCGCCAGCTCCCCACACAGGCCACCAGAAGTCAACCAGAGGCCGCCACGGGTGGCCGTGGCTGCAGGAACCGCTGTGGTTCAGGGAGAAAACAGGGGCTGGCCTGTCCGGGAAGCAGGTTCCCAGAGGCCACAGGGCACACAGCCCAGAGGAACCCGGCAGAGCCCGGGGAGGCAGAATAACCTGTTTCTGCTGGCGAACACGGCGCCAGGATCCTGTCTGTCCACTTTCTGTGTGTCTGCGAGGCCCCCAGGTACAGTTTCCTCATGAGCAGAGACCAGCCGCCAAGCTGGCGAGGTCCCCGGCAGGCGAACGGCACCCAGTGGTGGGAGAGGGAACCGCTCCCCAGGACCCTCGGAAGAGGAGGGTCCTCTCTTCCAGAGGCAGGGACAGACGCAGGGACAGATACAGGGACAGACGCAGGGACCTCGGCAAAGTTTACTTCAGGCCTGGGCTTCCTGACCTTCAATGCAACGCCTAATCAATAACCCATGCGCCCCCCACCCCCCATTGCCTAACTACCAGCTCGACTCGGCGCAGCGCAGGGACGGGTCATGTCTCCATCACAATCTTTGAAGCAAAATCGGGCAGAAAAAGATGCAACTGATTTTAAGAAAATTCTGCGTGACCCTTAAACTTTATTCAACCTCAAAAGAAGCTAAAACATCTAATAAATTGATACAGTTTATAGAAACTGGATAGATTATTAAATAGGAGAATGTTTACTATGTTTCAAAACTTCAAATCCACCCGGTCATCCATTGGGTAAGTGTTTATGTGAAAGTTCAGGGCAAAGTTAAACAGTTGAAATAAAATGGAATTAAGCCTTAACATTTTGTTTTACTCCGAGCACAGAAGGAAGACAAAAATAATATCTCGTAAAACGGAAAGTTTCTATTTTCACCAAAATATTTGGAAAGTTATTTTATTTTTAATTTGGACACCTAGGCTCAATGTCACTTCTGCAAGGGAGGTTCCAGAGCTCGGGGCTGGTGGCATCTGGAAACGGCTTTGGTTATTGTTTAAAACATTTGTTGCACAAAGACACAGTTTTGTTACAAAAACGCACTTCCAGCCAGGAGCTGCCTGGGAGCAACATCGGCGGGCGGAGCAGGCGGGTCTCCCTTGGGCCTCCAGGGGAAAGGCCGGCCTGGCCTCCTAAGGGCTGCAGGGCTGTCTCTCCTGTGCAGTCCTTTATTATTATTATTATTATTTTGTTCATGCTCATCAGAATTATTTCAAAGAATGTCATGGAACGGCAAGTGACAAACAGAAGTCACCATGATCCAAACAACTGTCCAGAAAGTCCATGCCCTTTGTCTCCAGTAAGAGCCAAAATGCACGGACTTGCCTTGTGGGGAAGCCGGGTCTTCCTCACCCCGACCGCCGAGGAGCCCTGGCCTGGTCCCTGCCCACCCTCCGGCCCCTGCCTGTCCTCACCTTTCAGAGACTCACATCCTCAGCGGATTTCAACCTGTTGCAAACGCTCTTCTTATTTCTGCATATAATAAAAGCCTTTTTTTGTCTGTTTGTTTGTTTTTAGATCAGCTTCAGATACACAGAAAAGGGGGCCTGTTTCTCTCACCCGGCCCCTGCCCCCATCACTAGGGTCTTGGGTTGCTGTGATGTCCCTGTCCCCATGCCTGAGCCTCCTTCCTGAGCTGTGCCCCTCACTCAGACTGTCTTGGTTTTGACCTCATGGCCTCCCTTTGCCCCAGGACCCCACCCGGATCCCACACGGCATCGCTATCTTTTGTCGCTCGGGCGGCATCTCGTCCTGAGCTGACCCCTAAGCCTTGAGGGACCTGGTGCAGCAAGAAACCCAGGCTCCTTTGGGTTTCGCCTGGGACCTGGCACCAGCCATTTCTTGAAGTGTCCTGTATGGTCTCATCCACCTTAAAGGGCCACCATCCAGGAGAAGCTCGGAACAACAACGGGGTGTGTTGTATCTCCTGATTCGGAGCTCTTGTCCTGCCCTTCGACATTCTTGTGTCTTCTCCGTGTTCTTTTGCCCAAGTAAGTTCTGCGGAGCTCTCGCCTGAGCCCACTACACAAGTCCAGAGGTCCCGGAGCTGCGGTGGCTGTTCAATACCGCCCTCCATTCCACACGGAGCCTTGGGCCCGTGGAGGACCGGCAGCGGTGGTCTGTCCATCCTTGTCCTGGATGCTGATCCGGGAGCCCAGCAGACAAACAAGAGCTCCACGCGGCTCCACAGCGAGCCCCGCGCCCACCGAGCAGCAGGGTGGGCAGCCCCGAGAGCCCGGCGGCTCCGCACAGGGGCTTGCACACGCTTCTCAGGCGCCCGGTCTTTCCCCTCATCCGTGTTTCTTGCTGGCGTCCCACTGATCCAGGGACAGAGCGCCCCTCCCTGTCCCTCTCCCTGGCCTGGTCTCTGGACACAGTCCTCCAAGTCAGCCTGACGCAGGGATCCAAGCCAGCGGAGACTGGGCAGAAGTGCACTCCCTGCTCTCCAAAGGCCAGACCCCGAGTGAACAGAGGTCTCAGCTTCCCACAGCCGCGCTGTCCTGCTTGTGCGTCCTGAGGGCCTTCTGTATCCCAGGACGCAGGTCTGTTCTGGCTCTGCAGGGGTCCATCTCAGGATGCCTGTGACCCCGGTGTGGGGGCGAGAGCCCTGGGGAGCAAAGGCCTTCCCTTGGAACCCTTCCCTGGTGCTGTGGAAGGTGGTGTCAGGGTCTGGGTCACGCCCAGCCTCACGCCCAGCCCAGCCAGAAGCTCCACTGATGGGCGGGGTGTTTGCCCTGGTGGCCTGGAAGGCGCCCTCACTCTTTGGTGGGTGCTCCTCAGGGCCACCAACAGTGGGATCCTGAGGCCGAGATCTGGGTGCTCGCCTCATAAGGTGCAGGGGCTTCCTACCGGAGCTCTTTCTTCATAAGCAGCTTTCTAACATCCAGAAAGTTCCAGAATGTAGCTTGTTTGAGTTGGACTTCCACCAAAGAGAAAGGAAGGGCAGCTTCTCGAGGACGGGCTTCCCAATGCACCTGTCTTGTCTGGGGTTGTTTTTGTCGGGCTGTGAGTTCAAGGGTACGGGAAGGGTTCCTGCAGGGCTCGGGAAGCCTGGGCTCTGACTGGCAGGTGTCCTGCTGGTGACGCCCCTCCCTCTGGCTCCCCACTCCCAACCTTCCTCTTGCCTTCTTTCTAGCTCGTTTTTAAAGTCCATCTTCTCTCTCCTCACACACCTCTCTATCTGTAAGCATCTCCATGTTCTTTTCTCCTGAACCATGAGTAGAATTTGGAGATGATTTTCTTAGCTAGTCACAGGAAAATCATCAAAATCAGGAGATTTATATTAATATAGTAAGGGGCTGGGGATATGGCTCAGTTGGTAGAGGGCTCACCTTGCACGCACAGGCCCTGGGTTCGATCCCCAGCACCACACACACACACACACACACACACACACACACACTAACGTAGTATCATGGTCTATACGAAGGCTATATTTAAATCCCATGAATGGTTCAATAGTGTCCTCGGCAGCAGGACTTTCCGGGTCCGGGATTCCATCTAGGGCTGAGCGTTACATCACACTGGAGTGAACGTCTTCTTACTTTCAGCCTTTCTCCCTCATTTGTGACCTAACAGGTTTTAAGCCACTGTTTGTGAACTCTGTAATTAACAAGAAGTTTATGGGAGGAACTTTACGACCTGGTAGGCATTCTGTTCCTCCCAGAGCGTTCCCTCTCAAGACTAGCTGTAGGCTCCACGGAGGATTTCCCTGTTGAAGAACGTTATGACCTCACATGCTGCTTCCACTCCTGTTGATTTATTTCCATGTAGGTTCATGGGTTACTGCTTTTACCCAACAGGTTGCAATCTGTTACTGCCATGATTTATTTTGGTGCTCGAGGTATTCTAGACTTGGCTCCTGGTAGCCAGACAACACAACTTTTTCTGTCCCTTTTGTAGGTAGCATACAATTATTGGGTCTTGCCATTTGACTTAAACGGATAGTCTCTGCCTTTTAGTTGGAGTATGTAGATTATTTACATTTAGTGTAATTGTTAATAAAGCTGAGTATAAATCTAACATACATTAATTTTTTGATACTGGGGATTGAATTCGGGGACACTCAGCCACTGAGCCACATCCCCAGCCCTACTTTATATTTTATTTAGAGACAGGGTCTCCCTGAGTTGCTTAGTGCCTCACTTTTACTGAGGCTGGCTTTGAACACACGATCCTCATGTCTCAGCCTCCTGAGCCGCCCCAGCAAAATACTCTTTGTATCAAATGCATATTTTTGATTATTTCATTTTATCTTCACTGCTGGGTCGTTATCTCTACCTTTCTGTTTTACTTTTATTTGTAGCTGCTCCTGTGTTTGCACCACGCACTTTGATTCCTCCAGGCTGCCTTCAGTATCCTGCCACTTCACATGCAGTCTGAGAATCTTTCAGCAGCATTTCTCCCGCATCCTGGGTTGCCGTGCATTTTATTTCAATGTGTGTTTTAAGCCCTGTGATATATGACGACTACTTGGCTTGAGTTGTTTTTCACGGAGATGGGACACGCGAGGACGTCTGTGTGTGATCTTGTGCTAACTGTCATCCCTTAACCCTGCTGCTTTTTTCCTCCTCCTGCGTCTTGTGCTTTCCATCCTTTGGTGTGGATCCGAATCTCTCTGCTGCCATGTCCCTCTGTCCTGAAGAACTCCTTTATCACTCCTGACTCGGTGCCTCTTTACCTGAACATCCTTCTGCACCACTTGACGTTGTTCCACAGCTCACTGCCCTTCTGTGTATTTTTCCCAGTGTCCTTTCTCTGCTTTTCCTTCCGCAGAGCTTCTGTGGCTGAGTCTGCAGCTTCACGGACCTTTCATTTGGCAGCATCTTAGCTACCCCTGATCCCATTCTGTGCATCTGTCCACCCTGGGAGCTCCATTTGGATATCTTCTTAAACATCTCTCATTCTTTTTCTTATCTGTTCACAGTTCCTCTACTTATTTTTTATTTTTTTTTTTCAGTTGTAGGACACAGTACCTTTATTTTACTTCTTTTTGTGGTGCTGGGGATCCAACCCGGTGCCCCAGGCAGGCGAGGTGAGCGCTCTGCCCCGAGCCCCAGCCCTCCTCTATTTCCTGAGGGTAGGGAGCATGCTTTTAGTAATTGCCAACTTCTCTCTTCTGGACCATCATCTGACTTATTTCTGGGCCTGTTCTTATTGGTTGGCTTTGCTCCCCCTACGGGCTGTGGTTTTCCGGGTTCCCTACCTGCCCAGCAGTTTCGGGTTGGATGCTGGTGTTTGGGGGTAGTTGGGTGCTGGTAGTTGGTGCTGCTGCTCTTAGTTGGTGTCGGCCTCCGTGCTGGAGTGCGGCTGAGCTGCTTGGACTCGGCCGGATCCTCCCAAGGTTTGCACAGGTCTAGAGGAGCCTTGCTTGTTTTGGAGGTGCTGGGGATGGGATCCAGGGCCTCACACACCCTAGGCAAGGGCTGGACCACGGAGTCACACCCCAGCCCCGAGGAGCCTTGGATCCACGCGGCGGACTCCTGGGGGCCCCGTGGGTTATGGGGCTTCTCAGCCCAGCTGCTCCCAGGCTGTGCTTCCTGAGGCCATGTGGGACATGAGCAGCTGCCCGTTTGGAGGACAGGCCCTCAGGTGACCGCCTGTCCGCCTTTCCAAGCAGCTCTAGCCTCTTCTACTGACCGGGCTTCCTGGAACAGGCCCGTCAATGTCCTGTGACCCAACCCCAAACCCAGCCCCCAGAGGCAGGCCTCACTCCCCGCCTTGCCTGGCGCCCTCTTGAACAGAGGAGGGACAGTTCCCGCTCTCTCCACGGACATGGAAGGAACAAGTGACCGTTTCCTGAACTGCCTCGTCCCCCACCTGCAAGTGGGAGCAACCACACTCACCAGGATGACCGGTGCAGGTGCCTGTGAGGACAGTCCACATGGAGCCAGCGTCTCCTGGACACTTGGCAAGTGCCCATGGGCTCCATGCTTGCTGACAGCTGTCCTGAGAGGTACGGGGAGTGGACACAACTGTCCTATGCTATACGTGAACACATGGCCGGTGCAAGTCCACCTCGTGCTCACCACAGAATGGGATCAAATTGTAATGGGTCGACCCCGTGTGTCCTGTCAAGAGTACAGCCTGTAGCCACGTCTGTCTAACAACAACAAACAAAAATCATAAATAAAGCCGGACCATTGTTTGAGACGAGCTCAAATTTCAGGTTTTCCATGAAACTTCCCCTTGACTGCACCTTATTCCTCTGACCCCCTTCAAGTTTTGTGATCTCCCGCCCTGTCTCTTCCCGTTACACTTTAGCTCCTTAAAAAAATTAAACAACAAGATGGCCTACTTCATGTTCCCTCTTGTGGAACAGTACTGCACATTTCAGAAAGAGCACAGCGTCTAGGTTTTACTTGTTAATAACAAGAACATTAAGTTGACCAAATTGAAAATATTCCTGATTTATCATAATCCTCTTAAAAGTCAAATGGTAGAGTTCATTCTATAAGACAATTTAAGGAAAAAAGTCACATTTTGCCCTTTCTCTCCCCATCTCTCTCTCTGCGACTTTGAGTGGTTTGAGGATCTGTGTCTGCAAAGGTTGTCGCCTGTTTAAAAAGAAGCTCACACTCTTTTTAGATGGTTTATGTGATTGGAATTCATTCTACCTGCCTTGGATGCCTTCTTTACAGATTAAAGTTTGATACATTAGTACGTAAGTCAATATCTTTAGAGAATGGTAGTGAAATCAGGATACTACTGTTCAGTGGGAAAAGGACAAAATCATGTCTCTTCTAAAACCCCCCCAACAGCCCCGGCGGCAGCCGGGTGTGTCGCCCCAAGTCCTCACACAGCTTTTCCAGAAGCCAGACCTGGGAGCCCCTCTGCACCTGCCCCTCTGCCGCCCCCTCTCGCTCCTGGCCTCCTGCTGAGTGTGGGGGTCCCGGTCGGTCGTGAGCTCTCTCCCTTGGTCCCCGGGTCTTCCCCACGGAGCACAGGCCTCAGTCATCCCAAACGCAAACTCTCCTCTCCCCGAGCTCCCAGCTCTGTCCTCTCAGGCTGCCCCCTGTGCCGTGGGCAGGAGCCACCCGGGTGCCTGAGCTGGAACTCTGCGGGTGACTTCTGAGCGCCGTCTCCATCTCAGTAACCCTGGGGCCTCCTTGGGAAGGCGCCTGGGACCGAGGGGCCATGGGCAGGGGTAGGAGGTCCTACAAGTCATCTGTATTCATTTGTTCACTGAATACAAGCCTCGCGCAGGGGACTGTCAGAGCCAGTACAGCAGAAGGAGGGTCCCCAGCCTTTGTGTCTTCATGACCCTGAGGGCAAGTGTCACTGACCAGCTCTGTTTACCACAGGGCTGAGTGGTGGCCCTGGCCACCTGGACCCCTGACTGGGAGCTCATTTGGAATCAGGGCACGGAGACTGTAATTCAGGATTCTGACATGAGACCAGCCTGGGTTACCCAAGGGGGCCCTCGATCAAATGGCAGATGTCCTCGCGAGACGCACAGAGGAGACGCCGAGGAGAGGAAAAGGCCGAGGGAGACGGAATCGGAGGCTGCAGAGCTGGGCCTCCAGCCGCGGACTTCTGACACCGGCCTGCTCCTCCACCTCGAGGGGACACACCTCCGCCCCCTGAAGCCACCCAGTTTGTGGCCACTTGTTACCTGAGCCCCAGGAAACTCGCGCAGGGCTGGGTGAGGACCAGCCCGGCAGTGGAGCTCCCCGGCTCTCCTCCTCACTGGCTGTGGGTGGTCCCAGCTCGGGGCTGGCCATGAGCTGCTGGTGTCTTCATGGGTGACACGAGCAGCTCGCAGACCTGAACCCAAGACGATGTCCATCCAGTTGCCACGCAGCTGGGCAGGGTCCAGCCCCGCAGCTGGAAGGCAGCCCCTTCTTCCTTCCCGTCTCTGCCACCCCGCGCTCCGCGCGCCCAGCCTGCTCGGGGCCCCCCACGGCACA
>NW_026000001.1:3196355-3199641 GCF_001458135.2 Marmota marmota marmota | reverse complement strand
CCACCATCCCCACCATCACCACCATCTCCTCCATCCGCACCACCTCCACCATCTCCACCATCTCCACCACCATCATCATGGCCACCCCCACACTCACCCCCACAGTCACCTGACCCTAGCAGCAGACCCCGCCAGCCCAGGTCCCAGGAACAGCTCTGGGGTTTGTGTGCGGCTGTTCATTCCTCAACCACCTCAGGGGCTGACTCTGTCACCTGCCTTGTGTGGAGGAGAGGACGGAGGCTCAGGGAGGGGAAGGGACTTGCTCAAGAGCCTGCATGGAGCTGAGCCGGGCCCAGTGGGGCTGTGATGCCCTCTGGCCTGACCGTCCCCCTGGCCTGACTGTCCCCCTGGCCTGACTGTCTCCTGGCCTGACTGTCCCCCTGGCCTGATCGTCCCCTGGCCGGCCATGCACAGTGTCCCCTCTTTACTTGTCCACCTTGCTCCCTCCAACTCAGATGCTCAGGGGTCCTTGGTGCCCGGGGTTTCACACCAAGTCCTTGCCGCCATCTGTCTCCCCCCATCCCCCCGAGCAAGCCCTGTGGGTCCTCACTCACCAGCCCATGGTCAGCAGGAGGAGCTGACCAGTCTCATCGTGTGTGAATCGAGGTGCCCATCGAGAGCCAGGTTCCCCTCTCGAGGGAGGCTCAGGCGAGGCGCCCCCCGCCCCCGTCCTGGTAGCCAGCTGAGCCGGGCTTTCTCTGTGGAGTGACCGCTGTGGCAGACACAGCCCAGACGGGACACTGGAACAATGGTGGCTTAGAACTTGGGGTCCCCAGTAAGGACGGAGGCTCTGAGCCTCAGTCTCCTCATCTGTAAACTGGGAAGGGGCCCCGAGCCCTGGCCTGCGGGTGGTGGCAGGGTGAGGGCAGATGCCCGGGATTCCGCCAGGCCCTCATCAGGACGAGACTCCTCGGGTTCTGTAGGTCGCTGTCTGAGATGCCCCTTGAGGAGGCCCAGTCCTGGGGGGGGGGGCTGGTTCAGTGGGCCTCTGCCCAGAAGCTGCCGGACGGCCACTGTGGGTGTCTGGTGTTCCTGGAGGGATCCCTGCTGCCCCTGGCCGCCCTGTGGTGTAGGAGTGGCTCGTCATAGCTGACCGTGGTGACTCCCGTAGGGATGGCTGTAGGATGAGTAAGATAATCAGAGTCGACCCTGGACTTGTCTGCTGGAGGCCCAGGGCCTCTCTGTCCACCGGGAGTGCACGCAGCAGAGGCCGGGGGCTGTGCCTTTCGTCTGCATCCCTGAGAACTTCTATTCCCTGCAGCGAGGCCCACAACGGCACCTCCCACCCAGGCCTGCCTCTGCCATCAATATAAGGGTTCAGAAATGGCAACCACTGCCCATTCTTAAGAGTAGACCCAATTCAAAGAACAGCCCAGAGAAGAAATGGAGAAAGGAGTGTTACAGACATTGAGCTCCTGGATCTAGCTGTACCTGAAGCTGGTATGGAGCTTTCTATCCCGCATGACCCCAGAATTCCTAAACACACAGGGGAGCTGCACTGAACCACCCACATTCTCTTGGGGAGTCTCTGTCTGGTGAGCCCCTCCCCCACTTATAAAACGCAGATCTCGACTACAGGTCAGATGAAGGGATCTGACGATCAGGGGTCGCCCACCATCATCCACTCTGCAGCCTTAGCCTTAGATCTTTCCCTGCGTCTCAGTCCACTGATGGCACAGGACAGAGACACGCTCCTAGCAGATTCTGGGAAGAAAAGTCCTCCGTGAATTCATTATCAGAGCCGAAATTATTTTAAGCCATCCAGTGACGGTTTAAATATTTGACATTTCTTAAAATAAATGGAGATCTTCCCAGATGGGGAGTCCCGTGGTCTGAGAAGAGGCTCTGGCCCCCCCACCAGAACAAAAGCCAACCTCCCCGGCCTGCTGGGGAGGCTGCCCTCCGCACCGCCCTGTCCACTTGGCACGTCCACGGCACCCGAGGACTCTGGTGGGACACTCTGTGGACAGCTCTGCTGGACGCGGCTCAGCTGGGCTCCCCGGCAGGTGGGCTCGGCAGGCAGGGGCTGCTCCGGGGAGTGGAGTCCCGCTGAAGAGTGGCCCCCGCCCCCTTCCTGCACCCCACAGGGACCGGGTGCCAGAGGCTGCGGCTGCGCAGGGTCCCTGAGTCTGACGTCCCGGGTCTGAGACCCCCTGGCTGACGTCCAGGCCTCCGCGGGCACACCCCTCATCCAGGTGTCCGGGGCCTCGTGTGCTGGGCCTGGGACGGGCACAGGGGAGACGGCAGCAGGGCAGCCAGACCAGTCCCTGCCCCTGGACGACAGAGGCTGAGGGGCAGAGGAGCTGGAGGCCACCCTGCAGGGCCCCCAGCTCCGTAGTCCTGTCCTCTGGGGCAGAGGGCGGGCGGGAGGGGCTGGCTTCCCCTGTTCCCAGCTTGGGCTTGACCAGGACAAACAGCGGGAGCTGAGCGTGGCTTGTCACCTCTCTTTTGTGCCATTCAGCTCTCCTGTGACCGCAGCTCGACTTGAATCCTCCGAGCGGGCTTCTGGGTTCTGGTCACACACTCTGGACCGTCAGTGTCGATAGCGGTGGGCACCCCAGGGGCTCCTGCAGGGCCCAGGACACAGCGGGGAGCGCGAGGCTGGGCCCGGACTCGGGGGCTCCCTCTGCATTTCTGGAGTCCCCTGGGCCTCCCAGCCCAGGCCGCAGCCTGACACGTCTCACTGCGGGGACTTCTTTCCTTTTCTGTTTTTAAAGAGTTTTCACGATTCCTTTGGTCTATTTATTTACTTGTATGTGGAGGGTCGAACCCAGGGCCTCACGTGTGCCAGGCGAGCGCTCTGCAGGCGGCTGAGCCCCAGCCCCAGCCCCAGCCCATGTCTGCTGGATCTCCCAGACAATGAACACGGGAAGACCCGAGGGAGAGGAGGCCGAGGGAGCGGAGGCCGAGGGAGCGGAGGCGGAGGAATCGGGGGTCAATGACAATGAGGCTGCTTCAGAGGGACCCGGTTGTGGGGAGGGCGCAGAGCAAGTCCCTGATTTAGTTAAGAATATACTTTATCTCCCGTTCTGTCTCTGTTGACTCTTCTGATAGAGCTAAAAATAACCCTCCTCGTTCTAAAAACTGAATTTTATATATAGCTTACGGAGGAGGGAGGGGCTCAGATATAGGTCAAGATGGCCCCGGGACCGTGCTGTTCCAGGGGCACCACGGGTCTAACAAGTGCGCATCGGGTCGGGGGTCCTGATGACAAAGTCACAATGCAGTGAGGACCCCCCCCCCCCTGGGGAGGACGGCGCGGTCACGGTTCCGGAGGTCCCTTTAC
>NW_026000001.1:3182227-3190157 GCF_001458135.2 Marmota marmota marmota | reverse complement strand
AAGAGACAGCCCGCCATCCACCCACCCGCCATCCATCATCCATCCAGCATCCACCGCCATCCACCATCCATCCATCATCCACCATCCATCCATCATCCACCTGCCATCCATCCATCATCCATCCACCATCTATCCACCATCCATCCACCATCCATCCACCATCCACCATTCATCCAACATCCATCCATCATCCACCTGCCATCCAACATCCATCCATCATTCAACATCCATCCACCACCGACCTGCCATCCACCATCAATCCATCATCCACCCGCCATTCACCATTCACCATCCACCCGCCATCCACCCACCATCCACCATCCATCCATCCATCCACCATCCATCCATCATCTATCCACCATTCATCCATCATCCATCCATCATCCACCTGCCATCCACCATCCATCCATCATCCACCTGCCATCCATCCATCATCCATCCAACATCCATCCATCATCCACCATCTGTCCATCATCCATCCATCCTTCATCCACCATCCATCCACCATCCACCTGCCATCCACCCACCCATCCACCATCCACCCATCCACCCATCCACCCATCATCTGTACATCCATCCCTCCATCCCTCCATCCATCAACCACCCACCCATCCGTCATCCATTCTTCCCTCCACCCACCAACAATTTATTTAGCCCCAGTCCCACGTACACTAGCCCCCTGCACAGAGGACATTCCCTGCAGGGAGGACTTGGGAGGTAGGATACATTAGGAGTTGCTGCTTGGGTGGATTCGCACAGACCTGTGGGACCTGAGGGCCACGCACTGCCAGGCTGTCCTGAGGCGGGTGGGGTGCCAGCCAAGCGTGGTGGCGAGGAGCTTGCTTCCACAGCCCAGGCGCCAGACTTTGTCAATCGCAGGCAAAAGAAGGGAAAAGCCGCCCAGGTGTCTCTCCGACTGCTGGTCGAGCTGTCTCTCCCACACCTTGGCCCTTCGCGGGTGAGTGCCCTCTTCCCATCTTGGCCACTTGTCCTCTGGTCCTGGCTGCTTTAATCGATCTGTGACACGACGTCCATTTTAGAGCGACAGAAATAAACGCCTTCTGGATACTCAGCAAATGATCGCCCTCAGCTTGTTATTCTGTCTTGACGTCCGGCTCTTGGCGTTTTCCTTCTAACCTGCGAACGTCCATTTTCCCTGTAGAGTCTCGGGGTGGGCACCGGGCTCAGGAGACGCGCCTCAGAGGGGCATAAACGCTGTCTGCTCTTCTTCTAGGTGTTCACGGTTTTCACTTTCAACTTGAACCTTGGCTTCTTCTGGAGGCCCGTCTGGGGCGGGTGTCAGCGGGGAGGGTGCTTTCCCCTCCTGCGGGTGGGGGTCCCCGCTATGCGGCTCACGCGAGGTGTCCTTAACGCTGCTTCCCCACCTGCTCTTCAGTCCAGTGTGAAAAGCCACGTCCTTGTCCCTCAGTGGACCGAGCGCTGGCCCATGCTGTGTTCTGGGGTGAGCCCGAGGCTTCCTTCTGCTCCTCCAAGTCGGGTCTCTGGTCGGCTGTGACTTCTGGACACCTTCAGCAGGTGACCGTCTTAGTGACCGTTTTAGTTTTGTCTTTGAGATGGTCATGTTCGTCACAGTCCTTTTTTCTTGCTTAGTAGCACGTTCCGGAACATTCTGCACCTTGAGGAGTACGGGACGGACGATCCCGCGTCCTTGGCGAATCCCTTATTTCATGAGGCCACTTTCAGTGTGTCACCAGCCCCCGTGGGCCATCGGCTCTTGGTCTGAAGTCGGTGTTTTTAATCCTGTTACAAAGATGTCCTGTTTCCTTAAAGAGCTTTTAGTGACCAAAGGTGCCGAGTTCATCGACGTCTCTTTCAGAATCAAGTCAGGAGGCTCGGGAGTGTGGGGCGGAAGGCCACCCTGCTCCCACCCTGCCGTCCGCACAGTGCGCCGTGTCCTCGGGCGACACGCTGCTGAGTGGTGGCCCTAGTGAGGCTGGCCGGACGCCGTCAGGACTGGCTGCCCGAGAGCCGACCAGGTTTGAAGTTTGCTCATGACTCGCTGCTCCCCCGGCCACCTGTCAGTTTGGGGAGAGGATGGATTTTCTCAGGAGCCTTCAAAGGCCAGAGGAGAGGGACAGGAATGTCCCAGGGAGGACATGGTGGCTGGCACCCAGGAGTCTCAGGGCTCCACAGACACCGGCCACGTTCTGGCTGGGTGGGGTCTGGGGACAGTTGGTTCCACGCAGCAGCTGGTCAAAACTCTAAGCCAGTGAAGCGTCACAAGCTGACTGGCCCACGGTGGCCCTGTGGGAAGGCTCCAGAGAGGGGCACGAGGCCCCGCCCGCAGACCGGAGGTGCCACCTCGGAAGTGGACCCTCCTGCTGCAGCCAAGCCTCAAGCGAGCCTGCAGCCCTGGCCGGCACTGCGACCACGCCCCTGGGCCAGGTGCTAGGACCACGCAGCCGCGCCCTACTGCGCGCTGACCCACGGCAAGAAGCCCAACAAGGACCAAGACGTGGTTGTTCTGAACCACCAGGCCCAAGTCATTGTCACCGAGCAGGAGGTAACAAGGGCCCCGGGACGGGCTCTGGATGGCGAGAGTGCCACCTGGTCCTCCTCCAGGACCTGTGCTCCGGCTGCTTCCTCATCCCAAACGCCCCGGGACGGCGGCTCCACCTGGGGCGCGTTGTGGGGCGCGTTCTCCGGAACAATGTGTCCACTCATTGGGCGCAGGGAAGCGGCTCTTGGCCACTCCCTGCACAGGGGCAGGTGGTCTCTGGCCACTGCTCTTCCCCAGGCCCCCCAGAGCAGCCCCCAGGAGCACCCTACATTCGTCCCCAAGGGGCCAGGATGGGCCACAGCCAAGCTACCCAGGGAGCCAGGTGCCGGTGCCCACAGCAGCCGCTACCCAAGTCTAGGCGGGAGGAGCCGAGGGACGGGCCTCCCGACAGAGCTGTCCTGGGCACCAGCACTGCCCGTCCTTCCTGTTATCAGCCCCCACCCCCAGAGCCTGGCACACATTTGCCAAAGTGCGCGCACCCGCCAGTTCTGCTGTCCACACCGGTGCCCAGCACCCACACCACAGGCTCTCTCCCCGCGTGGCTCCTGCCCTCGCAGGCCGTGCGGGGGCGTCACGCAACCCTCCCTTCTGGGTCCTGCCTCCCCTGTCCACGGGGTCTCTCCATGGAGTGGACTCAGGGCCTCCTGTCCACCTTGCAGCCCCCCGGGGACGCTCAGGGCTGTAGCTGGGGGCACTTGGGCACTTTGGGTGGATGCGTGGCCTGTCTCTGCCTCGACCCCACCCAGGTGGCCCGGCGCGTGCCTGGCAGGCTTGTGCTGGACAGTGAGCAGCCCGGTGGGGGCCCTGCGTGACCCCGAGCTCCACGCTCCGGACCTTCTGGGGTCTGGCCAGGCCGGGGGACTCCCGCTCAGCTCGGAGGGAGCTGCCCGCGCTGCCCAGTGCTCAGGGCCTCCTCACACGCCCTCAGCCTTCCCGAGTCGCTCTTTAACCATCTGACCGCAGCCCCTGTGGCCTGTCCCTGGGGGGCAGCGCACCTTCCACACCTTCCTCCATAAACATCCAGCCAGTTGGTGACGGGGAGGGTCGTCTCTTCTTCATCCCCTGCAGCACGTGTCTCGCTTGGTCACAGTCACAAACATTTTCTCATGGAAAGTCCCTCTGGGGGCTCTGGGTGAGTCCCCTCCTGAGACTGTCCTGCCAAAGCCAGCACCTGGCCACACCTGGCTCGGGACCTTGTCAGAATGAAATGGTGCCAGTGGCCTCTGGAGAGGTCACTCTGGGGCCTCCTGAGTGGACGAGGGGTGGCCCCCGCTCCTGCCCTCACCCTCCACAGTCAGAGGTGGCCAGGAACGCCAGCTGCTCGCTCCCCAGCAAGGCACACGGGGTCCCAGGTGATTGGAGCAGAGAAGAAACCGCAGCGCAGACACGGCACTCACTCGGCGAGTGTTTACTGAGCACCTACTGTGTACCTGTCCCTGTGCTGTGTGTCGAAGGTTCAGCCATGATCCAAGAGCCAGGGTCCCTGCCCACCTGGGGTGCAGACTAGCCGGAGAGGAGAGGCGGCATAGATAAGGCCAATAAACTGAGACCAGTTCCATCCTCAGACCCGCTGGTGGGACAGCCAAGCCCTGGGGCAAACGGGCACTTTCTAAACGGTTCCACACGACGTATCCCCGATCCGGTTTCTGACTGCAGGTGTGTGCGAGAGAAATGGGAACAGAACACGCGTCCACAGAAGCTTTCTGTTCCTTGGCTTCCTTCATGACGACTCCAAACTGGAAGCAGCCCCGGGGTCTTTCTAGGACAGTGGCTGTCCACACGGGCTGCGTGGTTCTATCAGGAGAGTGCACATGCAGAGGCCCTGGGGTGCGTGGGGAGGGCTGGGGAGCCTGTCTGGAGTCAGGGGTTGGTTTCCACTTCCTGGCCCTGGGCCTGTGGGACCAGCAGTCTGGCTTCTACAGCCCAAGCTGAGCCCTGCCTGCCCCGCCCTGGGGCTGGGTGCACCTTCCACACAGCTGCCTCTCCTGGCTGAGCTCGTCCCCTGGCACCCAGCTACAGGGCTGGTGGGGACACTCCGGTGACGGTCCCATGATACAGGCGTCTCCCGGGCTGCCTTTCTGAGGGGTTTTGAGGATCACCACTCTTGCGCTTTAATCTAGTTGGGAGCAGGGGGAGGGAGAGGGAGAGAGACAGAGAGCGCAAGCGCGCACGCCCACGCGCACTCTGGACACTGAGTCAGCATACCTGACCACGAGTGCCACCCATGCCACCAAACTGCTGTGCGATCTTAGGAATTCCACTCAGCCTCTCTGACCCCCAGCTGCCTCCTGCTACTACAATACAGAGGAGGTGGGACCGGGCTGTCCCACTCAGGGGTCTCTGGAGAGGATCCAGGACATCCAATTAATTTCTCTAGGGACAGAAACGTTCCTGTTCCCGTGATTATTATTGAAATCAATGGGACAATTATTTAAATATTTACTGCTTTGAAACGGAAGCCGGGGAGCCCCTGGGCACATGTGATGAGGTGGACATCGAGTTCAGCTTATCTGTCAGCTGGACACTCTGCCCCCGTCCCCTGGCCCTGTGGAGCTGAGCCACGGAGGCTGGAGATGGCGTCCCCTCTTAGTCAGATGCTGTAATCTGTAACCACACGGAGGCGCCCATGGCGTGAGGTCTGCGCCTCCCGGGGAGGAGCCAGGTGACAGCGTCAGCTCGAGGTGTCTGCTTGAGTTTCATAAGTTGACGCGGCTGATCTAGAACCTTCCGCGGGTGGGGTGCGGCCGTGGTGGAGGCTTGCCTGGGGGCCCCGACTCCTGGGTTCCACCCAGCACCACGAGGAACAGGAGAACAATCCGCCACAGGCCCCTGAAAACACCGCGTACAGCGGACACCAGGCTGACCTCAGGTGGAGCCGAGGAGTCCCCAGCCGGCCGCACACGGAGGCCACGCTGATGGCCACGGCGCTCCTCCCCGCCGCCTCCCTCTCCCACTCTCAGGCCACAGCAGCCACACCATGAGAAGAGTCCCGACCGCGGGGCAGTCCACACAGCGTCTGACCTGTGCTCCTGGAAACCGTCCAGGTCAACAGAGGCCAGTGTGGGGCAACCGTCACAGCCAGGGGCCCCCAGGCCGAAGGTCACTGCCCGGCCCACCCTGGCATTCTGGGTGGAACTCTGGGACACAGAGGGATGAGGCGACGCCCCAGTGTGTCTCCAGGTGAAAGCAGCGGGGACCAGGGGTGGGCACGTGGGGGCTTCCTGCATCATCTTTGCAAAGATCTTGACACTAAAACTGTGGTGACGGGAAAAGTCTATCCAGACAGAGGCCAGAAACCACGTGGGGGGTTATGATCAACCCAGTGGAGGCCGCGGTGGGGGCGGGGAGGCCGGGCCTCCTCCTCCTGCCTCCGCTCCTGGTGGGAGGGGCTAGGTGTTAGAGTCTGTAAACAAGTCAAAATAACACCTGGCATTTTGCCAGGGGAATGTTAGAGTTCGTAAACAAGTCTGGATGGTGCCCGGCAAAATGCCAGACGGAGTGGTTTGAGAAGTAACAAAAGCGAGCCATGAAGTGTGGAGATTCCTGATTGGTTGACTGCTGTATCTAGTTTATGCTAATTAGATAAGCTGTGTGGAATGTATAAATACTGCTCCTGTCCTGCAATAAAGGGCTCCCACTCCTGCTGTATCAACGCACACAAGTTGTTCGTCCCCCCCACCCCCGATTATTCTGCTGCAGCCGGACTCCAGCAGCCGGGGAAAGCGGGAGGATCCCACCACTCAGGTCAGCACCGTGGAGAGGCCATGGTGGGACACGGAGCAGCGGCTGGTCCTAAAGTGCAGCACACAAGGCCATGGAAGGAGTCGGGGTATTTTTGATGCAACACTATAAACCAAACCAGGCTTGGTGAGTTTTCTCGTTGTGTGAACCCATCGCGCTTCTCTCTTCTAAAGGGCTGGTTGATACCAACGAGGAAGGGCCAGACTAAATGGTGAAAAGTCACACCAATGTGTTTAGAGGTTCCACATACTACACAAAATCTCTCTCCACCCACCCACCACCCGTCCATGCACCCATCCATCTAGCCACCTATCTATCCATCCGTCCATCCACCCATCCAATGACCCATCCATCCATCATCCATCCATCCACCTATCCTTATATCTATTGATAGATGCATGAATTCATCCACCCATCCGTCCATCCACCCATCCGTCCACCCACTCTCCCTGCGTCCACCCTCTCATCCATCCTTCCCAGGGAGAGATGAACACATCCGTGCCCCCCCCCCTTTCACTAATGGAACAATACCCAAAATGAAATGTCTTCCCTGTGAATTCGTGTCCTTCTCAGCACAAAAAGGAACCAAATGGCCCGCTCGGTTCTTCTGAGACCCAGAGCCCTAGGCGGGTTCCCTGGACCCAGTGGGGGACGCTGAGGGCCCCTGCACTGCCCAGGCCTGGCTGTGAGGAGTTGAGGACAACTGGGACTTAGAATCCAGCGGGAAGGCCGAGCGCACTCCTGCCGTGAGGAGTTGTCACACGGGCAGAGGAGCAGCCACCAGGGTGCACCAAGACACACCAAGACACATGGGGCAGCTGAGTACGTGCCGGGAGGGAGATGGGGCCAGGACACCAGGTCCCCAGGGAGGGCCCACGCTGGGGACGGGCCACCAAGAGGGCAGAGTCCAGCCAAGGGCCTGTGTGTCCGGGACCTGGGGGCTGGGAAGGGGGGACCAGGGCTGAGCAAGGCCAGTGGGGGGGGCCAAACAGCCGGCAGGAGTGGGCAGGGGCAGGGAGAGCGGGGACCCCGGGAGGCAGGTGCAGGTCCCCGCCAGCCACAGCCTGGGGCAGAGGAGCCAGGGCCAGGGGCCGAGTCCCCCCCTGTGTTGGCCAGGAGGCCCTCTGCCCACTGGGGGGCGGGGGCAGGGTGAAAGGAGCAGGTGGGCCCTGGGGAGCCGTGGGCAGACCAGAGTGCAGGGAGGGGTCACCAGCGTGCTGGGCGCTGAGCTAAGTGTGGGGACGTACACCAGGGGACAAGACCCCGCGTGTGGCTTCCCTGGAGGACGGAGCAGCAGGGATCGGGGGGCAGAGGCAAGGTCAGGACAGAAGGACCTCGACAAAGCAGTGGCTGGTCCAGCGCATCCCAGGCCCCGCCGTCCCCCCACGGCCCGGTGCCCCTCCTCCGACCGACGGCGGGAAGCCCACTGTGGTAAATGGTGCCCGTCACACCGGCGGCCCCCCTCGGCAGCCGCCTCCCCACCCAGCGCAGCTCGGGCTCTGCCCAGTGCCGTGTGGGCCTCAGAGGGTCGTGGCGGCCGGGGTGGGCAGGACCTTCCAGGTCAGGCAGGGGGATGGACTCTGGGGTGTCAGGGCAGGGTCTGCCCCCGCAGCCTAAGACGAAGGGACGCTGGACAGGGGCGGCTTCCGGGAGGCCCTGTGGCGGGGG
>NW_026000001.1:3175437-3180389 GCF_001458135.2 Marmota marmota marmota | reverse complement strand
GGAACCCAGCCCAGGCGAGTCCCCATGAACAGCTCGGAGGGGGCAAGTGTCACCGCGGCTGCAGCAACACAGGGAGCTGGGATCACCAGGGGACAGCCCCCGCCACGCAGGTCCCCTCCAAGCGCCAAGTACATGAGCCTGGTAATTCGTCCACCTAATGGCCACGAGACCCTCGTCCAGTGGCGCTGCGAGGGCTTTTGTGCTTCATTACGCAGCACGAGAGCCCAGCACTGAGGCCGGGGGCCACGCGGAGGCAGAGACGGGTGCAGGGAGAGACGAGAGCCTCACGGGCGCCCCCAGGGCCTGGCGGGCAGCGGATGGCCTCCACCCAGAACCGTGAGGCTGCAGAAGAGCTGGGCCCAGGCCGGGAGCTGGGAATGCAGTTCCAGTCCCAGGGCCAGCCTCAGATCCGAGCGCTGGGCTTCCCTGGGCCCCGGCAGAGGCTTGGGCTGTGTGAGCTCCGCACACTCCTCGGCCTCTCTGGGCCTCCCTCCCATGTCTGCCCAATATCACCGACTTCACAAGTGCTGAGCAACATGACAGAAGCGCAGGGCTCGAACCTCGCCTGCACCCTGAACAGAGCCCTTCAGCAAGAGGTCGGCCAACCCCGTCTGTCCGTCGGTCACTCCTCCCACCTGACTTTCACTGGGCCTTGCGTGGCCAGGCCCTATGTGGGCTAGGAAACCAGTGAGACACGGCCGTCCCCAGGCGCAGGCCAAGTGCATCAGGGGAGGCACAGGTGGCAGAGGCCGTCAACCGGGAGTCGACTTGCTGCTGCTCTCTGGGAGGCCGGAGCTGGTCCCGCTCCCCACAGCAGCCAGGAGGGGGTGGCCAGCATCCTGGGGTCAGCTTAGTTCCCAGAATTAGAGGGGGTGGCCACATAAGTGACCATGAAAACCCAAATGGACTGTGAGCCCCCTGAGGTCAAGGACTGAGGCTACTCTGCCTGCCCCTGGCAGGTGGCTACACTGTACCCCAACGTGGGGGGACACTCCTCTGCTGGATTAAGTCACGTATCCAGCTGCAAAGGCAGAGGACAGAGTCCCGATGACCTACACAGCAGAGGAGCTCACTGGGTGGCCACATCCAGAGATTCAGGCTCTGCCCACAATGGGCTCTTGCCCACAGCTTTAGGTGACATGGTGGCCTGGAGCACGATGCCTCACCCACCACATCTAGTCGCAGAGGGTGGAGGGCCAGCACCTGTCCAGACAGGTGGCTCTCCCCTCTGCATCGGAGGAACCTGCCTCTGGCCTGTGGGTTAGCATCGCGTCTCTGTCTCCCTGAGAATGTTCACAGAGCGCCCCAAACTCACTCCAGGGTAACCAGCCACATGCTCTGAGTGACAGCTGGGGTTCCGGTGTGCTCCAAGTGTCACCTTTTGTGATTGTTGTTGTTATCAACATGCTCAAGAGCAAACCCCTGAAGAACAGCTCTTTCACACTGCACAACAGGACAACTGGATACTCGGAGGCAAAAGACGAAGCTGGGTCCCCACTGCACTCCACAAATAAAAGCCAACCCAAAACAGATCAATGGCCTAAATATAAGAATTAAACCCACAAGACTCCTAGGAAAAAACAGGGCCAAGTCTTTTGTGACCTTGGATTTGGCAACAGATTCTCAGGGTTGACATCAAAAGCACGAAAAAAAAAAAGAGAAAGTAGGTAGATTGGATGTCAAAAACTTTTTTAAAAATACATGCATCAAGGGACATTATCAAGAAGGTGAGCAGACAATATGCACAGTGGGAGAAAATATGTGCAAATAATACAACTGATCAGGCCTCAATATTCAGGTTACTAAAGAATTCCTGTGACTCAGTAACCAAAAGACAAGCACTCAGTTAAAACACGGGCAACGCCCAGAGAGCTCTTTGGAGATGTTTCTCCCACGAAGACACATAAATAAACCTATGGAAAAATGGTCAACGTGATTGGTCATCAGGCAAACGCAAACCAAAACCGCAACAACATACTACATTACATCCATTAGGAAAAAAAGCAGACAGATGACCCATGTTGGTGGGACGCGGGGAGATCAGCACGCGCTCTTGCTGTGGGCAGCTGTGTGGGAAACGGCCGGCGGTTCCTCTAAAGGTCAGCGTTAGAATGACTGAGATGGAGATTTCACTTCTAGGTTTACATCTGAAAGAACTGGAAAGGGTCCCAACCCACATTTACGTGCACATTCCACTGCCGGACTATTCAAAATGCCCACAGGTAGAAATGTCCCAAGTGTCCATTAAAGGACAAACGGTTAAAGGACCGTGGCATTTACACACACTGGACCGTTGCTCAGCCGCCAAATGGATGAAGGGGCTCACACGAGGACGGGACGGCACCTGGGACCTGTCAAGTGAGGTGCTCCAGGCACAAAAGGGCACATGTCCCCTGTCCCCTGTCCCCGAGGGACCTGGGGCTGGGGAGGGACCGGGAAGGAAGGCGGACGAGGCTCAGCAGGCGGGAGGAGGACGGGGATGGACAGTTACCCACAGCGAGCGGTTCCCATTTGGGGCCATGAATGAAGAGGTTTGGAAATGGTGGGTGGTGGCTGCAAGCTGTCAGTGTCATTCATGCCACAGAACTTGCACTTAAAATGACAAAGATGCTGAGTCATAGATTTCACCACAATAATAACAACAGCAGCAGCAGCAGCAGCGGCCCCTCCCGACCTCCAGGCTGCCCCCCAGTCCCTTCACTCTCCAGTGGCTCACCCCATCCCAGAGCCCCCGGCTCCTCTCGCCCAGATGCCCTGTCCCAAGGACTTCACTCCCAGCAGTGCCCTGTGCCTGACGTGCATGGCCCTCGCCCCGGCAGGTCACTCCTGAAGAGCACGGGGGCCAAGGCTGCCCTCCACCCAGCAGCCAGGAGGCCCCGAACCCAGCCGGGTCCCTCTGCTGCTCAGGTGCCTGCAGCCCGAATCACTCTGGCCTCCTGCCCTCCCCACACCCCTAGGTCCTGGTTCCCTCTGACTGGCCGCTCTTCCCCTCCGCCTCAGGTGAGTCTTCCCAGCCACCAGGTGATGAGCGTTTCCGTCACCCCCCAGAAAGCCACACCCCTTCCTGCCCTCCTTTCCCAGCAGGGGACACGCTGCCAGCCCACCCACCCACTGGACAGTCATCTATCTGCATGCTCTGGGCGTTTCATGAGGTGCCAAGACTTGCCCTAGCTGTGTGCCCAGCTCTAAGGACACAGAATCAGGTGAAGCCTGGGCATGGTCACTGCTGAATGGGGCGTGTGCCTCAGGAGGGAAGAGGCCAACGGCTTGCGTCTGCCCTGGACACTCATCGGCTGTGTGCACCTCAGTAAGAGCCATGAGCCTCAGTCTCCTCTCCCGGGCGAGTGAGGCACAGGAAGGCAGCCGGACCAGGGCCGCACACTGACCTGCTGGGCGGATTTCTTCTGCCACCTCCTCTCTCAGGCCTGCCTGTCCCACAATTCTATGGCTTTCCTATTTCCTGTCACCTGCAGACACCAGTGACAGCTGCTGGGTGGCAGGCTCTCTGGGCTCCCTGGCACTCGGCACCTGCTTCCGTGGTGACGCACCAGTGGCAAGCCCAGAAACCGAGGCTGGGGCACCAGTCCCAGGACCTTTCTCCTGACCCTGGTGATACCCCCAGCATATGGGGGGCAGGAGCCCGCCCACCTCACAGCCAAGATGCAGGTGGGTGGGCCAGATGGCCCTCCCCAGGAGTGGAGGCTGTGGTGGTCACCTGTCCCCGATGACAGCTCAAATCTGAGGAATCGTCAGACCCTCCACCGAGGAACGCTCTGGATCCCACTCCGAGGCACCACCTGTGCCCAGACCTGAAGACTGCAAAACCCAGAGTGTGGGCCCTGCAACTCACGCCTGCGCCCGGGAAGCGCCCCAGCCGTCCGTCTCGGAAGCCTGCCTGGGCTTCTGCCTGGGGTGGGGAGAGCCAAGAACCTCGAGGAAGTTAGACTAGCCTTCTGGGGTCCAGTCTTGGTCCCAGCTCCGGTCCACTATGTGGCTGTCACTGTGGCTGTGAGCTGGGGAAGGTTAGGCACCTACCACGCGGCACTTGACCCAGTGCCCACTGCTGGCCAGATGTTCTTAAGTGGTGAGTTGGGGGCCGTGTTTCCAGCCTGTTACAGAGTGGACCAAAGGTTCTACTCGTGAGCGCAAGAAAGCTGCTCGGGAAGTAAGGACCTGAGAATGGGTGCAGGAGGGGCAGGACACCAGAAGCCAGCCCCAGGCAGCCCCAGCCCTTGTCTCCGCCCTCTGACTGATGGCATCTCTCTTTCTCCTGAGCCTTTAATTTGATAAATGTCCAGTGTCCCTTCTACAAAGAAGCCAAATCAGACTTTTTAAGAAGTACACGTCAGAATAAGTTTCTCCACCAAGTCCAAGACGCCGGGGGAGGGAGAAGAAGGGGGAGGGAGAGGAGCACAAGGCAGGATTGCTATAGTTAGCAGCTCCGTCACAGTGGCGCTCTGATTGCAGGGCACAGGATCCTGACCCCTCGGGCAGGCTCTGCGGTGTAACTATACAGAAGCGAGTGCGCTGAGCCCCACCCCCCACCTCATGCTCCCCATTTATTTAATAACCTCTGGACTGGGAGGGGGAAATCATCCAGGAAACATTGCCTGGGTCATTTATTTAAAAATTATTGGTATAAAAATATCCAGGGTCGTGATTTATGGGCAGGGAATGGCTGAGGAAGTCAGGGACTCCCCCTCCCGCCTCCCGTCGAGCCCCATCCGTCTCCGCGGCTCCGCAAGGCCCTCTGCAGTTTCCATTATGACTTGGAGTCATACTAGTTACTTTATATCGCAAATAAATCTCCAGAATAGCACGGAAACATTATGTGTATTAATAGCGCCTGTAAAAACATCCGAAAACTCGCATCCGCCGCAGCGGTGGACGCGGCTGGCTAGGGACGCTCCCCCGGGATCCGGAACAGCCCTCCGCCCAGGGCACCGCTCCCG
>NW_026000001.1:3170486-3175092 GCF_001458135.2 Marmota marmota marmota | reverse complement strand
CTCCGTCTTCGGTTTGTCCGTGCCCCAGTGACCTGTGACCGACAAAGCCCCTTCTTTCTCTCCCTCACTGGGGAGCACCTGGTGGGGGGGAGGGACGACACCCTTCCACCAGAGATGGGGGTCTCTGTCCTGCCCCTCCTACGCCCATTAGCCCTAAGAGAGCCGCTGGCCCTGAGCGTCCGAACGTCGCTGCAACCGTTTGGGGTCCTTTGCCCCCCACCGCCCCTGGGTACTCACCTGCTGCAGGGGCTTTCTTGGGGGGCAGCCCCTCTAATCCGATGTCACCCTCCAGCATGGCGCGGCTCGCTGCCGGGCTCCAGGTGTGCTGCGGACTCACGGGCTCCGGGACAGGGGACGACGAAGTCACCCCTGAAACGCTGCGTCGGCTCTGAGGGCCGGGGTCCGAGCCCAGCGAGGTGGGGACAGTCCCCCTTTCCTCCCCAGAGGCAGGACGCGAAGCCGCGCGCGCCGGAGCCAAGCTTGGCCGCCCTCGCGCACAGCCGCACTGCTCCTCCCCCTCGGCTTTTTGGTCCGGGGGTCCCGTGCGGCCTCCCCGCCCCCAGGGGGTTACCTGCGGGCGCCGCCCTCGCCCCGCCCCGCGCGTAGCACGACTCCCCGGCGGCCACCGGGTCGCCTAAAGGAGCAGCGCAGACGCTGGGGACTGCAGCGGCTGCGCTCAGCCCGCGGGTCCCGCCCGCCCCGGCCTCCCGCTGCGCGGGGCAGGTCGCCCCTGGCTGCTTGGACCTCTTATCAGTCCGGGCAGGCAGTGGGGCCCCAGCCCTGGTGCGGGGCGTGCCCCCGGCCAGGGCCCCCAGCGGAGGGGTACTAACAGGGCAGCCCAGCTTCCCTGAGGGCCCAGGGCGGAGGGGCAGGGGCTGTACTGGGGTCGACTCCGGATCCCGAACCAGCAGAGTACCTGGCCCCCGCCCCCAGGCGGCAGACTCTTATGGCCACTCCACCAATGTGTCAGATGAGGAGGCTGAATGAAGCCTAGAGATGGGGGGAGAGCTGGAGGTCAAAGGTCGGTGGGGGTCCCCGAACTTCAATCCAGGGATCTTTGGCTCATGCTCCCCCGCCTGGCCTACTGACCACACCGAACTTAGCCTCTGCATAACTCAGAATTGCCCAAGGGGAGGAGAAAAGTCTGTTAATTTGAAGATTCCAGTTAACTGAGACTCAGAGAGCTTGCCCCGGCTTCTGACCCTCAGCCTGTGGCCCTTCTTCCCGTCCCCACCCTGGGCCACATCAGCTGCAACCCGGCTCAGGGCAGGCGGCCAAGGAGACCCAAGGAGACCACGGTGCAGGAAACAGGGCTGTGGGCACTGGGGAGTGTGCAGAACCACAGCAAAGGCCCGGCTCTTGTGTGTCTACAAACCTTACACTTGTGACATCTCCAAATAAATACCATAAATTCTGAAGCAGAACAACCTTAAACAAAACGTTAAGCTGCTCCCTGACCACAGGAGGGGCCAGGCGGACGGGGGCAGCCAGCCTGACGTTTTGAAAGATCGTCCTATGGTTTCTGCACCCCCACGGGCAGCTGAGCTGGTGCTGAGGACCAGCCGGTGCCAGGACCCTTGATCAGCAGCCAAGTTAACACCCCACGCTGCTGCTTGCCTGGACCCTGGTGGAGGCATACCCAGCAGCCCTGGGGGACAGGTCACATCCTAAGGGAGGGGACACACGCCTGAAGGATGAGCCCCCCTTGGCCCTCACAAGGCCTGGTGGGATTGAGCAGAACTTTGAATGAGGTCCCCTGCCGGTTCTTCCTCCTGCCCCCACCCAAGTACTGTCCAGGGGAGGAGGTTCAGGGACAGGAAGACAGTGACCTGCTGTCCATCTGGTATGAAGCAAGTCAGAATCAGAAGCCGAGACATCTGACAGGAGTCCTTCCCCCTGCAGTGGGCTCGCCCAGGAGGCCCGAGGTGCGTGCTGGGAACCGGCATCTGCCCATGGGGGCGAAGGGGGCTGGACGGGATCAGATGCCCTGGGGGTCCCTCCTGGGGGCCGCCTTCACTTCTGAGAACTTCTCCATCTGACCATGTCATGTGGGACTCGAGATAAAAACTCATTTTTCTTGGAAGGGTCTGATAGCTAATGTGATACATAGCAATAGCCCAGTTGTGTAAATACACAGAGAAAATTTTAGAATTCTTACCCTTGGAATGATGAACTATAAACCAAAAGGCTCAGGGGAAAAATGTAAATACATATGGGGGCTATTTTAACATCATCGTTTACCTCTTGGGGCAGGGATGGCCTCTGGTGTGTCGGCCAGCTCAGAGATGCACATTGCTGAATACAGTATTATGAGCAGGAAAGTGTTGAACGGCCATTAATAGAGGTTGGTTCATTCAGATTGAAGCCTAATTTTCTTCTCTTCATTTTCTTGGCTCCGGTGAAGTTGCTTTCGGATAAAACCCTTCAGCGTGTCCAGCAGATGCAGAAACGCCAGGGGCAGACCCAGCGTTGGAAATGGCGGTTTGGTGAGTACCTGAACCAGCTCCTTCGAAAAAGATGGGTCTCGGCTGCCATTTTGGTGAATGTGGTCACGTGGGAAGGATGCCAGGCTGGGGAAGGCCGGGCTGCCCAGGCGGCCCAAAGGGGAAGTGGCCTGAGAGGAGACACTCGGAGCCCCCACCGCATATCGAGGAGCCTCGTGCTGCAGACCCCTGGCCCCCGCGCATGCCAGGGAGATATTTATGTCAACAGCAGAGCCGGGCAAGTGGCCGGCGTGGGAGGTGAGACGCCTGTCATTGTAACTCCGCCGTCATTGCGAGGACAGTAATCACACTGCTCAGTGCTTGTGATTTTGGAAAATGGTTCCCTTTGGGTGAGGTGGCGAAGGGGAGGAGAGAAGGCGGCTTTTAGTGGGCCGGCGCTCATCCCTGGGCTCGGTCCAGGGTTAAAATAGGACTGCAGGGTGAGGCCCTGGCCCTGGCCCGGACAGCCTCGGCTCTGGGCAGCGGGGCCTTAGCAGACCTCGGGCGGGCAGGACTCGCTGGCCGTGCGCTCCTCAGTTCTGCTGGGCTCTCCGAGCACCCGCTGGGGTCGGGCTCTTCACTCAGGTTGTGGGGGACCTGGGGTGCAGAGGTGAGCAGGGTGGAGGGCCAGCCTTCCAGAGCTGACCGGGTCTGGAGGACATGAGCCCAGAGCCCAGCAGATGCACCGAGAAGGGCAGTCCCCTTCCCCACACCTCAGTGTCCGTGGAGCTGGAGGCTTCTGACTTCAGCCCAGAACCTGGCCCTGCCTGAGGACTCGAGGGCGCTGCCATTGGCCTCTCCCTGGCTGGGTCGGACCTGGAATGGGAATGAGCCCCTCCACAGGGAGCAGATTGGAGCTGGCAGCAGCCCCTGTCCTGGGGGATGGGAGCGCTGGGCTCAGGCAGAGGCTGAGAGCAGAGGTGGGCTGGGGGGCCTGGGAGCTGAAGGCAGAGCGCGCGGCAGGCAGGTGAGGAGGGGCTGAGTGGCGGCACCGAGCAGGGCTGAGGTTTTTATTTAAAATTTTTAATTGATATGAATCACATAACATTGAATTTGCCATCTTAGAGTGTACAAATCACCAGCATTCACACCTTCCCAGGAATGTGCCACCATCCACTCCGTCTCGTTCCAAAACGTTTGTGTCACCTGGAAGAAAACGCTGTACTTAATAAGCCGTCACTCTGTGCTGTCCTGCCCTGGCCACCTCCGGCCCGCTCTCCATTTCTGCGGATTGATCTATTCTGCACCTTTGGTGTCAGTGGACGCCTACTTCCGGGGCTTTCCTGTCCGGCTTCTTTCACAGTGTTTTGAGGTTTGTCCATGCGGAGCTGGATTTCTCTCTTTTTGTGACTAAATAATATTCCAACACGTGCCTTGTTCCTTGGTGGACATTGGAGTGTTTCCCAGGGTCTTTTGAAAAGAGAGGTTCTGCCCATGCTCCTGCAGGGCTGGGGCTCCGCAGGGTCTGAGGGCCCTGCAGAAGCCGGGCGGAGAGCTCAGTGGCCAGGTAGGGCAGGCGAGGGGAAGGGGGCTGGGGCGGCAGTGGGCTGGGGGATGCCCTCGCCCAGCCTCCTGGCAGCCGCTCACCGCTGGTACCAGGGCGTGCTCAGCCATGGCCCTCCACCCGGTGCTGAGGGCCTCTGTGGGGCCCACGGGCCTGCCAGGCCCGCGTCTGGGAGGTCGGGAAGTGGGTGTCCTGGACACCTTTGGGGGAGCACCGAGGCTCCTGGGCTCTGCTCCAGCTGGTGGGAGTCGACACACTGTATCTGTGCCCGGACCCCCCACAGCATGTGCTCTTCTGTCCCCACTTCACAGAGAAGGAAACGGAGGCGCACAGAGGTAAAGCCACTGGCCTGAAGTGGCCGAAGTGACGGCAACGACAGCCCTGGACTGCAGGGTGCCCTGGCACACGCCGGGAGGTAGCAACCGGGCGCTTCCCAGGCATGGGTGTGACCTGTGACCCCCCCATGACTCCTTCCTAGTTTTCTTGGACCCAGCTCACTGTTTCAAGGTTCAGTTGTAAATCGCAAAGGACACATGACACAGAGGTCGCCATTGTGAACATGCTTAGTGCACAGCCCCCAGGAGGCCCGCCCACCCTGCCGTGGTGCACCCCACCTTCA
>NW_026000001.1:3162822-3169351 GCF_001458135.2 Marmota marmota marmota | reverse complement strand
CAGAGCTCCCTCACCCCCCCGCCCCGGGCCTCAGTCCCCTTGAGACACCAGTCCCCAGCCCTCCCAGCCCCCGGCTCCACGGCTCCTTTCTGTGTCTGCAGCCTGGTGACCTGAGGCCTCCTGGGAGTGGCGTCCTGGGTGCCTGTCCTTGTCATCGGTGGAAATGGGAAAGGAGGGATTGCAGGCCAGAGCTGAAGGCGAGAGTTCAGACAGGCACCAGGTGACCAGGGTCGCCCCGCTCTGCCTGGGTGCCCTGGGGGCCCTGAGCTGGAGCGCGACCCTGCCGGCCCGGGCAGAGGGTGAGGGACCTCCGGCCACCAGCTGAGACCTTCCTTGACATCCTCCAAAGACCCCAGGGAGCGAGGGCAGACTGTCCCTGACGCCCTGAGGTCTGGTCACATAAACTCAGTCCCTTTGGCACAGAGAGTTTTGGGGGCCAGCCTTGTCGAGGCGCTGTGCTGGGCAAAGCTTGAAGAGCCGTCTCTCCTGCTTCTTTCTCAGAGGGACACTGTGACGGTGGCCCCCACACATTCCCTTTAAGACGCAGGGAGATGGCCCGGGGCTCAGAGACCTCGGGCACCTCAAGGCCACCGGAATTCAACAGTCGCTTTGATTTCCAACTACCTGACCTCGACCGCAGGACGCAGAACCGCCACTTCCCTTTACCACCGTGGGAACGGGCCACGAGGAGCAGGTGGCCTGCCCAAGCCCACGGGGCTGCTGAGTGGCAGAACCTGGCTCAACCCAGGCCCAGTTGGTGCCCCCATTTCCTAGAAAACTCTAGAACTCTTTCTGCTGCTCCATACGACTTTCCGTTGACCTCTGTGGAATTGGAATGAGCCCCGTGGACCCCACGTCCTGGTTGTGACGCATCATTACCAGGAATAGCGAGAAGGTTCGGGCAGCACCGGGGAGACCGTATCAGTCCTCGCCGCGGGGACACGACAGCCTGAGCCCTGGGCACCTGGGCATCTCCTCAAACGCTGGTTGGCTGGTTTGCAGGGACGAGCAGGTGAAAGGCCTGGGGGTGACCGCCGGAATGTTCCAGGTGCAGCTGCCATCTAGCAGCCCCAGGGCCCTTCACGCAGCCCGTCCTGCCCAAGTGCTTGGAGTTAAACGGATTCTAATTAATGGGGCAAATATTTGCCGATGTCCACATGCCACCAAAGAAAACACAGCCGTGCTCCTCGGGTAACGAGGAGTGTGGGCGCCAAGGCGCTGGCAGCCAAACAGGTGCCCACCGGTCTAGCTGGGTCTCTGAGATGCCGGAGCCCGGGAGGTGCCACGGAGGCCCCTCCTCTAGGGACCGCGCCTGGTGGCCACAGGTGTGTCCCCAGGGTCGAGGAGCGCTCTCAGACTCCACCCCCTCAGGAGGCAGCGGGAAGACGCCTGGCCGGGCCGGATGGCCTCCCATCGAGTCCAGTTTAAAACCAAGAGGCAGGAAGGGGCCGCGGTCAGCCTCCCCATCTGCCGCTCAGACCCGGGGCCTTTCCGAGGAGCTTTGCCAAGAAGAGCCTCCATTCCCTCCGGGGGCCTGCGCCCCAACCCTTCCAAGGACGGGGTCAGACTCAAAGCCACTCGGGTTCTTTGGTCCAAGGTAGCAGTTTGTCCCTCGTCCTGTGTGAGTTTGGGCCACTCGATTCCCAGGGAAAGAAAATAGGGGTCAAGCCGCCCTCGGGGACCCACAGGCTCCGCTGGCCCCGCCTGCTCGCCTCCCCTGCAGGGCCGTCGGCCCGTCGAGAGCCCCTTGGGGACGCCTCCCCTCACCCGTCAGTGGGCGGCTAAGGACGGCTCTGAGAGCAGCCCCTCACGCGGCCCTCCTTCCCGAGGCCAGACGGCGCCCCGGCCACGGGGGACAGAGAAGGAGAGGGAAACCCGAGGCCACCGCAGGCCCAGAGCCAGCCTCGTCCCGCCCACGGCGGGCAGTGCCAGCTCGTGTTGCACAGACCTGCGGTGCTCGCCACCCCTGGGGACCGTCCTGTCTGGAAACACAGAGAGGCTAGTCCATGTCCCCAGGCCACCCTGGCAGGGACTGGAGTCGCTGTCTCCATCAGACACTCGAGAGTCCTCCAGACGGCGACCTGCTCGGGCCGCTGGCCGGGCCTCCAAGTCTGGCCTTTGTCAGCAGCCCGAGCAGGGTAGGCCGTGACGCGTCCCACCTGGAAAGGGCCCCCGGCTGCCACCTGCTCCCAGGGTCTCTCGGCTCAGCTGCCTGCAGCTCAGTGGCCTCTACTTGGTGGACAGCACACCTGGTGCTCAGGCCAGCCTACAGGAGGCCCTGGGAGGGTTCTGGGAGGGCAGGTCCACTGGTGGCCACTTTTGTGGGTGGCAAGGACACCCGCTCCACGTGGCACGGCTCTGTCTCCGTGGCCTGGGCTGGGGCTGGCTGACGTGGCCCTGGTGCTGCTCAGGGACTTGGGTGCCTCAGGCTCCGTCCTTCTCAGCTGACAAGAGCCTGGAAGGCCCTGAGCAGAGGGCGGCCACCAGAGTGCCCGTCTGCTGGCCCCAGGGCAGGCCTGTGCCCGCCGCCACAGTGCTCGCGCCCCACCTCCCGGGGGCTGGGAGCAGGGACCAAGGTGCCCCAGGCTGGCTCCTCGCGAGGTCTCTGACTGTGTCCCCCCCCCTCGACCACACATGGCCCTGTGTGTGTCCCGATGGCCTCTTCTTATGAAGCCCCGTCCCAGGGACCAAGGCCGCCCTAGAGACTCATCTTAGCGTGACACAGTCGCATATCAGCCGTGCAGGGGACGGGCCCAGGACAGGGTCTGCGTGCTGTAGAGACCAGGCCCGGGGGAAGGGACATCAACGCGTGCCTCAGTCAGAGGGTAGAGGGACATGTGGACACGGTCCCGTCTGTGCAGCGAGCGAGCAGGGCGCCCAGGAGGCTCCGAACAGAGGGTGTGGTCAGCGTCCTGTCCCCCGCTGGACGTGACCTCATAAACCAAAGCCAGGGGCCAACTGGTCCCCTGCCACGATCTGGGAGTAAATGTTAGAAAACTGTTTCCTTGGAGCAGCCAAAGTCCCCCTCAGGAAGGGATTATGACCCTTCAGACCAGGACGGAGCTGGCTGTGTGTGAGCCGGTGGCCCCGACGCGCCGTCCCGCCACCCGGGGCAGCTTGTCTGTAGCCGTCTTTGGGGGCCAGTGGACAGCGCTGGGAAAAGTGGAATAAAAACCTGCTGAGCCCTCGGATGACCCTGCACAGTCCCCAGGTGAGGACGAAGTGTCCTTGGAACAGCGCCTGCTGGGGGCTGGGGTGCCCTTGCCCCCTGGGTTGCATCCCCAGCCCCACAAATACGTCCTCATTAAACGTCTCTGCTGCTCTGGACGTTGTCCGTCTGCTGCTCCGAGGGCGACGGAACCCAGGTGTCCTCCTGCCTCAGCCTCCCGAGCCGCTGGGATCAGAGGTGTGCGCACCGCACCCAGCTCTGTTTCTTATTTTGAGGCAGGTTCTCACTAAGTTGTGGAGGCTGGCCTCAAACCTGCAATCCCCCTGCCTCAGCCTCCTGATGGTTAGGACTCCAGGTGTGTACCACCCCATCTGGTTGTAAATTGTAAAATGAAGCAGAGGACAGACAATGGTAGCATGCTGTGGACAGGTCAGGAGGGTGTCCCCAGGCACAGGCAGTCCCAGTGGAGGTCTGAACGGGTGGGTAATCCTGCAGGTATCTGGGAAGATCATCCCAGAGCCGACGTGCAAAGGCCCTGAGGGCAGCTGGCTCTTACAGATAACGTGGTTTCACCCTGGGGGAGTGCTGTGGGACAGGGATCCCCTGGGACTGATGACTCACGTCTCAGGCATGCCCGGGGTGAACGTTGATACAAGGCGTTTTCACAGAAATGTGTTATCAACATACGAAACACAACAGGGCACCAGTGGATGGTGAATGACTTGGCGGCCGGGCAGCACCACACATAGGACGTGACTTAGGGCACCTGACAGCATCCAGAGGAAACAGAACTCACAGTAGGTGTGTGCCTGGGCTCCCACCCGGGAGTGAGGCGGCTCCGTGCCAGGCGGCGGCTCCCACAGCCACTGCAGTGCTTGTGACCGAACACGGGCCAGGGCGGGGAGGGGTGGCCCTGACCCACAGAGAGAGCTTCAGACCGGACACACCAGCTCACACCGCCCTTGGTGGCTGCGGTCACCCGCATGTCCAAGCACACCCTGACCAGGAGCTCCAGCCCCTCGGTCTCCGGACTGGCCTCGGCCTCCTCTCCGTCGGGACTCGCCGTCCGGGTGTGCGCTCTCTGCACCGGCACCCGGACCCCGCTGCAGTCCCTTCTGAGGAGCCGGGAGGGGGGAGCCATGGGAGGCCGGCCTCCACTGGCCATCAAGGCCACGCGCACAGCAGCCACAGCCTCCCAGGCTCGGGGGGCGCGGGCTCCAGGGCTCCTCCTGCACCCCAAAGCCAGGTCCCAGGAAGTGAGACGGGGAGGCGGCCAGAGAGGAGGCCGGTGGCTTGGGAAGAAGAAGGAGGAGGAGAGGAAGAGGGAGGAGGAGGACAGGAGGAAGAGGCCAAGGGAAAGGTGGTGGTGTTTGTTATTCTGAGAGGAAAAAGAGCAGGCGGCCCCTGGTACAAATCCACCTGCTGAAGCCCCAAGTGTCACCCAGCCACTCAGCACCCGGCCACAGGCCAGCTCCACCCTGGGCACCCGGGACCCACAGAGCACGGCACGCAAGACCCCCTCCTGCGTGCAGCGCCAGACCTGGAGACCCCTGAGGCGAACCGCGTGGAGCAGGGAGTCTCACTGCAGAGGCCAGAGACCCCGGCCAGCCCCCAGGGCAGAGGAGCCGAGCCACCAGCACAGGGCGAGGGCTCTGTCCTGAGCCTGTGGCAGGGACAGACGCTCCCAATCCTTATTCTTCACCCTTTTCTTACCGAGAGACCCCCTGGTAATACCCAGGACAAGGACTGCTTGACCTGGCCTCCCTTGCAGCCGGAGTGACCAGGCCACTGAGCTCCGGGTGGCAGGACGACGAGAGCAGGTGGGTTAGGGCCGGGGCCGCAGCTCCTGGTGGGGCATTCGCCCAGCATGCTCGGGCCAAGGGGTCAGCCCCAGCTCTGCAAACAAAGGGCAGGTTCCAGGAAGGAAGAGGGCCCTCCTTTGCCTTTTACTTTCCTGTTGGCTGGAATGCAGACTTAATGGCTTGAGCTCAGGCAGCCTCCCGGGCCCATGCGGGAGATGACTGTGCTGAGCAGGCTGAGATGGGACCCTGGGTCTCTGGTGGGTTCATGGAGCCCCCACCAGCCCTGGAGCAGTGGCATTTGGCCTCTGGGCTTTTTTTTTTTTTTTTTTTGGAATTGGGGATTGAACCCAGGGAGGCTCTAACAGTGAGCCACGCCCCCGCCCTTTCGATGTTTCATTTTGAGGCAGAGTCTCCTTAAATTGCTAAGGCTCTTGCTAAGTTGTTGAGGCTGGCCTCCAACTTGCAACCCTCCCGCCTCAGCCTCCCGAGTCGCCAGGGTTACAGGCGTGCCCATCCGTGCCTGGTACTGGCTTCTGCAGAGGGCATTTCCCGCCCTGCTGGGCAGTTGGCAGGGCCCTCCTCCGCTCCCTCCTCCTGCCAGGTGACTTTCGCCCTCCTCCCTCCTCCTGACAGAGGACAGCAGATGGCCCCAGGCAGGGGCATGACCTGCCCGAGTTCAGCAGCCGCACTTACAGAAACAGCCCCGGGACCCGTGTGGAGTCACCGCTAAGCCCGGGCGCCTGCCCCCAGCTCTCCAGTCCCCCCCTCCCACCATTCCCCAGCAGGACGCTGGCTCCTGGGCTGGCCCACAGGCTGGTGGCACCTCGAAGGCCTCAGTCACCCTGCTGGCGGCTGCCAGGCCCTCTGCCCTCCCTCCCTGCAGCGTCAGCAGGGCCCCCGACGTCCTGGGAGGACACGCCGCGTTGGCTGCCTCGGCCCCGCCTGGCCCCGGGGCTGCCCACCTCCCCATCTCGCTGCTCTGCCTGTGGCAGAGCCTGGCTCTGAGACCCGAGTGTCCCGCGCCTGGCCTGTTGCCCCTCTGACCTCGGGGACCCTCTGTCAGGCCGAGTGACATGATTCTCCTGCCACCCGCTGCCTCTTTGCCCCGACCCGCGAGCCCAGGTGACATTTCACCAAGTGTCCTCCTGGTCCTCGCCTGAGTCGGCCGCTGAGGTCCTCCGTCCAAGGAGGAGCCGAGGCCGTCCGTCGACCGAGAGACCCTGTCCCAGCCCCGCCTCAGCCCATCCCCAGGGACGGGCTGCCACAGGAGACTGTCCCAAACAGAGCCTCGCCAGCTCCCTGGAGGAGGAGGCCGAGCGCTCAGCGGCCGCAGCACCATGTGGCGCCCAGTCTCAGAGCAGGTGCTCTGCCCCCCTGCCCCGGGGGAAGTCACCCTGGGCCCTGGCGACAGCTGGAGAAGGCGCGGCAGACCTGGGCAGCAGGGTGCCCCTGCCCCGCATCGGGGACCCTGCCTGTGGCCCTTGCTGTCCCTTGCCCAGCCCCCGGGCACAGCCCGCTTCCCTCCAGCCAGCAGTCCCCGGGTGGCCCAGAAGGACTC
>NW_026000001.1:3155714-3162257 GCF_001458135.2 Marmota marmota marmota | reverse complement strand
AGTGCGGCTGACACAGGCCTACAGCGCCCGGGAGAGGCCCGCGCTGCCGTCGAGGGCTCCGAGGACCCGGGGCTCAGTGACAAAGCAGCGAACACCGCACAGGGCCGCTTCCAGTGCGCAGGGACCTTGGGTCACAGCCCCGAGCGGCGGGCAGGCGCCCAGGGCCAGGGCCGGCATCGGTGGGCACGCGGTCGGCACGGGAGTCCCCTTCCCGTGAGCCCGGGAGGGCCGCTGCCCAGAGCGCTGGGTGGATGGGGGCATCTGGGCCCCGCCCTGAGCCGGCCGAGGTGTGAGGGGCTGGCTCAGACCTTCAAATCAGCGGCTCCGAGGGACGTCCAGCCGCCCCTGCTGGGCCAGCCCCACCCTCAGACAGAGCGGCAGGTGGCCTCGCTCTAAAGATGCGGCGATTTCCAGAATATTCCTGGGAATGGCATGGCGGTGTCCCCTGGGAATGGCATGATGGTGTCCCCTGGGAATGGCATGACAGTGTCCCTCCCTCCAGGGACACTGTCGCACACACCGGTGCCTCGCGACCTTCCATTCCCTGTGTGGCCCCCACCGAGGGGCCTGTGGGTGCTCAGGCACCGTCCTCCTGGGGCCCAAGGTCCTCGGTGCCCTTGCGGTCACAGCGCCCTGACGCTGCTTGGTGGCCCGCCCCCCATCTGGACTCGGACGCGCTGAGAACAAACCAGGGGCAAAGAGGAGCCCTTCCCACTCCTCTGCAGGTCCCCAAGGGGCCCCGAGGCAGAGGGAGCGTCCTGTGGAGTCCAGCTGGGGCCAAGGCACAGACCTCCCTGGGGACCGCAGGTGTCCTCCAGGAGAGGACGTCCAGCTGTGGTTCTGAGTCGGGGCTTGTTCCTCCCTGGGCTCCCTGGGCCGGAGCTGCCATCGTCCACCGTTTGTCCACTCGGTAGACACAGGGCCAGGGGACGGGCCAGTCAGATGGACAATCTTGGACTTCATGCCCACCTCCCCATCAGACCGGGGAGGAGCTTGTCCTCAGACCCCCCTGCCCTGCCCCCGCCCTCCAGCTGGTCCCCCAGAGGAAGGGTGTCCCAGCTGCCCCAGAGCCCCCCAGAAGGATGCTGGACGCAGAATCTGAGCCAGGGAGGGGACGGGCTTCGGAGGGTGGATGGGCCGTGGGGGCCGTATCTCTGCATTCTCAGTCTCCCTCCCACATGGGGGTCTCGGGGTCCCTCACGGCCCCACCCTGGCCAGCGCTGGGCCCCTCAGCTTTCTCCTGTGCCCAGGGGGTCACGGCGCTGGCGGGAAAGCCGGCCTCCGTGTAGGGCCCTGGGCGTACTGTCCCTCCCCTGCCTTCCCTGAAAAGGACCCCTTGAGGCCTTGTCCCCAGCGAGCACTCAGATGGGCAGCAGCTACTCAGGGTGGCCCAGCGGGGCCCAGCCCAGGGGCTCTGGGTGCCAGGACCGACCCAGAGGACCTGCGAGACAGTCCCAGCCTGGAGACTCGGCAGGTGGAGCCGCCACCCGTGGGGGGTGATTGTGTCCCTGGGGACACTGGGTCATGAGGACAGGGGTCACACTGACCCGAGGGCTGCCACCGTCCTCCTGCACACAGGACGCCCACAGTGCCCTGACGCTGCTCGGTGGCCCTCCCCCATCTGGACTCCCAAGACCAAAGTCCTGAAGCATCACGCGTCTGAACGTCACCCGTGCCGAGGAGGACGAGGGACCCCGGGTTTGTGCCATGTCCTGGGGAAGGCCCTTGGCCACTGGGGAGCTGTCTGCGTGGACATGGCCCCCTGGCACTGCTGCCCTCGCGCCCTCCCTATGCCCACCGCAGGGCTCAGGGGCAGACCAGGCTGGACTGGCTGGCTGTGGTGGAATCCCCTGTCCCCATCGGCCCCTGGTCCCGCGGTGTCCTTACTTGTCAGCAGGGGCTGCAGGGCCACCTCCTCCGCTGGACTCCGCGTCTCCATGGAGCTCAGTCCCCGCTGGCCTGGGGGGCCCCTGCTCCCTGCTGGCCGGTCGGGAGCCGGGATCGCACCCTGCGCTGGGCTCTCGGGAGGCCACAGGGTGCAAAGTGAGAGGTGGCGGAGGTGGCGGAGGTGGCCGTGGCTCTCGTGGGTTAATCATTACCCTGTAGACACTTCCCAGGGGACCCCAGCAGACCCTGAGGCTGGGCCACCCCCAGCCTCACCCGTAGCCTCGCCTGTAGTCACAGGTGACCTATGACGACCTGAGCCCGTGACCCTTGGGTCAGGCACCCAGGGACCCTCTCCCCTCCATCCTGTGGCTCTGTTGGAAAACCGGGGCGGCTGAAGCAGAGGGTCCCCAGATCACAGCCCACTCAGGCTGGCCGCAGTGGCCCCAGGCACCCGCTGCCCTCGGGGCCCTGCCTGCACCCCAGGCTGGGCCAGGCCCACTCCCACTGTCCGGGCTTGCTCCCAACCTCCCGTGGGGAGCAGAGGAGGCCAGCAGTGCCTGGGGGGCTGTCACGAGCCTCAGGGGAGTGAACACAGGTGACACATGGTGTCCCGGTCCCCGTACACAGTAGCGCGTGGCCAGGGCTGGCTGCTTTTCATGTCCCTGGCTGGGCTCCCAAGACCAAAGTCCTGGGTGCAGGGTGCGCAGCTGGCACTGGGTCAACGCTTGTGGGGTCAGCGATAACGCCGAGGGACTTGGCCAAGGTCGTGGGGCCACAGAGGCCCGGCCAGGTGGGCCCAGCAACCAGGGACTCGCTGCTCCGGGAAGTCCCCAGGCCCCGGGGACAGCTCACTCATGTGGGATCAGACCGACATTGTGCCACCCTGGGCCAGACCTGGGGACGGCAGGCCTGGCCGTGGGGTGCAGTGCTGTCCTCCAGGGAGGAGGGGCCTCCCCGCAATGTCACACGGGGCCTGGAGGGCAGGGGCTCCTGGGGACACAGGTGAAGGACTGGCCTGGCGGGCGAGGCTGATGCTGGCTGTCTTCCCGCCTGGCTCATCCGCGTCCTCCGGCTCTGGCGCGCTCTGTGCAGGCCCTGGGCGTTCCTGGCCTGGCCGGTGCGAGTCCCCCGGGGCCGGGACCTTCTTAGATGGGAGAACCCCGTGGGGTGCCCAGCCAGAAGCTGAGGTTCTGTTTAGCATTTCAACATTGACTCTGGTCTGATTGTGAATGCCGATGACAGCACCCAGCCAGCTCCCAGCCAGCACCCAGCCCTGCCGCCGCGGCTCGCATTTTATAGGTACCGACGGTCAGGAAGGTGGCGGGGTCTTGGCCAGCGGCAGCCTCGCGTTCTCGGGGGAGGACGCACCCTGCCAGCAGAGCTGCAGGCTGTGCCTTTGCAGAAGGGTCTGCTTTTGCTCAAGCCCCAGAATAACTGCCCGGGGCCCCCCACCTTGAGATGGTGAGCGGAGACTCCGCAGGCCGGCTCTGCGTCCCGGGACTGGGGGCCGGCATGGGTCACCCCGACGGTTTGTTGGTGTGTGTTAAAACTGACAGACGGCTGTTTCTGCAGGGAGAGGACGGGGCTTTGACATCGCTGGGTGCTGGGAACGCACACCCCGAGCTGCCCTCAGCCGCCGCGGCTGCTATAAACAGCCCAATGCAATATCGCCTTATTTGGTCACAGAGCCCACTTATCACGCGGGGCCGCCTGCCTTTGACTCTGTGAGAAACAATTAATTCCGGTCCTCCCCCTCCAGGCGGGGGGATGCGCTGCGGCGGCCGACCTGCCCTGGCCGGGAGCCATACGCAGGTCCCGGGGTCTGTGGCTCTTGCTCCTGGGTGCTGCCCGTGTCGGGGAGGCAGTGTCCCTGCGCTGGGGTCCCCGAGGGCTCTGCAGACCCAGGCTAGGTGTCCGTTCACCTGGCTTCTGACCACAGGCTTCAGAAGCAGAGGAGTGGGGACGGGCCAGAGCAGGGCCTGGGACGGGCCTGGACTCAGGTGGTGTCCCTGGTGTGTCCCCAGCCTGCAGAGGGGCGTGGCCATCAGGCCCAGGCTGGGCGCTGGGGCAGGTGGCCCATCAACTGGTCAGGGAGGGGACCATGGGCTTCTGCCGGGGACTGCTGTGCTGGGCCCCGGGCTTGAACCTGGACCTGGGGACAGTCAGCGGAGAGCTGTCCCCACTCCAGAGCAGAGCTGGAAGCCGTCCAGAGGGCCCGGTGGAAGTGCCCCTTGTGGGGGAGGTCACCTGGCAGGCAGGCTGACCGCTAAGGTGCCCTCCTCCCAGCGGGGCCCGTCCTCGGGCTGACGGGCTCTGCCACAGCCTGTCCTGGGAGTCCTCCCACAGCGGAGTCTGTGAATCACAGGAAAGGGCCGTGACTCACGGGCGACCCAGACGGGGCGGAAGTTCAGGAGCACGACCCGGTGGGTGGGGGTGGGGCCGGCACGTCCCCCAGCCCTGGGCCCGGGGCCCCAGCCTGGCCAGGTCTGTGGCTAAGCCTCGGTCTCCTCATCTGTGAAACTTGCTCAGGACCTGCCCTGGGGCTGCCTTGAGAGAGACATAACGTGACGGGACAGAGGGACCAGTGCTGCACGTGGTCGGTGCTAAGTTGTTACTGGGGATCGGCTAATTAGTTGAATGAGAAACTAGAAGCTGTCCCCTTTGATTTCCAGAATATTCTCTTTCACCTTCAGCTCCTTATGGTGGCCTATGAGAACGTGACTGTTAGGAGGTGTCCCAGAGAGAGGACCATGCTCATTCTTTCCCTTCTGGCTATGACGGCCGGAGCAACAGCAGCCATTTCATCCTCGAATTGGGCTCTGGCATGGAGTCTTCACACACCCACGAGCAAAGCGGGAGAAACCTGGGTCTCCGGAATGGGGAGCCCAGCTCCGAGAAGCCCTGGAATTTGTACTTGGAAAACAGACTGACTTCCACTCTGCTCACGGCAGTCATGACAGTGCTGTGTGGACCGTTGGCTTCCTTCAAATCCAGTGTCCAGGCGAAGGGCAGCCCGGGGGGCCTCTGCTGCCTCCTCTTCACCTCTGACACGGGCCACCTTCAGTTGTCCCTCAGCAGCCAGCCTTGTCCCCTTGCCTGCCTCAATCCCTTGGGCCAGTCCCTTGGGTCCTTACTCTCCTCTGAGTGCCCAGGTCTCACTGCAGCCTGCTGGTCCTTCCCCCAGGCCCAAGCCCCCAGCCCGGTCAGACGGCCTCCTAGAGCCTGGGGTCCGAGGGGACCTTAGTTGCTCTCAGGTCTGACCCGAGCAGGGGCTTGGCCCTGGAGGACGCTCACCGCCCCAGGAGCGGCAGACCCCAGGCTGCACGGGGCGGGGGCTCCTCCTGGGAGCCTGGAGGCCGAGGCTCGGGTCTGCCCTCGAGGAGCCTGGCTCCATGTCCTTCTCTTGGCGGGGCTCAGTGGCCCCGGCTGTGCTGTGGGCTGGGGACAGAGGGTCCCTCATCCAGGTGGTCTCCCTGAGGGGGCCGGGGACCCCGGGGCAGGAAACAGGGGGGCGGTGACGTTGGTGTGTCAAGCAGCCTGTCGCTGGTGGCCGGAGGGACTGGTTGGTCAGGCTCAGGGACCAGCGGCCACTGTGCGGGGCCGCTCCTGGTTCGAGCCCTGCTGTCCTGCGCCTCGGGGACCCTGGCCTGGAGGGCGTCCGTGGCCCGCGGCTGCCGTGACACGTTCCAGGAGGCTGGGCTCTCGTGGGGACACGGGGCAGCAGGAGGGTCCCCCGCCTCTGAGGAGAGGCCGCCCCCGGGCCGTCCTCCGTTTCCCGGCGCCTGCCTCTGGGTCTGCTCCTGCGATTCGCTGTGACTTTGCGGTTCCTGTCCCCCTGGGGACACTCCGCCCTAGTCCCGGGTGGTCCTGTGACTTAGTTTCATTGGCGGACACCCTTTCTCTAACAAGACCTCGTTTGCGGGTACGGGTCAGGACGCCCACGGGCTCTCGGGGCCTCTGTTCGCCCTGCTGACCTGGGGGACACAGTTGTGCAAGGACGGAGATGACTGACGTGGGTGAAGAAGTGAGGGGTCCAGGCAGGTGCAAAGGCCCTGGGGCTGGAGGGAGACTGGCCCAGGAAGGATGGACGGAAGCCAGAGTGCCCGGAGGGGAAGGAGCCGAGGCACCACCCGAGCCCCCTGGCCATGGCCGCCAGCTACGCCCTGCTGAGGCCAGCCCTGGCCCTTGCTCTGGTGCACAGAGCCAGGCTGGCCGGGGTGTCAGGCGGGGAGGGGAGCTGCCTTGCCCTGACCCTCTGGCTGGGCCCTGGGTAGGTCCTTGGCCGCCCTGGGTGCTGGTCTCCTTGGTCAGGCAGGACACTGCGGTGGTCCCAGATCCTGTTAGAAGCCTGAGCGTGTGGTCAGGCCCAGAACCAGGCCAGGAGGGCAGCCATGTAGGGCAGCGCCGAGACCTCCCCCGAGCACCGGTCACCCTGCTCGGCCTCCTCTCTGCATGGGGACAGGGCCTGGAGGGGGGGGACAGCAGACGGCCTCCAGCCGCACCGGCCGGCCCTTGCGCCCCTCACCACCCCACTGCCGCTGAAGCCCGACGGCTGCCGAGGCTGGAGAGGAGCTCAAGCCTGGTCCCGTCCAGTGACAGGAGCCCAAGTCCCCACCACTGAAGGGACTCCAGGACCCAGCCTCACCTGACTCAGCG
>NW_026000001.1:3138313-3149060 GCF_001458135.2 Marmota marmota marmota | reverse complement strand
ACGGCCGGGCACGGAGACAGGTGCGCCTTCCGGGGTGCGGCCCCCGTCGGTCACCCGCAAGTGCCATCCAGGCGGAAGGGCGCAGCCCGGGCCCAGGGCCCGGAGACACCTCAGAGGGACAGCTCTGCGGGGTGCGTGTCCCTCGGACCCCTCCACTTCACTATCTCTGAGGAGGATTGCTGACCACAGACCAGCTTCAAACACCAGAAACAGCCGCTCCCGGGTCACAGCCCTGGGGACACCGAGAAGAGACTTGAAAGGGACGTCCCCTCCCCCTCTTGGCCGGAAACCCCCCGGGTGGCCCCGCTAACGAGCCCTGGCGTCTGCTGGGGCTTGACCGTCCTGAGGTCTCTCCCAGGACCACGTGGCCCACTCACAGCCACAGGGAGGGGATCAGGCAAGGGGGTGGCTGGGGTCCCCCTAGGACCCCACGGCCTGGCCTGGCCCCAAGAGTGGCCAGAAGGGCCCGAGACCCTGGGCAGGGCCCAGGGGTGGCACTGCACAGATGTGTCTCCCCACAGGGACACCAGGCTCCAGGCTTGGCAGCGGACCTCCTGGGGGACGTCGGGTCTGGCCACCACGGGGTAGGGGGTGCCCAGCTATTGCTGGGTGGTTCACGTGCAGCCCTGTGGCCTCGAGAACCCGGGGGGGGGATGCTGGCCCGTCCCCAACTTCCTGGGTCCCCACTGGGGCGGGGAGCAGCCCAGACCACTGACTGCTGGGAATCCCGATGACCGTCTGTGGACCCCGGAGTCTGGAGGCCCCAGGGCCGGGGATCTGAAGCTCTCTGATCTAGGGCCCACCCAGGGACACGGCCTCCTGCCCCTGACCCTCCGCACAGGAAGTGTGTGTGCTGGGGCCGCCGGGCCAGGTCAGAGAAAGAGGCGGAAACGGCCCCGACTAGAGCAGCCTCTCAAGATGGGCGCGCATACAGCAGGCGCTCCATGCTCCCGAGGAGGAGCAGGACGTCAGCGATGATGGCGCCGTGACAGGGCCTGGCACGGCTGCTGCTTCCCTGTCGTTGCTGTTTGAAGAGATCCAGGGACGGGACGGTGGCCAGGGCTCGTTCCAGCAAGGCCACTCCTGGCCCCCGCCCCCGGCCGCTCGGGAGGCCCGGGTTCCTTGATGCTGCCACAGCAGTGCCCACTGGACTCAGGCACCAGGGAGGACAGCAAGAGCCACTGACCAGGAAGGAGGGGGCCCAGCCAGCCGCGGGGAGAGGCCGGCCGGGGTCCAGGGGCCCTGTCCTCCCAAGAGCAGGTCGCGTGGCCATCGTAGGTGCGTGGCCCAGGGCCCTGACTCCCGCAGCCTGTGCACAGAGCCGCTGTTCATGTAGCTTGTGTGTGACAGCAGAATCCTGGGGTGTCCAAATGGGAGAGGGATGGAGGGACGCTGCGGCCGTCCACCCGGCCTGGACTCCCTGCTGCTCGGGTGAAGTGTGTTCCTGTCGGATAAACGTGGGCCGGGGGGCGGGGGGGGGGCGTCAGGGCCGAGCCAGGAGCAGCCGCCAGGAAGGGAAGACCACGCCCCCAGCACCTGATTGACAGCTGGAGAGCGCACAGCGCCGTCTTCTGCCCGGCCAGCAGAGGGCAGCGTTCCAGAGGGTCCCTGAGTGAGAGTGGCAGAGCGTGTCCGCGGACCCCGGAGGGACAAATGAACCATTGTCCTTTTAAGTCCTGTGCTCTTCTCCCTTCTCTCTCTGTGGCTTGATGGAGAGATGATCCGCAGACCATCCAAAGGACACATACAGAGTCGGATAAACCAGCCCAACTTCGTTTCAGACTATTTTCTTCATCCCAAAGAGATGGAGGCCCCGCTAGCAGCTGTTTTCCACTCTTCCCCACCCCAGCCACAGGCAGCACTAATCTACCTTCGGGCGCTGTGGATTTTGCTTATTCAGACAAAATGGGATCATGTGACCTGGGATCTGTTAAGACTGGCCTTTTCCACTTAGCATCATGGTGCGTGTCATAGTAGGTGTTGGTGCTCATCCCTTTTCGTGGCTGAATAATATTCCACTTAAGCATTTGCTGGACACCTGGGTTGCTTCTGCTTTGGGGGTGGTAGGGCGTTCCTGCGCACAGTTTTGTGTGGATATGTGTTTTTATTCCTCTGGGTCATGGGAACTGCTGGATCATGTGGTACCTCTGACCAATGCTATTTTTTGTTGTTTTAGATGAACACGGTATCTTTACTTTTATCTGTCTATTTTTTATGTGGGCCTGAGGATGGAAACCAGGGCCTCACGGGCGAGGCGAGCGCTGTGCCGCTGAGCCCCACCCAGCCCTGCTGCACTTGGAGCTGGGGCCTGAGGTCCCGAGCGTCACCCTGCCTTCTAGCAGGACTTGCAGGGTCTCATCCTTTGCGCCCAGGCCCAGGCTTGAGTTGAGGGGACTTTCGTGCCTGACGTGTGGCAGGTCCAGCCTCCTTCTCGAGGCCAGGTGGCCACCATCCCGGCCCCAGTGCTGGCGGGGCCTCTTTCCTGCGTGGAGCGGTGCTGGGAGGCTGCGTGGCCTGTGCTCTTCTACCCACTCGGCCCGGAAAGCCGCTTCCCAGGGCAGGGGCCTCACGTCCTGTGGACAACGTGGCTGCTGCAGACCCAGCAAGTGCCCTCGCCGTGCTACGGGCGTGTGGCCTGCCCCTGGTCACCCCCACCCGCTGCACTTGCCCTGGGGGCGGCTGGGCCCTGTGCTGCGGCAGGCAGCACCCGAGGGTGGGTGCAGACCAGCACCTGCTTTGGCTTCCGGAGGGACTGATGGCCACGGGGACGTCTCCACCAAGGAGCCTCTGAGTGATGCCCTGGACCCTCCTGACAGGGCCACGTGGTTCTCCTTGGTGCCTCTGAGACGAGAAGTGACTGCTCTCTGCTCCTGGTGACAGGCAGCCGATGTCAGGCACTTGGTGGATGGCCTCGGGACCTCCTCAGACGCCAGCTGACGCGAGTGCGAGGGCCTGTCCCTGACTCTGCACGGCCTCCCCAGCGGCCTCTCTGGCCATGCTGAGCTCCCGCGGTGGAGCTCCCCGGGTTTCCAAGGTCATCCTGGTCGCTGTGGGTCCACTGAGTCTCAGCACCCGCTCGGCTTTCGACTGAGATCGCTTTGAAAAAAGAAAAAAATTCAGAGGAAAATAAAAAGCAGAAAAGTATTTCTAAAAAGATTCTTTAGGTCTGCCCGTCAACTTGAGGAATGTTTCCACGTCCGTGATTCTGTCTTCTCCTGCAAACCGCTCTAGGATGAATAGAGAAGTACCCGATGCACCGTGAACGAATGGCTGATCCCTGCCCCCGGGAGAGTTTATAGGATCATTAACAGCAGGACCGAGGCCCATGACAGGCTGCGGGACAACCGATGACACACAGAGGCCATTTGGTGCACGGCCACCGTGATGCCACCTTGCTGCTGGGTCACAATGTCCCCGTCACCTGATTCGAGGCCACAGGAATATCGGGGCTCGGGGGCTGGCTTGGCTGCTGGCTGGGCTGGAGCAGAGGTGACCTGGGGTGCATCTGACAGGGTCCCGGGCAGCCCGAATGGCCCTGCAAACCTGCGCGCAGGACTCCAGAGCACAGAGTCTTCTCTGTGTCCTCCGAGTGCTGCTCCAAGGTCACCTCCATCCCGCTGGACGCCCACCCCAGCGCAGGACCCCCACCTGCACAATGTTTAGAGACATTGTCTTGAAGCGTTTTGCTCGATCTTATTCCAGAGCACTCTGTTCTTTGGGCTGCTGTCCCAGGGGGTTGTTTGTTTCTGCTTTCTGGATGACGATCCTTCTTTGCATTATGTCTTCAGTGGTCAAAAAGGCAGATGTTGACGGTGCACCTCGCGGCGCCCTGGAGTGGGGGACCACATGGAGTGGCCAGGCCGAGCTGACGGCGTGTGTTATTTCACCCTGGGTTGTTCTCCATCCCTCCCCCTCCCGTGGGGTCCTCTTGATATTTCTGCGTTGTTCGTTGCCAACCTCACAAAGGCAGCGAGGCTCTGTATATCGGTCTTGTTTCCAGCCACACTGATCCGATGAAGGCGGATCCCGGGGGGCTCCCTCCGTCCACACTGGTTTCACGCTGTGCCTTTGCCCTGCCTCATCTCCCTGGCTGGCGGCTCCAGCGGGGATGAGGGCAGCTGGGGCTCGCTTTCTCCTTGTTCTTGGCGGAAGGTGTTCGGACTTTCCCCACCAGCACCGTTGAGCCGGGGGGCTTCTCACAGATGCCCTTGCTCAGGCTGAAGCAGTGTCTTCTCTTCCTGGTTTGCTGATGGCTATGTAATTGTGAAACGTGTTAGATTAGATCCAGTGCTTTTTCTGCATCTCTCAAATGTGTGCGTCGAGTTGTATCATATCTTAGACTTTTGAATTGACATGCTCAAGAGATGGGCCTGGAGGGCGTGTGTGTGTGTGTGTGTGTGTGTGTGTTTTCTGTCTTTATTGATTTTGTTTCAGTACCTCACTAGCTTTCTGTAAGGACTCTGGAGACCCCCTACTTTTTCCATGCCCTGAAACAGCTTAAATGGCATCGGATCTCCTTTCTCCCCAGATTGTGACAGAATCCCCACGTGGAATCCCGACACGGTGCTCTCTGGGTGTGGGGTGGGGGATCTACTTCAGAACGTCATTTTATTTTTAAAGAGGTGACTGGGTAGGATTCTTTGCTGTCTCTTCTGGGGTTAAGTTTTATGATTCACGTTTTCTTAGACTTGGTTTCATCTGAATATTCAGGTTCGTTTTCCAGGAGCTGAGCGTCATACTCTCACTTTTCCCTGTTGCTATTTCTCCGTGTTTTCTCATTCTGCAGATTATAGGGATGGATTCCTCATATTTTCCTTGGTTATTCTAACTGAGATGCAACTGCATTTTCCTCTTCTAGAGTGAGCTTGCCTGATCCTTTGGTGTGACTGAGCTGCAACGTGAGAGTCCTCCTGCCTGGCCCCCCGCCCTGCATGTGCATCTGACCCACTGAAGGCCCTCTGCCTCCTCTTGCTGCCCCCGGATAAACCTCTTTGATGTCAGGTCCCCTCTTTGCTCTTGAGGGACCCAAGCAAACTCCCGACATTCCCGGCTGCAGGGTGGGTGACGGGCCAGGAGGGGTGGGCCGGGGGAGTGACCCCTGCCTGGCGCTGCAGGGCCTGGGATGGGGGAGGGCACAGGGGGACAGCGGGTCCCAGAGCCTGTAGGACTGGCCGGACTCCGGGGTCAAGTCGCATGGCCCGCGTTCTACCATTTATTGCCTCACGTTCCTTCCCGGGATCACAGGGACCAGCGAAGCCCCAGAATCGAGGCCGGCTTCAGATGTCTACCCTCAGCCTCTCAGCCCTGCCTCACATCCCCTCAGATCTCAGCGAGGGGCCGCGGGGTGGACAGCAAATGTCCCTGGACCAGCCCGACCGGCCAGAACCCTCCACCGGCCCTGCTCAGAGAGACCGGGGCCGTGGTCAGCTGCCAGGAAAGCCACCAGAGGGTCTGGCCAGCCCTGGGGTGACCTGGTCGTGTGCCCAGACCCAGGGTGCTGACCTGGGGGGGCTGTTGCCCCAGAAGGCTCAGAGGGGAACCGTGCTCCCCAGATTTTGCCTTTGCTCTGTTTCAGCCATCCCATAATATTTCTAGCCTATATTTTGGGGGGATAGAATCCGTGGAATCGGGGGAGCCCCCAGAACTTGTCGTAATCATGTGGACCTCAACCTGCCTGGCAGAGGGGGACAGAGAAGGGTCCAGTGGGGGCCCTTCCTTCTCCCCTGCGCCTCCCGGGCAGCCCCCCTCGGCTTGCCCCCACTGCCCCCCATCCCACCCGCCGTGCGGGGTCCACACGGATGCAGGCCCCTGCGCCTCGCCAACAGGGAACCCGGCAGGTGGAGATGCGGAGGGTCCAGGGCTGAGTGGGACCAGGTGACTGTCTCTGCTCCTCCCCCAGCCGACGAGCGCAGCTCAGGGACGGTCACACCGAAGGCAGACGGGGCATCAGGAGCAGACGCCTGCTCGTCCCTGGGGCTGAGGTCACCAGTTAAACTGACCATCAGAGAGGGCAAGCCCAGTGCCTCCGGGACTCCTGCTTCCCCCTCATCCCAGGGCCCAGGGCTGGGGGGGGGGGCGGGATCCTCACCCAGGGCTCAGGGGCCCTGGTGACTCACTCGTCATCCCACTGTTCCTGCATCCTGCCCACCCAGCAGAGCAGCAGGGGCACCCTGGGCGCCTGGGTGAGGGGCAGTCACAGTAGGGGCCGGCCACACCTAGAAACCCTGTAATCAGAGTGTTGTGGTCCCCAAACACTGGGACTCACAGTGACTCACTCAAGCACGCAGGCACACCCGGGCTTCCTGTGGGCAGGATCTCCGGTGGCAGATCGGGGTGGTGGACACCCTGGGCCCAGGAGGAGGGGAACCATCCTGAGAGGCTCATTTGGTGACTGGCTTTCCTGGGGCCCGGCCCACCCTGCCTCAGCCAGCCTGGAGGGACGCCCCCTGCTGGCCCTGTATCAGAAGTGCTTTGCAAGATCCTCTAGGACTCCGAGGCCCAGGGAGGGCTGAGCCCTGTTCACAGGCATGTGTTGTTGTTTGCAAAAATAAGCCAGCAATCTCCAGTGACGGACACACCCTGGGTGATCTCGCCTCCTCGGCTGGTAAGTCCCACCTTTGTGTGACTCCCTACCCTGGGGCATGGGCAGAGCCTGTGACCTACTGTAACTAATAGAAGTGATGTGAGGACAACTCCCCTGATGATGTTCGGCTTCTTACGCCAGAGGACAAAGAGGAGGCAGCTTTTCCAGAGGTCATTAAGAGCCCCCCATTGTCTTACAGTTTACCATCAGAAAAACCCATGGTGGGCCTGGACAAATCAGGAGAGACCCTTGGGCCAGGCCCAGGCCTTCCCTGAAGTTGGGAAGCCACACTACAAAGACCCCCGACTGGCTTGACGCATCAAGCTGCCACGGATTCTCCAGCTGCAGGGAAACAAATGAGGTGGGGGGCTGGGCCCTGCCCAGTCGATCCCCCCCTCCCGTGAGGAACACTGCTCTTGGCCACAGGAGGCCCAGCAAGAACTCAGCTGAGCGGTGCCCGGGCTCCTGGTCCTTGGACACTGCCGCGCGCCTCACAGAGCAGGAGAGAGCCACACAGGGGGCTCTTCTCTGGGGGACAGCTCCTGGTCCCTGCTTAGGCCTCGAGCCCCGGCCTCCTTGAGTTCCGGCTGCTGTGGTAATCAGGGGCTCTGGGCCACCGGAAGGGCCGTGCCCCCGCCTGCAGCTTCTGGAGCGCAGCCTGTCTAGGCGGGTCCACGTGACCACGGCCCAGAGCTGCTGGCCCCTGCAGGGAGGAGGGGCAGGGACCCAAAGTGTGAGTGCAAGGCCCCCGATTCATTGCCTGCAGCTGCAGGGGCCGTGCCCACAGGTGGGCGGCTCAGCACCCCAGGCCCATCCCTCACTCTCCAAGGCCACAGGGCTGACACCAGAGGTCATTAAGAGCCCTCCTGTCCCAGGGCCAGGCTCCCAGGGGCTCTGGGGAGGGTCCTTCGGCTTCTCCGCTCCGGGCTCCAGGTGACGATGGCTGGAGGTTGTGTCACCAGGTTCTGCCTGGCCCCCTCTGGAGTGTCTCAGAACCCCCGCAGGCCGGACGAGGACCTTGTCTACAGAGGTGGCCCCAGCCAGGTAGTCAGGGCCATCTCGCGAGACCCTTCAGTCCATCACACCTGCCGATATAGTCACATGCGCGGGTTGGGGGTCGGGGGGACACGGCTTTGGGGCCACTTTTCATGCTGTTGTAGCCCTGGTGGGGTCCTTTCCCCAGGGAGGAGCTGAGCCCTGGACAGCGGGGCCAAGTGTCTCTACAGGGGGCAGGTGGGACGGGCACCAGGAGGAGACCACCCTGTGCAGGTTGGGGGTCCAGGGCAGAGGAGGCAGGCTCGGAGGCTCGGAGGGTCTCCGGGACTTGGGGCAGGGTGGTACCAGGGGTGGCGTCCTGTGCTGCCATGATCTGGCCACCCCCTTGGGGCCCTGGAGGCGGTGACCCACTGAGCCTACCTCCTGCTGGATGCTAGGACCCCGGGGAGAGTCAGACGAGGCCCCTGTCAACCGGACAGCGTCTCCGCCACCCAACCACCTCCACACTGAGAGGTCGGGCAGCAGCACGCGGACACTCCGACAACCTCAGGCCACCAGGGCTCTGCCACTGCCCTGCAGGGGCGCCCTCTCCCTCGGGAGGACCCAGGCTGGCCCACGGTCACAGGGGCTCCAGCAGGTGGACGAGCCCCAGCCCTGGGTCACCCTGGGCTGTCCCCTTGTCCTTTCTGTATCCCTTCTCTCCTCCACAACAGGGGGTGCCCTGGGGTCAGAGGTGAGGGCTCTGGACAAGCCCACCTGGGTCCTGTCTTTGGGCTGCCGCTTCCCGGCTGGGTGACGTGTCCTGCTCCCGCCCTGGGGGGGCTCCGTTTTCTCTTGTCATTATTTGATGGTCCATACACCGAAGCCACTCAGGCCCACATCTGCTCGTGGGAGCCCCGATTGCGCTCTGACCAGTAGCTCACGGTGCTGAGATGACCACGCGGTCAGTAACCCCCGAGTGCCTGAGAGGACCTCCTGCTCACGTCGCGTCCGAGGCAGGCAGTGGCGGGAGGGACCCTGCTCCTCGAGGTCAGCCAGGCTCCTGGTGGCTCTCGAGGCCTGAGTCCTCTGGTGAGACAAGAGTCGGGCCCCGGGACTCAGGGCCTCCCTGGGTCAGAGCTGGCCCATTTCCAGCTGCGGCCAGGGCCTGCGGCAGGGGGGACGCGCGGGCTAGCCGCGGCCACTCTGTCCTGGGGGCAGCTGGGGCCAGAGCCTGGGCTTGGTGCGGCCTGTTGTGGTCACAGTTGTCCCTCACAGACCCGGAAATCCCCGGACGAGGTGGCCAGGGCCAGTCCCCCGCTCAGAGGCTGGCTCAGGCGGCTCCTCTCATGACTGAGTCTTCTCCGTGTCCCCGTCACCAGCCACCCCCTAAATCCCTTCATCTCACTGCTTCATCCTTTCTGTATTAAAAGAAAGCAAGCAGACAGGTTTCCAAAGAGCCTTTTCTGTTTTACCCCTGAATTTCCCGCTGGTCCTCCCTGGGGCTGAGGGGCAGGTCCCTGGTGCGTTAGGAGGTCGAGCGCTCTGCAGCCCGGGTCCCCAGCCCCGGGGGCAGTGCTGCTCGGCCCTGTGCTGGCCGACTGAGGCTCCCGCAGGGCGTCACAAGGCCCTGACCCACCCTGGCCCCCCACTTGTCTGTCTGAAGAGCCTGCTGGCCCGCGTCTCAGTCCGACGTGGCCCTGGGACTCGGGTGGCGGGGCTGACGCAGGCCCTTGGCGGCCGGGCGCCTCCCTCTCCAAGGGCTGCAGGTGGGCGGCTGGGACTTGAGCCATCCAGGGTGTCCCTCACGCCAGGTAGCTGCCACCTCCATCAACTTCTAAAACACTTCTTCACCAGGAGGAGACTCTACCTGCTGGTGGCTGCTCCCCAACCCTCCCGGGCCCAGCTCTGGTGACCACCGATGGTCATTTAAATCCATTTGCTGTTCCCGTGTGGCCTGCCTCCTGGGCTCAGCAGCCATGGCCTCCACCCTGCAGCCTGTGTGGGCCTCCACCCTGCAGCCTCCGTCAGCCCTCTACTGCAGCCTCTGTGGGCCTCCACCCTACAGCCTCTGTGGGCCTCCATGCTGCAGCCTCCGTCAGCCCTGCACTGGTCCCCTGGCTTCCTACAAGCCCTCATCTCCTCCGGGGCAGGAACCCACAAAAGCATCTCAGATGTCGAGGCAGATGAGCAAACGGAGCTGTGAGCCGCGAGGGGGGCTCTGCCGCCTCCACCCTGAGCCCGGGGGCCGTGCATATGCCCCTGATTTGGACTCTGTATAAATAGCTTCACCTGGACTCGTTTAAAAGCGCTGTCAGTGGACTGCCCTGGGCTCCCCTTGCCCTTCCATGTCCTTCCGGAGCTGCCATGCTCGTCTCGTGGGGGTGGCCACCTTCCTGAAGGCAGGGGACCTGGACTTCAGCCACTGCCCGTCCACCTTCCTGGGGAGCAAGAAGCCCAGGGACAGGGGTGGACCCTCGATTCCTAAAGGTGGGGCCAGCACACTTCCTGTCCCCAGGGAGCACCGAGTCACCTCCGGCTCCTGCCCCCACTTCCAGGGATCTGATTGTCCCGGGAGGTCCTTCACTCGCTCCCGGGGACGGGCAGCGTGTCACCACACGGTCCCCAATTCACTGTAATTCCCTGTCGTGCGGGGCTGGCATGAAGAGGGCGGCATCCCGGTGCCTGGGGACGGGCCAGGGTTGTGGGATTCTGCGGCAGCAGCGTCTCCCTGCGGGGCCTTGTGGGGCCTCTGCCGGGTGCGGGCTCCGGCTGCTCCGAGGTGCACCCCCACCGTGGAGAGGAAGCCATTTGTCATCCCGGAGGGATCTGGCTGCTGGCGTGTTTATCTGGAGGAAGGAAATGGACGCTTTTCATCTCCTCCAGGCGCGTCGGCCGCCCTGCCGACCCATCTGTCACGGGGGTCTGACCACGTGTCCCACTCTTGGCAGTACCTGCTCTGTGTCTCGGGCTCTCCGCTCATGGCTCGCAGGGTGTCACCCTCCACTGCCGCCTCCTCCTCCAGATAAATCTGTCATAAATTTACTTTTTGTCAGAGCTGAGTTTAGAAAACTGTCCCAGAGACAGGGTCCGGCGAGGCCAGGCCGTGTTCCCAGACCCGCACGCTCAGAGTGGGCGCCCAGAGTGCCGGGGAGGGGGGCGCCTGCTGAGCCCGGGGGCCCCACCCTG
>NW_026000001.1:3126982-3135678 GCF_001458135.2 Marmota marmota marmota | reverse complement strand
CCCGACATCTGGGTCCCCAGCTGGACTGCGGCTGACCCCAGCTCAAACCTCTGCCGCCCGCCCTCACACGTGGTCCTCCCAGAGCCCCCCAGGGGCTGGCCAAGCCGAGCTCGGCGGCAGGCCCTGAGCCTCCCCGAGCAGGGGCTCCCTCGGCGAGTCCCCCTGCTGCCCCCTCTGTCCCCTACAGCAGGGTGAGCCCGGGCTCTGGAGCGGCTCTGTCTGGGTGTGGACCTGGACGCTGCTGGTGACCCCAGGCTGCTCCTCAGATCCCGGCTCTGCAAACCGGGCGAGCCGGGGTCCTCCACCTTGTGTTCTGGGAAAACCAAGCCGGGCCCCAAGCAGTGACGGAGACACGGCAGAACCCGCTCCCGGCTGAGGGGCGGCTTCCCGGGGCCTCCAGCCGGGCAGCAGGCCGCCCTCAGCCCGTCCTGGCTGACACTCCAGGAAGCCCGAGCTCCGCCTCGGGGGCAGGGGCGGCTTCCGCTATGCCAACAGTGTGGATGGCGCTCCTGGCTGGCACCTGGGCCGGGGCTCCTGGGCAGAAGGGAAATCGGGTTTTATTGGCCACTTTCATGGAACACACGAGCACATGGCGTAAAGGGGCCCGGCCAGCTCCCCCTCCCCCTGGGGGGACGGCAGGCGGGGCCAGCAGCCGGCAGCAGGGCCACCCCTAGTGGGCAGGGAACTCTGGGGCCCAGCCCCACCACCCTCGGGACCACGGTCACCTCGATGACCCTCGGGCTGGACACCTCACAGGCCGGGACCCATTGGCTAGGGAGTGGGGACTGGGCAGCGGGGCGGAAGGAGGCTGCTCCCGCTGCAGGCCACCCCCCTGCTCCCTGCCCTCACGGGCCCGGGGTCCCCAGAGTCAACAGGGTCCCCACCTGGGCTGCATGGGTCTTCCGGGACCGTCATGGTGAAGTGCCCCCCACAGACCCCGACAGTGGGTCTGTCCTCCCGATTCCCGGGCAGGAGGAGGCTCTGTCCCTGCCCCTCGGCGGTTCCCGGGCTCATGGCCGTCCACTCCAGGGCTTGCTCCCTGCCCGCCGTCTCTGGTTCCCTTTTCAGAGGGCCGCTGGTGACACTGGAGCAGGGCCACCGGCCGCCGTGACCACACCTTAGCCAGTTCCACCTGCAGTGACTACTTCTGAACAAGTCACACTCTGGGGTCCTGGGTTGGGGCTCCGCAGGCACGAGTCAGCCGGGCCCTGCTCCGGCCGCGTCCCTCCCTGCAGGAAGCACGACTCGGGGCCTCACGTCTGTCCACCCCCAGCCTTGCACCCGTGGCCCATGGGGGCCTGTTCTCGGGCTCCACGGCGTCCTCCCGGCCCTCCCAGTGGCCCCCGACCATGGACTCTCGCCTGGAAAGGGGGGACAGGCCACCAACTCTACCCTCCACAGCTCCTCAAGCGGCCTCCCTGGCTATTCCCAGCAGCTCCGTCCCCAGGGCCTTCCTGGTGTCCAAATTCCCAGAAGAAACCCCAGGACACGGTTCCTGGAAGGGGCTCCCTGGGCTGTGCCAGGCCTGGTCCCCACCGTGCCCTGCACGTCACAGGACGGTGCTGTCCTGCCGCCCCTCAGGGGAAAGTCACCTTCAGGAAGCCCCGGGGCCCAGCCCACGTCCTCTCCCTGTCCTCCCTGCCCCAGGCTGTGCTCTATGGGTGACACGTCTGGGCTGGCCACCGTTCCTGGAGCAGTGAGGGACCCCTCCTGGGAGCCCTGTCCCCAACACCCTATTGGTGACCCTGGACTTCAACGCCCCCAGGGCGACTTCCTCGGCATCTCAGTTGGAAACTGTGGCCTCTTGAGGACCGGCTGGCCCTGCCGCAGGGGCATCAGGACTGTGTGCACGGTTCCTGGGGAGCGGGGGGAGCCCCACCTCCCAGATCCTGCACCCCACCCCGCGGCCAGGCTGCGAGGAGCAGGGTGCAGAGAAAGAGGGAGGATCTGCCCCCTGGGGCCTGGCATAGGCAGCTGCTCAGGCCACCGAAGGGCTCCGTGAGGGCAGGGGGCAGGAGACAGGCCTCAGGGAGGACTCGTCCAGAGGAGGATTCGCCCCAGGAGAAAGGACTCACCCCCAGGAGGGAGGACTCATCCTCAGAAGGAGGATCAGGAGGGAGGGAGGGAGGACTCGCCCAGGAGGGAGGACTCGCCCAGGAGGGAGGACTCGCCCAGGAGGGAGGACTCGCCCAGCAGGGGCAACCCAGGGGGGGGAGCTTGGAGATAGCCGGGTGCGCGTGCTCATCCACCCGTGGGAACTAGTGGGAGTGTCTCCCACACGTCCGTGTGCCTGGGCCAGAGCGTGTGCGGGCACATCTGTGTTGTGCACACGTGTGTAGGTGTGGCCGGGTCTGTTGCTGTGTGCTCGTGTGACAGGAGGGAGCAGGAGGCCTGGCGTGGCCCTGGAGTCTGGTCACCCTCGCAGGCACGGGTGTAGTGGTGGCCCTTGTCCTTCCCTGGGCGAGGGATCCGCGAGGCCTGGGCCAGCAGGAGGCGGGCTAGGGAGGAGGACAGGCAGTCAGGGAAGACGGAGGCGGGTCCTGGCCCAGGACTTCACAGCAGGGAGGCTCACAGTGAGCAGGTCAGTCCCGTGGCCAAATGCCGTGGGCTGGAACTAACCCCGGTGTCCACTCCTTAGGTGTAGGAGTGGGCGGTGGCCTCCGGGAGGGTCCACACGGGACTTCGCCCTGCCCTGCCCCGCCCCAGGCACCCAGAGGCCCAGTGGGGAGCCGGGGAGGATGGAGGTCCCTGGGAGCTGGTGCTCAGGGCAGCTGCCCCCTCTGGAGGGAGCGCGGGCCTGTGTCTGTCCACTGAAGTGGCTGACTGTCCAGGCTTGCAGCTCCTTGGCTCAGCTCTGCAGCCAGAGGCTCAGGTCACATTTGAAGGTGAACAACCCGAGGCTTCCCAGGGTCTGCCGAGGCTGCACTCCTCAGGGAGGCTCCTGCCGGGTCCCTGGCTCTGTTGTCACCATGGCTCCCCGGCAGGGCCACGGCCTGTTTAGAGGAAGGACCCGCGTCCCCTGCGGCTGGGTCTGGATCCTGACGGCCCCACCTGAGCCCACCACCCAGCGCTTCGCACTGTCCTGGAGGGAGAGACCGAGGCGGGTGGGTGGCGTGGCCAATCCAACCCGCAGCCTCGAGTGCCCCGTCCACGCGGTTCCCACCCCGCGGTCCAGGGCCAGGGGAGCTGCAGCCTGGTGGACCTCCTCCCGAGGGGTGGGGTGGTGTGGCCACCCAGGCTGGAGCCCCGGACCTGAGCCGGGATGGGTCTCGCTCTCCCTGGAGGGTCGGGGCTCCTCTGACCGAGTGCCCTGGCCTCTCTGGGCCCCTGTTCTCCTGGGACCAAGGCACAGGCCACCCTCAAGTGGCCCAGGGGCTGGGCCTGTCCCGGCCTGAGGTGGTCAAACAATGGCTGCCCGAGGTGGCCACCCCTTAAGGCCCAGGGCCAGGACCATGTGGCCTAGGACAAAGGGAACCTGTAGATGAGATGGCGTGGAGGCCGGGAGGTGAGAGTGAGGCTGGACTCCGCAGTGGCCCTACCTTCCCCGGGCCCTGGTCAGAGGGGCAGAGTCCAGACGAACAGCCTGAGCCAAGACCACTGGCCTCTAGGCGCTGGGAAGGGTGGGGAGACCATGCTCCCCGGGCCCCCAGAGCACCACCCTGTCCCCACGGGGCCTCAGAGCGGTCCAGGGTGGCCTGCAGCTCCACAGCAGAACCACCCAGCGGCAGGAGGAAGCCACTGGGGCCACTCCGGGGTGGTCTTGAGCCACGGGGGGGCGGTCCTTGGGGATAGTCTCCACAGCCCCCTGCTCGGCCAGACCCAAGGCAGGAGCGCGAGGGGCACGGTGAGCTCCCCAGAGCCCAGGGGCTGCCCGCAGGAGCCCACCACCGTCCGAGATCTCAGCCGCCACGTCGGAGGTGGAGGGAGGCCGGGGCGAGGACCCTCCCCAGTCTGTCCCAAGTGATGGTGGCCAGCACGGCGCCTGCCCTTCCTGTTCCTGCCCTCGCCCGCCAGCCTGCCCGCCAGCAAGACCCTTCGCGGCCTCACCTTCTGGGGCAGGTTGAGGGGCCTGGCCACCCGTGTCACTTGGCTGGAGAAGCAGCGGCGCAGAGTCAAGCCTGAGGCCACCGGAGGCCACAGCCGGCCTCCTCCCGTGACACCATGCTGCCCCCCAGAGGCCGGTCGGCTTCCCAGAGAGCGCCGAGCTGACCGGGAATCAGGGGACAGGGCGTGTGCTGGGCATCGCCCAGTTGGTGGCCACGTGGGGTGACCGGGAGCAGGACCTCCCAGGCGGGTGCCAATTTGACCCAATGAGGAAATAGAACGAGAGCTTCGTTCCTCGGTCCTCGGGAGTGTCTTGAGTCCTACTACGCGCGAGGTACAGAGTGACCTCTCACGGTGGAGGGGGTCAATCTGGAGAGGAGCCAGGCCGAGGAGAGGAGGCCCACATGACCAGACCATTCCCAAGAGCCAAGACAGCTGGGGAGAGGGGGTGGTGGAGCCAGGCGGGAGGACAGCAGAGGAGTGTGTGAGCAGGCAGGAACGGCCTCCCAGGCAGAAGGAGCAGCGTGCGCAAAGGTCCTGAGGCAGGACAGAGTGTGTGCCCGAGGAGCGTCAGGGACATCTGTGTGGGGAGATGGAGGAGGGCTGAGGATGCATGGGTGGGCCGGGCCCAGAGAGGCCAGAGGGAAGGAGAGCGGAGGCTGTGCCTGGAAGGTGCCTCGGCTGGCGCTGGCCGTGTGCCTGGGATGACCTTGGAGTCCTCAGCGCAGCCCCGGGTGAGTGGGCTTCTAATAGATGATGCGCTGAGGCAGAGGGGCTGGGGCCTGCAGCCCGCGGCCAGGCCCTAGGCAGTGTCCTGGGTGGGAAGCCCCATCCCCCGCCTGGGCCTCTCCTCTGGGTCTGGGCCTCCAGCCCTGGTCTCAGGCCGGCTGCCCCCCTCTGCTGAGGGCCTGGTGGCCGTCCTGCTCTGGTGGCCCCCGTTCAGGCTGTGCGGCCCCCAGGCCCAGGCTCCAGGAGCAGCCGCACCAATGGCTGATTGGCTTTGGCTTTGGCTGGCCTGGCATGGAGCTCTCTGGACACGGCCTCCGCGGTGCAACCAGGCCTCCCTCACGACCGCCTCCCCAGCTCCCAGCACGGCCGGCACACAGTGCTCATTGTGTGCCCCAGGGAACAGGGTGTCTGCTCAGTCTCACTTTTCCTGAGGAGGAAGAGTGGGGACAGCAGGGGGGTGGCCAAAGCCTCTTTGGGGTTGTGTCCTGGGCTCTCTCAGGACCAGCTGCCCCTCACCCCACCTTCCTCCAACTTCTTTCCCCTTAGCCTTGGCTACCAGGAAGCTCCCACCAGTCTCCATGACCCAGGGCTGACCGTCTCTCCTGGGCCTGGGGGACGCCCCGCCCTCCCATTCTGCTCCTGCCTCTCGCCTCCTACTGTGCTGCCATGGCCTGCTGGCCAGCGCTGGGCCTGAGAGGCTCCTGGGAAGCAGGCTGGGCGGGCCCAGGCGGGGTCTGGAGGCCGAGGCCGCCCCTCCCGTGGTCTGCGCTTGGCACCTTGATTGCCCACTGGGCCTCCCGGTACCTCGGGGAGCCAGCTCCTGAACCAGCCAAGGACGTGCGATAAGGTGTCACCAGATAAGGGATCCGTTGACCCGGCCCAGGAGGAAGAGGCCCCGGGCCTGACCCTCATCTCCTGGCATCGGCCTCCCATGGAATGAAAGTACCAGGTGTGGGCGGGTGGAGCTCCGGAGAGACTTCCCAGCCTGGCACCGCCTGGCAGGGACGCCTCCAAGGAAATTCCAAACCACCCCACCCAGCGAGAAGGCCAGCCTCCGGGGCTGGCTTGGCCCTCGGTCCCCCCTTCACCAGCCGCTGGCCTCCCTGGGCCTCCGTGTCGTCATCTGTGAAGGGGGCCTCCCTGGGCCTCGGTGTCGTCATCTGTGAAGGGGCCTCCCTGGGCCCACAGCCCCTCGGAGGGCTCCGCTGGGCCTGGGCCTGCCCGCCCTGTGCTGCCCAGGCCCCTCACAGCCACTGGTGCTGGGGCCTGGACGGGTCGTAGGGAGATGACCCGCTGGGTGGACCCCTGGGCCTGCAGGGGGTCCTGAGCTGCAGCCACCGGGGTGTGGACGGCTTGCTCCTGTGAGGACCTCTCAGGCCTGCAGCCCAGCGGGCTGGGGCTGGACGCTGAACTCCTGCTTCGTGGAGCCAGCTGGGCCCAGCCGGGCTGTGGTGGCAGTGAGGGCGCGTGCAGGGTGGCCACTCTCTTGGGGGCGAGGGTCTCGTCACCCTCCTGTGCCCACCTGGCCGGGCCGTGCCAAAGGCTCCTTTCCTGCCAGCTTGCTCTTCCTGGCTCCAGGGCCCAGTTCTGAGGGGGCCTGGCAGGGGACACCCCCAAACGTGTCCCCAGCCCTCACCTCCTGTCCCCGTGCCAGCCCGTGGCTCCACTCACCGGGAGACGGCACCAACGTGGTCCCGGGAACAGCCCTGAGGTTCCTGTTTCCCTGGGGCGGGGGGCAGGGCTGCGGGAGGTGGGGTGCGGGGACCGCTGCCCCTAAGCTGGGCCCAGTCCTGGCTACACAGGGCCAGCGAGTGAGCACTCTGCCCTGAGGAGGGGTCACGCTGCCCTGGGGAGAGGGTCTCCCCGGACGACTGTGGGGCCGTGCAGCCCTGGCAGTTGGCGGGTCTGGGGGCACTTGGGCAGCAGATGACCCACAGTCCCCTGGGGCAGCACTCTCGCCCCAGGAAATAGCTTCCAGCGGGGCCCCTGTGTGGACCTGGGCCTGGGCTCTGGTCTGTCCCTGCCTGGACACAGCTGCCGGGTCTGTGATCACACCGCGGTTCCTGGGGCTGACCTCCAGGGGGCAGTGCCTGCCCAGGGACGGGCTCCCTCCTCCTCCACACACTCAGAGCACGTCTGGGCCTGGAGGTCCTCGGGCCTCTCCTGCCCCTCAGAGCCCAGAGCAGGGCTGACCCCCAGGGGCAAGCTGGGCTTGGGGCTGGGAGGGCGGTGGTCCCCTCCCCACTCCTGACCTGGGGGTGGCTCTGCAGCGAGGAGCGTCCCTGGCTGGGCCTCAGGCTGGGAGCCTTGCCTTGAGGCTGGTGGGGGACCAGGCTGGGCAGCAGGTGGGCCTGGGGATGCGGGGCAGGAGGCCTGGCAGGGGCTCAGGCAGGAGGTCCCCGAGAGGGGCCCAGAGGTGGGGTTTGTGCTCGGCCTCGGCAGGTCCCACCGGGGCAAAGCTGACGGCCCTGGGTCTCCACACTGTGTAGCAGGGACAGGTGCTTGGACTGTCACCTCCTGGCAGGAAGCAAGAGGGTGGGGCGGGTCCCAGAGACCCTGGGGCATCCAGAGTCCCCAAGAGGGTCCCTTGGTGGCCTGGTGGCCCTGGAACTGGGATCTCACCCAGAGGGTTGTTTGAAGGAGAGGTGTGACGTGGGGCCCCATGTGGCAGGGGGCCCAGCTGGCAGCCAGATGCTTGGTGGCCGCCCACTTCCTACAGCTCCTCGAGCCCCCCAGGAAGAGGGCCACCGGCAGATCCTTGGGTTGTCATCGCTGCCGGGAGGTGGCAGCCACCTCCCCCCTGAGCCCTCGTTCAAAATTCCTGAACCCAGAAGCCAGAGGGCGCCGGCCTCCTGTGGCTGGCGAGTTCCCCGCCCAAGGGGGCAGCAGGCGTCAGCTGGAGCCCCGTCTCTCGCTCCTTCCCGGGTCGCGGGGGCAGCGGGAGCCCTAGCCGTCTCCCTTGGGCTTCCTCTGGCCTCCATGTCCCCTCCGGGAAGCCCCGATGGCCTTCAGCGAGGCTGCCTCCCCAGCCCGGCACTGGCCGGCCTGGAGTCTGCCCGGGCCCAGCTGAGACCGTGGCTCCCTCAGTCCCTGTAAGCGGTCCTCCTCGTCCCCGGTGGCCTAGGCTCAGGGGAGCTCCTGACACCTCTTCCCCTGCCGGACAGGCAGGACACACAGGAGGCGTTTGGGGACAGCAGCCAGGTTGGACTTTGGGGTCCTGGGGTGGTGACCTAGAAAGCCAACTGTGTTTGACTCTGGGCCAGGCCAGGGGCCGAGGGGGTGGACACTGGGCTGACGAGGCCGCATAACCTGCCTGGCCCAGGGGGGCTGGCGGAGGACTGCTTGGACGTGTGCTGCCTCCACGGGCCTCCACGAGAGGCCCTCCTTCAGGAGGCATTTATGGTGCACCAGCTGTGTGCCAGCGGCCCTGGTGGTGACCAGGAGGTAGCCACTGTCCATTTGGGTCACAGCCAGGCCAGCTAGCCCCTGGGGTGGGGACGGGGGCCACTCTTCCACCTCCCAGGGAGGCATGTGACCCAGAGTGGCAGGGGAAGGTCAGAGTAGGGGACCAACAGAGGACAGAGGCCAAGGCTGCTTCCCCAGCTCGGCCGTCTCACTACCCCCTGGCCAGTCCCACTGGGCATCTCTCTGAACTCAACTGGGCATGGCCAATGTGGAGCCAGTGTCCTGTGACAGCTGGCTCCCCTCGGGGTCCACCCAGCTGAAGAGCCCGTCAGCCGGTCCTTTGCTGGAGCAGGAGAGAGGGGCCTCCCCCAGATGTCCCCTCCCCTGAGTCCCAACCCCTGCCCCCGCCCCCACTCGATCTCCTAAATCTAAAGGTCATGCCTCCGAGGCCCTCCCTGGCCCGGCGCCCCCTGGTTGTCCCAGTGGCCTTTCCTCTGGACCCACACACCAACGTGCTG
>NW_026000001.1:3116861-3124839 GCF_001458135.2 Marmota marmota marmota | reverse complement strand
GTCAGGGAGGCTGCTGTGGGGACTAGGCCCCCTCCGGGGACTGCCAGGGCTCTGGGGTGGGGGAAAGCCCATGGAGGGTGCGCATCTTTGCCTGATTCCTGCCGGAGCCGAGCCGACCGGCCATCAGACGCTGGCCATCTGCCTCCATCAGCTCCACCGCGGGGACAGTGGGTGGCTGCAGCCTCACCTGGGGCTGGGGCATCTGGGTGGGTCCTCACTCTCCCCAAACCTCACAGGACACCTCGTCCAGTCCCAGGCTTGCGCGTGGCCCTGGTCGGGGACAGGAGGAGCCCAGTGGGGGCCCAGCGTTCACTGTGGCCAGCACTGAGGTCAGCTGGGGTGCCCAGCCGTGCTTGCTGAGGAGAGCACAGGGCCCTTCGACGTGCACGTCTGTGAGCCACAGTGGGGACCGGGAAGCTGACCAGCCACTCTGACGGGGGCCTGGTGGTGGGCGCCTGCTGCCTCTGAGCCCGCGTCAAGGGGCCACCCAGCCACTCCAGAGCCTGCCTTCGGGGACGCTCTGAGGAGGCTCTGGGTCTCTCTGCAGCCTGCCCCCTGCTCCCAGACCATACCCCCTTCATGACCACGGAGGACCCACCCGGCCCAAATTTCTGCTGGACAGGGGCACTGCATTGGGCTCTGCCACTGGCCTAGGAGAGTGTGACCGAGGTGACGTCTTCACCCCATGCCTCAGTTTAAGTAGGAGGAGTGACTCCCTCATGGGGGTTTTGTGACAATAATTGAGTCACTGAAGGTCAAGGACTGGGCCCTGTGCGCAGGAGAGGACCTACTGACCCCCCGTGTCCTGGGGCAGACAGGGAGGGCTTCCTCGGGCTGCCCCGCCTCTGGACCAGGGGGTGGCTGCTCCGGGACCTGCCCAAGTCACCCAGGGCCGGCCCAGGGCTGCGGGATTCCAAAGTCCAGGTGGTTTCTGCCTCACCCTGCGCCAGGCACTCAGAGCCCGTCCAGTCCAGGGAGGGGCAGCACTGGCCGTCTGGAGCCCTGGCACGGCTGGCTCTCTGCAGGCCGCAGCTCCCCTCCCGCCTCCAGGAGCCGGGTGCAGAGTGTGAAGCCCCAGAGCCCTGTGGTGTCCGGGCTGCCCTGCCCAGGACCGTGCACTTGTGGCTCAGACACACATCCATTCTTTGGAGCCACAGTCCCAAGCCAGGCTGCAGCAGGCCTCGCGCCTCCCGGAGGCCTGGGGAGGCTGCGCAGCTGCCAGAGCTCCAGGCCTCTGCCCGCCTCTCCGGCCCGGCTCCCCACTCCCTAGTGGTGCTCCCCCTGAGGACGGCTCCCGGGTGGTGTTCCCCGTGAGGACCGGTCAGTGGCTTCCGGCCCAGGCTGGCCCAGAGCCCTCCGTGGGGACTCTTGCCCTGCTCCCACGTGGAAGGTCCTTACTGCAGATCGGGTCATGTTCTGTGGGTGCTGGTGAAACGTGGGCATGTCTCCTGGGGGACACTGTGCAGCCCCCACAAGGGCCACATGCAGCACAGCGTGAAAATAATTCTGCAGACGGTGGCTGCAGGGCGGCGGCTCTGGTCCTTCTACATTGTCCCTTAAAACACCTTCTCAACGTCCCTTTCCTCGGGCCTTGGTGGCTCTTCCTTGTCAAAATGGGTGGGCACAGGACTGGGGTGGGCACATCTGCCCTGTGCGCCCTAAGATGCCCCGCACAGGGTAGCCCTGCCAGCCCCCTGTGGGGCAGGTATGGGGTCATGAAGGGACCAGGACACTGGCTGGACCTCTAGGTCCTTCTGTGTGCCACGATGTCCAGGCTGAAGGCCAGGCCTTGATCACCCAACGTGCCAACACAGGGGCACACTCCACCCACCCTTGCCCATGGCTGCCCCCGTGCCACAGCTGAGCTGGCCACATGCATGTGGCCAGCACAGCTGGACAAGCTCACTCTCTGGCCCTTGATGGGACGAGCTTGCGGACCTGACCCGCGATTCACGGCCATTCAGACCCCTCCCTCAGAGCTGCCCCGGGGTCCGGACGTGGCAGGCAGCCCCTCTGCCCGTGCTGGGTCAGGCGCTCCGTCTCACTCCACATCTCCTCGTCTTGCTCGGACGTCACCTGCCTGGGGAGACCTCCCCTGGACCCTCGACCCCAGACTGGCCCTCCGCTCCCCACGGAAGCCCTCTTCCTGCCCCCCTCAGCACAGCTCCCTGCGGGCTGGGTCTTGCGGAGAGCCCGGCCCTCGCGCCTGGCCTGGCACAGAGACGCTCAGCAGCTCGTTGAGTGGACGGACTGGATTGTTAGCCTCAGGCGTTCCCTGGCCTCTCCCCCCGCTGAGGAGAGAACTGCGGCTCAGAGAGGGGAGTTGACTCGGCTGTGGCCGCACAGCGCTCTGGGGGTTGCGAGGGAGGAGGCAGGTCCAGGCCGTCCAGGTTCCCCCCCACACACACAGCCTTTCTCAGGGCGCGTGAGGCAAGGAGACAGAGCGCCCAGGGCCTGAGGAGCAGGCACGGCCCTGGCGATGGACGGCGAGGTGAGGACACCTGTCCCTGGACCCGGCCCACTGCCTCGTAAGAACACCTGGGGAGGGTCAGGGTCAGGCTCCAGAGCCCTCAGACCACAGCGGCCAGCTACAGGGCCCTGGCGGAGGCACTTCCTGTGGTCCCCGGCTGTCCGGCTCGGCAGGGCCATCCAGCGCCTTGTGCTCACGGCACAGGGAAGAAAACCGAGGCTGAGGCCAGTCGAGGCCTGAAGTGCGGCCACCCCCGCCTCCTGCTGTCCGTCAGAGAGCCCTGGGCCCAGGCCAGTGGGTCAGGTGCCCCGGCACGGGACGGGAGACCCCGTGGGCAGCAAGACAAGGCGTGGGAACGACTGGGCTTCTGGGGACCCCCCTCCTGAAGACCTCTTTTGTGACCTCCCCTGCAAAAGCACCTGGGCCCTGGCTCGCTGCTGCCCCCAGTGACCTCCCCTCCTGCGCCCACCCACGCAGGGTCCCCGGCCCACGGCTGCTGCGCCAGGACTGGCATGGGGCCAGGGCTTTGGAAGGAGGAATCCACTGCCCCCACCAAGCACCGTGGAGATGGCCCGGCCTTCCCCAGGGGAAGTGACTGACCTCATAAAAGCATAAACCAGAGGCTGCCCTGAAGCTGCTGGAGATAAGGCCACCCTTGGCGGCCAGATAAGCTGATGGTGGCATCTGGGCCCTACATGTGGTCCAGCACAGGCCCGGGGCAGAGGGCTTGCTGAGGGAGATAAGGGGGAGACCCGGGCTTCCTGGCCGGCCTGCTCCGGGCACGAGGCAGTGGGGCCCACGTGGAAGGGCCCAGAAGGGCCGGGCTGTGGGGCTGGCCACTGTCCCTGGGCTTGGGGGCAGTGGGCTTTGTTACTTGTTTGTGTTTTCTTGGTTGCAGGAAAGACAGCCCCCGGGCCTGCAGCTCAACGGTGACTGGTTTCTGTCCTCCTGTCCTCCCCGTCTGGCTGTGCTGGCCTCCCTCTGGGCAGACACCTCCCAGCCACCCTGCAGGAGGCCCCACGGACACCTCTGCTGGGCGGTTCTTCTCTCTTTCTTCAAGGTGAGGAGATAAGAGCGAGGTGACCCAGAGGTGAGCACAGCGAGACACCAGCGTGACCCAGGGGTGGCCGCCATGCCACGGCCTGAGAGGAGGGGAGCAGTGACCCTCGGCTGGCCCTGCCTTCTTCCTGCTCCGGTGAAGTGGAGTCCCCATCCCCATCTGACAGAGAGGGCGTCGAGGCCAGAGACTGCGTGGCCCCTCAGGACTGGGGTGGAGCCGGCCTGTTCCCAAGCTCCCTCCAACCTGGGGGTCTGCTGGACGTTGACCCTTGCTCATCCTGTCTCTGCTGGCCTCTCACCTGGTGCCAGTGGGGTCACCTGGGCCGGGCTCTGCACACCCCCAAGAGGTGCCAGGGTGTGGTAGCCCTGGAGGTGTCCAGCTGAGCTGGCCAGAGCCGCTGACCACACACCTCCACACCCAGGGAAGTGTGGGCCTCGTGGGGGCGCTGGACCCCAGGCCTGTTTGCTTGGAGGAGCCGGAGGTCTTAGTGGCCGTGTCCAGCCCGAGGCCCGGAGCAGCCCTGAGAGGTGTCTTGGTGGCCGTGGGCCAGTCGCCCATCCTGGGTGGCCGCAGATAACCATCCTGTGTTCCAGGAAGCCGAAAGCCAAACACCCCTCCCCCCGCCGGACCCTGTGGCTGCGATGGCACCTCCTAGGGAAGGGGCGTCCACTGCTTCTTACCTAAGGTGAGCTCGATGCGCCTCTGAGTGGCCCTGGACCTCACCCCCAGCACCAGGTGTCCTGGGGGCACGGCTGGGGCCTGCTGTCCCAGGGCCCCATCCAGCTGGGGAGGCTGTGTCCACGCCGGCCGCCTTGGCTGGGTCGTTCCCGCCCTCCTGGGAAGCTGCCCCGCGCACTCCCACGACTTGTCCATTCACCCCAAAGTCGCCCGCGACAGCGCACACTCTGCTTTGTGCCCTTGGGGACGGTGCCCGCAGGACAGGCTCCCAGACTCCAGGACCTCAGGCAAAGGCCGACTCCTCAGGGGTTGGTGGCACAGCCCGCTGCCCTCCAGGGGCCTGGGGCACACAGGGCCTGTGGCTCCCGAGAGAGCAAGTCCCAGGGCGGCAGGGGACGTCCTGCTGCTTGGAAAAAAAGAAAAAACTAAACTGCACAAGAGGTGGCCCCAAGCTCGGCTGAACTAGAGTCGGGGCTCAGGGGGGCGCTCTTCACGGACAGATTCCTCTATGTCTATATGCATTCCATGATTCTAGGGAAGCAAATCCTTTTTGTTTGTTTGTTTGTTTGTTTGTATTTTTGATACCAGGGATTGACCCAGCTTAACCACCAAGCCACGTCCCCAGCCCTTCTCATGTCTTATTTAGAGACAGGGCCTCACTAAGTTGCTCAGGGCCTCACTAAGTTGCTGAGGCTGACCTCGAACTTGTGCCCTCCCGCCTCAGCCTCCTGAGTCTCTGGGGTGGCAGGCGTGTGCCACCTCCCCTGACTGGGAAGTAAATACAGTTTTAAAAGACTAGAAGTAAATAAGCCCAGAGCTCGAGTGGCCGGTGCTCCGTGGAGAGGGTGGTGACCCCTACTTTTGACTGGGCTCTTCTCTGCAGCTATATTTAAAGAATATTGTAAAAGTGTCCCCTCTGCCACCCCAGGCCTGTTTTCTGGCACCGGAGGTAACCTGGTCATGTGTGGCGGCCCCTGAGTCTGGGTCACCTGGGGCTGTGACCGGCAGGTGACCCGGGAGCCAGACTGTTGGAACGGGGAGGCCAGCCCAGGCCGTGGCTTCCTGGTGAATGGCCTTGCAGTTTGCTCCTGTGACTCAGCAGCAGCTACCGGGCACCTGGAGTGACGGGGACCTGCACCTGTGGGCAATGACCCTGGCTGGCTGGCTCCCGGGGTGCATCCTCTACAGGCTCCTGGGAGCCCACCTCTGCCCTTGGCGGTCATTCCAGCATCGTTGTGGTCACTGCCACCAGGCCGAGGGGTGGCAGGTGTGGGGGGGACCCAGGCACAGGCGGGCAGGTGGGCAGGCGGGGTGAGGGGCATTGCGAGCCCTCTCTCTCCTGGCCGGTCGTGTGAGCCCTGTAGAAGTCCCACTGCCCACAGGGTAAAGATGAATGAAGGGACCAGGCGGAGTCGACCTTGAGAGTGACGTGTCTTTATTTAGCCACATGGAAAAGTCCCCGTGAGGCGCTCCTACTCTCGTTTTTACACTTAAGGTCCCGCGTGCGTGTTGCACTGGCTCAGCTCATTGACCAGCCCTGGGAGGGGATGGCAAGACAGAGCCACATCGTTCTGTCCCGTGGCCATCGATTTCGCCTTCTCTTATCCACAGAAGCAAGTCAGTCCTCCAGGGAGGGGCCTCGCTCCAGGGGCCAGACCACAGGTGGCCATGGCAGAGGCCCCGGCCCACAAGGGCCACGTCAGCTCCTAGAGACGAGGACCGTGGTGTCCGTGATGGGTGCCACCCTCGGGGCCTCGGCAGATCAGACTTGGCAGAAGAGAGGAGGAGTGGGCGGAGGGGCCCAGGCGTCAGGGTCACCCCCGAGCACTGCACCCCGTCCACAGTGACAGGCGCAGCTGGTCCCCGAGTGAGGAAGGAGGCGGAGGAGAGAGACACTTGAAGATGTTCACAGAAGCTGAAAGCCCCCTCGCCAGGACCCCCGGCCTCGGGGACAAAGGAGTCCTCCAGGGGCAAGGAGGCCGGGTGGACGCGCCAGCCCTGGGGGGGGGGTGACAAGCCCCACAAGTGACAGCTGTGGGAAAGGGGCAGGCCCGCCTCGCGCCAGGTCAGCATCTAGGAGGCGGTGAGCTGTGAGTGAACGGCAGCCTGCGGTCTCCCTGGCACACCTGCCCCCCGAGGGCCTTTGTGCTGTGGGCTCACGGGGGACACCTCAGGCTGGGGAAATATGTGCCAGTCCCGTGCCACATGAAGGGCTGTGCCCAGAATCCAGAAAGAACCCCGAATTCTCAGAACAGGAGAACAGCGCAATTTGAACAGCAGGCCCAGGATTTTGGAAGAGACTTCAACAAAGACCCGTAGATGGCAATGAGCCCAGAGGTGCCTGGCGGGCGGGGGAAAGGCGCTCATACCAGGCCGCAGACTGGGCCCGGGAACCTGCCACCGCAGGTGGGGTGGGCACCTGCGCACTGGTGTGAACGGGAGGGCCACTTGGACGGCCAGCGAGGTCTCTCGGGAAGTTAAGCAGCCACCTGCTCCTGGTCTTTGCCCCAGAGCGCTGAGGCCAGCGTCAGAGACACTGTCGGCCACAGCATTGCTGTGACAGCTAGGACCCAGGAGCAACCGCAGGGCCATTTGGGAGGATAGAGGGCTGTGTGCGCCCACACGGAATCTCTGACCAGGGCAATCTGGACACCAGCAACAGCACAGATGAGTCACAGTGCTGAGCGGACGCAGGGGCCCAGGCGAAAAGCACGTGCCGCCCGAGTCCACTCAGAAAGGTCTGGAACACTGGTCGCACGCATGAGCTCATCTCCCATGGCTGTAACAAAACACTGGAGGCTGGGGGCTTTATTCAGAAAAGGGGCTTGTTTGCACAGGGTCTGGGTTTCCAAAGGCTGGTGCAGGCTGGGCTCTGCGGGTCCTCTGGCTTAGTCTCAGGGCGGGTGGCATCTGGGGGCCCCAGCTGTGTGAGGGTGGACCGTTTGGTGAGAACCACCCCATCCCTTCCCAAGTCACACCAGTGACGTACCACTTCCCTCTGGACTGCACCCCATGTCCCTAGGTCACCTTGCTGGAGAAAGTGTCCAACAGAGGAGCCCTGGGGAGGTTCCCTCGAGGCCTCGTCTGTAGCCTTGGAGACCAGATGCCTGGGGGGACGGAGGGAAGGACAGGGACGGGGACGGGAGACTTCCTGTGGCGATGGACGTCTCTGGTCTTGAGCGAGGTGCTGGCTGATGGACGTGGTCAGCGCAAACTGATCAGACTGGGCACTCTGACACCGTGTGTGCGGAGTTGCCGTCGGCCAGCCACGATGAAGCTGTCCGGAGACTGCCCACACAGACAAAACGGGCCCTGGGCAGCAGGAAGGCCCGCCCGGCCGTCGGAAGATGCACACGGCAGCAGGGCCCTCAGTGGGGGGAGGGGCCGGGCAGCAGCAGAGGGATGAAATCAACCAGGCAAACAAGAGGAGGCCACGCAGAGGCAGAGGGCACGGCCTGGGCAGAGGCCACTCCCGCCCCCGGTAGCCCCGCTCAGCGCAGCTGAGTCCTGGGTGGCCTGGCCAGGCGAGGATCTAGAGCCAGGGCCAGGGGAGGCCACAGCACGTACCTGGGCCCCGGGGGCAGGGTGTGGGGAGGCCTAAGGTGGAGGCTGGAAAGCACCTGGAGGCCAGGCCTGGTGGGCAGAGCAGTGGACGAGCCCCTCCTGGGAAGGGCCCCTGCAGGGTCGGCAGCAGGGACAGTGTCTGTGTCTGCAGGGCCCCTCTGGCTGCCATAGGGCACAGGGGTGGTGTCAGGAGGCGGTGACGGGGC
>NW_026000001.1:3112835-3116408 GCF_001458135.2 Marmota marmota marmota | reverse complement strand
GCTCCCAGGCCCACGTGGCCCTTCTTGGCTGTGGAGCTGGGGCCTGGCTGGTGGGGGGCCCAGGTGGGCAGCCCCTGGCCGGAGGGTCTGCAGGCTCACTGTGTGGGCGGCTCCCTGCCTGCCCCCAGGCCAGCCAGCCGGGCCCCTCCCTGAGACTGGCAGGTGGCCCTGCTTCCCAGCTTTGGGTCCAGCTGAAGCAACTCCAGGGGGAACCAGCTGGAGCTGGGGAGGGAAGAGGGGCTGGCCCCTGCTGCCCCTGGGGTGGGGTGCCCTGCCCAGCCCTGCCCAGCCCCAGGGCCTCTCTTGCTGGGCTCCATAGCTGCCTCCTCCTGTCCCCAGGTGATGATCACCATGACAATGACCACCATGACAGGATTCCTACCCACCCACAGCTCGGGTTGGTCAACTGCGTGGGCTGGACCCCAACAGGCACATAGTGACAGGAACTAATGCCACCAGCCACGCTGGGGGTCACTAGCCCTGGCAGGGTGGTCACTAGCCCCGACAGGGTGGTCACTAGCCCCAGCAGGTGGTCATTAGCCCTGGCAGGTGGTCACTAGCCCGGCAGGTGGTCACTAGTCAGGGTGGTCACTATCCCAGCAGGTGGTCACTAGCCCGGCAGGGCAGGGCAGGGCAGGGCAGGGCAGGGCCTGCTCTGGTGCTCCTCTAAGCAGCCTGTGAATAGGTGCTTCCCACAGGTGAGGACCCTGAGCAGGGACGGCGGGGACAGTCGGTCCACAGCCCCAAGTCCAAGGGGGGACTCCTCTGGAGCACAGTTGCCCCTAGACTCACCGGGGGTCCTGGTGGGGTCCACACCTGGGGGTCAACGGGGCTGGCCACTTGCCCCGTGAGGTGGGGTCTGGTGAGCAGCTGCCTAGACCTCTTGACCCTGGCCTCCGTCCAGGCCCTGTCAGTCAACGCCACGCGTGTCCCCGCGGTCAGGGAGACTCGCTGGCCGTGGCGGGTTTCCTGGTGGCCGCTTGACCTCGGTGGCCCACGTGCTGCCCCAGAGTTACCCCGGGTTTCATGACACGCGACTCTGTTTCCTCTTGGTTCAGACGGAAGGTCAAGCAGGAGGGCCGCGAGCCAGCGTCACGGGGACAGGCTAAAAATAGTCTCCTCACCACCGACCAGTCAGCCACCCGACCCCAGGAGGCAGCCGCTCGGCGCACAAAGGCCACCGTTTATGGCCGCGGCTGTCACTGCCCGAGAACACCGTGCCCAAGGTAAACAAGGGCAGTGGGGCGGGGCGGGCCAGGAGGAAGGACGGCTTCAGTCACTGACCCTCCTCTGGCTTCCTGGAAAGGCCTGTGACCAGGCCGCCAGGGCAGCCGGGTTGGTCCCACGGTCAAGGTGGCACCGCCAGAGCCATTGGCGCCAGGAGAAGTGCGTGCGTCCCCGTGGGTGGTTTATGGCTCAGACCGGACGGCCTCCCAGCCGTTAGTACATCAGCTGACCCTGGGCCAGAGCCCTCTCCTCTCTGGCTGGGGCCGGGGCTGCTTGGCAGGGGGCGCTCTGCCCCTCCCCCAGAGACCCCTGCCCCCTGAGACCCAGGCCTCGATGCAGGACCAGGAGAAGAGACGGGCCACCGTGGGGGTCCCTGATATCAGGACTTGGACCCAAAGTAGACACCTCAGTTCTCGCCCAGTGGGTGGCCCCGGTGGCCTCAGGAGGAACGCTGGCCCTCCCACCTTGGTTTGTCTGGGAACAGGGGCCATCGCGGGCCGCCTGGTGCTGCACTGTGGCAAGATCCCAGAGGACCCCAGGCGATCCCAGAGGACCCCAGGCGATCCCAGAGGATCCCAGACAACCCCAGACGACCCCAGAGGATCCCAGAGGATCCTCTGGACGGTGCTTACAAGGCTGGTGCAGTGGGTGCCAACGGTCACTGTGTCGGTCATCAGTGTGGCCACAGGACAGAACACAAGGTACCTGCTGCGTCCCAGGACCTCAGGGCGCCCTGCGGTTCTGAAGCCGTCCCTCGGGGCTGCCCGAGGAGCTGGCCTGCCCCCCGGGGGGCCACAGGCAAGTTCCTGCTGGGAGCAGCCCAGGCCCTGAAGGAGCCGGCGCCCTCAGGACAGGCCGGAGACTCCCTAGAAGCAGGACGTGGGCATCTGAAGCTGGGCAGGGCCGGGGCCTGCTGGAGGGCGGGGGGGGGGAGGCTGGCAGGAGCCCTTGGCAGGCCCCAGGCCCTCGTTTGGGCTTGTAGGTGGGCTCTGAGCCCCCAGATCTTCCACACGTCCCCAGACAGGGGGCCTCCAGCCGAGAGCCACAAAGGCCACCGTGAACACGTGGAGCGTCGTCCAGCAGCTGCCCGGCCTGCAGGGGGCTCGGCCCCGTCAAGCCCCATCGCAGCAGAGCTGCCCAGACCCGCCCGGCCCGGCCAGCGCTCTCTGGGTTCCCTTCTGAGGTCCAGGAAGGACGTTCCGTGGTGGCCCCGCAGGTGCACCTCAGCCCGAGGCGGGCTCCGTCCCTCCGTCTGGCCTCGTGGGGCCACTGTCCCACAAGCTCCCGTTAGAGCTCAATTGGCAATTAGCACCGTCCCGACCCCCCTGTTCCCCCTGCACGAGATGTCGGGTGGCTGCCGAGCTCACGTCTCTCCACAACGTCTTTCCAGGGGACTCGGGGGAAATCAACATCGTGCCAGCCCAGGAGAAGACCCTCGGAGCTCCAGAGCGCGCTGGCTCCCAGGGAGGGAATTCAGACGCGCTCCCATCACCCCCGACGTTAATTGGTGTAGAGTAAATTATGGAAACGCGAGGAGTCGTGCCTACCGCCTGCATCTGTGAAACCGGGGTCCCTGGTCACAGCGCCCTCACACCCCAGGTGCCCAGAGAGGCTGCAGAAGCTCCAGCCTCCTCCCTTTGCCCTCTCTGAAATGCCCTCTCCTCTGTTCTTGGAGATGAAGCCCAAAGTCCAGCGTGGTTAGGATGGGGTAGAGCCCAGTCTCCACGTCGGCCTAGCGCACATGGCACCCGAGTTCTGCTCCTTTCCACCCAAATCCCCCCCGGGAAGCAAGTTCATCGCTTCCACCTGACAGATGACGCACAGAGAGGGTGTGGGGACCTCTGCAGGCTGCCCAGCCAGGATTCGGCCCAGGCCCCTGGCCTCTCCATACCAGGCCCGAGTGCAGACGGCAGGCAGAGGAGCACCAAGCTTCCTGGACGCCCCTGGCTGGCCACAGGCTGGGGACAGTCCCTGCCTTAGAGCTGGGGGTCTTGTGGGGACAGGGTAGCCAGGGCAGGGGAGGGATGCTGTGGGGACCCGGGGGCCGCCCAGACCCCTGCGGTCTTGTTAGGGAGCAGGTCTGGGCCTGGGGGCTGCCTTCCACCAGCTGCTCTGTAGCCTGGCCAGGTGGAGACCCCCAGGGGCCCTGGCTTCAGGCCTGATGCAGGAGGGGGCACCCCCCCAGGGCTGCAGAGGGCGGCTCTAGGCCCCGGTGGGCCTGGGCGTGGCGGGCATCACAGAGTGGCCCCGTTTCTGCCCAGTGACCCCAGGCCAGCCGGCAGCCAGCAGGGCGCTGGGGTGGCAGGGACTGGCCCAGAGCACCCCGGCTCTCCCAGTAAAGGGTGC
>NW_026000001.1:3103297-3108223 GCF_001458135.2 Marmota marmota marmota | reverse complement strand
TGTTGGTCGAATAAGTGAAGTCTGGGCTTAAAGCGAGTGTCCGGGAACCCAGGCTGTCCGACGGCTCAGAGGGCAGGGCTCGAGCTGGCGTTCCGGGCCCGGGGAAGGGAGTGCGTGGCCCCGGGGTTTCCATGGCAGAGGAGGAGGACTCCCCGAAGTCGCCCTCGCCAAGGGCTCGCAGCCCTCGGAATGTCCCAGTTGGTACAAATGAGCGGTTTGGAGACGCGGAGCGCTGTGAGGTCTGCCCTCGGTGTAAGGAAGGAGACCAGCTACGCCGAGGAGTGCTCCGACTCGGGGCTCAGAGGCATTAATTACTTAGATGAATAAGTATTGCATCAAAGGCCTGGCTTCAGAAATTAAACTCAGATGAGCCCCTTGCTTGGCTTCCTGTAAGATCAGAACCATTTGCTGGAAGAATGGACACTGGAGGGGTGCCGGGGAGGGAGGCCCTGGATTCTGCAGGGCCGTGGGCCTCCGCAGGGGGCTGCTGGGAAGGCCAGGCTGGCCTCCGCTCCGGGCTCCTGCATCCACCCCGCCAGGCAGCAGAGGTGGGCGCTCAGGGGCAGCCCCGACGGGTTCCTGGGCAGGAGGATCGGGGTGGAGCCCAGAAGGCTGGTCCAGGCAGAGAAGGCCAGAGACCCCTCCCGGCCAGTCCGCCTGCGCTGGAGCCTCCGGGGAGGTGCGGGAGGCTCTCTGGTGATCTAAGTTAGGGGTCCTCCCAGTTCTCCCCTCACGTCTTAACCACACCCATTCTCTGCCCAAATTCTTCTCCCAGATTTCCACGACCCACACGGGTCTGGCTTCCCAGCCCAGAGGCGCAAGCTCCTCTGTGACAAAGCCCCAGAGGAGCCCCCCCAGGCCCGGTGGTCCCCCGAGGCCCCCGCAGCCTGGCCTCTGCTCGCCGCACTCCCCCACTGCCCAGCACGGTCCTGGGCGGTCACTCTTCCCCCAGATCCAGCCATTTCCTCCTTCCTGGGGCCCAGATCTGTCCCCCGCTTCCCAGGGACAGCCGCGGAGGACAGGAGCGAGTGCGTGCTGGGGGTGCTGGGCGCAGTCCTCTTGCTGCCTGCGCGGGCCCGGTCAGTCCTGGCGGCTGCGGAGCGCAGGGTGCAGTGGCCGTCCCCTGAGGCGGCTCCAGATCAGACGGCACTGAGCTCACCATGAAGAGGGGCCACGGGGAGGGTGTCACCAGCACAGGTGACCTTCAAGGGCTGCTCGGTCAGCCCCTGCCCAGGCTCTTTGGCTGCCCTAGAGGACAGAGCAGGTCCTGTTCCGCCCCTTGGTCTCTGCATCTGGCAGGGGCACAGACGATGCCCCTCTCTGCCTCCCGCTCCAGCGGCCGTGGCCACACTGACCCTGGTCACCTCCCCTGTGTCCTCTGATGGGCTCCGGATGCCCTCAGGAAGCCGCCACCCTGCCTCCCCCGCTGTGTGGTCAGCTCTGAGCCCGGCCCTGGTGCAGGTGCCTCAGAGGCGGCCTGGGCTGCCCCGAGGAGGTGCGGGCAGTGAGGGCAGGGCTCTCCAGAGGAGGTTACCCTGGGTGACCCTCTGGGCCCAAGTCCGTGACAGGTGTCCTCTCGGAGACCCGGTGGGCGACGGGGCGGGGCTTGGAGTGATGTGGCCCAAACCAGGAGCAGACGGAGGGTCTGCAGCCCGGGCCAGCGCAGTGGGCAGAGGCACAGAGCGGTCAGGGGCCCACGGTCTCCCTCAGGACGAACCTGCAAGCCGGGCAGGGCAGTGAGCCCACGGCACCCCACGAGGCCTGCGGTCAACCCCCCGCAAAGCGGGCTGAGGATGGGCGAGAGCCAGTGCCAGGGTCAGGGTCAGAACAGGACAGCAGGGTTCCCGATCAGGGGCTCCTGTCGCCCTCCTCTCCCTCTCCTCTCCCCAGAAGCAGGGGGTTGCTGGGCCCCAGAGCCCCCCTGAGAGGGGGTGGGCAGCAGCACAGGCCAGTGCTGACCACCAGGGCACCCTATGAGGAACTTCTGTCTGAGGGGTGAGTGCCGGTGAGCAGGGCCGAGCTCAAGGAAAAGCCTCAGAAAGGAGTCAGGGAGGCCAGCCTCAGGCTTGAGGGCTTGGAAGCTGAGCAGTGGGTGGGCTTGTCCTGGTCACACTGCCTGGGCCCAGGCAGCACCAGCCAGACCCTTTCTAGGTGCCCAGGCCATCAACCTGTCCAGGGCAGCTCTGGCCTCTGTGGGGAGTGACCCCTGAACTCTTCTCCCTGGCGAACCTGGGACTCTGACCTGGATCTGGGAAGCGGGCTGATGGACAGACGGCCAGTGGCCTTCCCCACCTACCCGCATGGCCCAGGAGCCAGCGCCACCCAGAGGCAGAGCTGCCTGAGCTCTCATCCCCTCGGCAGCGCGGTGGGTGTGGATAGGCTGGGGGCCCTTCAGTGGCACCTGCATGCCCCTCACCCAGCTGGGGCACCCAGAGGCCACACTGGGGCACCAGGGTAGCCGTCCCCCAAACAGCAGACCCAGCCCTCTCCCACTACCCTGGACACCCCCTGCCCGGGCCCCACAGCCTCAGGAGTGTCTGACACTTTCAAGACCCCTCAACTCTGGGACGTGAGCAGGAGTGGCATCTGCCCACTGGACGACAGGGCCGAGTGCCCAGGGCCTGAGCCACGGAGAGCAGACGCGGCCCGGCCAGGCCCAGCAGGGTGGCCCCCAGGGAGGCCCACGAAGCCCGAGACGCAGCGTGGGTGGGTTTTAAAGAGCATTTCAGGTCCTTGGAGAGCCTCTGTCTCTTCTTGCTCAAGGGCCTCCAGGGACGCAGGCCCTAATCAGTGCCCAGGAGGGGCCACCCAGCAACCTCCTTGTCCTGGGGAGAGGCCTGTCGTCCGTGGTGGTGGCAGTGCGGACAGGGGCTCAGCACACAGGCCTGGGGAGGGGGACACTGTGACAGAAAGCTTCCCGCCCTTTCTTGGGCCTGGGTCTCCACAGGACGCCAGGCCTGGGTGACGGGGACAGGGGATTCCAGTGTCCCTCCCCCACCCCAAACCCTGCCATTTGGCCCATCAAAGCCATTTTGTCCCTGGCTGGGCCCAATTCACACCCGGTTGCCGGCCAGGAGCAGGCGGAGGAGGTGACGTGGGTTTATGGTGGGGGCAGGGTGGGCGGCCCTGGGGAGCCGGAGCCGGGGATTTGGCACCTTTTGGAGCCCTTGTTGGACCCCGCCCTCTGCAGGCCCCTCCCTGGCAGCCCCACCGGCCAGCGGGCTGGAGGCCCCCAGAGCCAGCTCCCAGAAGGCAGGCCCGGGACACAGCTGCTGGGTGGGACACCTGGCCCCGCGCCCTCCTGGGTACCAGTGGCCCCTCTGCCCCCAGCCCAGCTGGCCTCAACGGGCAGCCAGAATGTCCTCCCAAGAGCAGAGGAGACCCCAGGCCCTGGGCCCCGGCCACTGGCCTTCTCGGGCTGGGAGCCCCGGCTGCCTGTGTGGGGCCTCGTCCTCTGCCCCGGTCCCACGGCCACTCTGGCTCAGCAGATGTCCCTCCTGGAACCCCCGCCTGTGATCCCCCGCCACCCAGGACGCCCGGCCTTCCTGGCCACTGTTTCCCCAGTCCCCAGGTGCCCTGCTCCGACCCAGGTGCCCCATGTCCTGACCGGGTGGACCTCTGCCTTCCCAGCTGCAGCCCGGCTCCGTGGAGGACACCTGCTGGATATGTGCCAGCTTTGTGTCCCTCACCCCAGGCACAGGCCGGGCAGAGCCAGGGCCTGCAGGGTGACCATGCTGTCCCGGTCAACCACCGTGGGGCTGCCATGGCCTGCTGTGCCCAGCGAGGCCCCGAGGCGCTGGGCTCCCGATGGGGACTTGTCCCTGGAGGACCCATGTTGGCTCCCCTGTGGGCAGGATGTGCCTGGGGCCGTGTAGCTGATGCCCTGGTGAGTGACCTCCACTGTCTATGGACCACGGTGGCCCTTCCTGGGCAGAGCTCTGGGCCTCCAGGCCGGGCACCTCCTCCAGAAGGGGCTTTGGTCCCTGCAGCATCTCAGTGGGCCACCGCAAGGGGACCCGAGCTCAGAGAGGGGCCTGTGAGGCCACAGCTCCGGGTGGTCAGGGCTCGTGGCTGCTGTGACAGATGGCCACAGATTCGCTGGCCTAACCCCACACAAAAGTGGAGACTGGAAACTTGAAATGGCCCCACGGTGCTGGTGCCCAGGTGTGCCCGGTGGGGCTGGTTCCTCAGGACTCCTGTGCCCACACAGCTCTCACCTCAGCTTCCCGCTGACCCTGACCCCCGCTGTCCACCTCATGAGGGCCCTGTGACCACACTGAGGCCCCGGGTCATCCGAGCTCACCACGGTGCAGGTCTTAGAGACCCAGGCACAGAGGTGACCAGCGAACCCTCCCCCACGCTGACCACGACCTGGGCCTCCGACGGCCTCTCAGCCCCTCCCAATGGGGGCATCATGGAGACCCAGAGCCTGCGTTCCAGCCCCAGCACCTGCAGGGTCAGCCCTGCTCTGCGGAAGGTCACAGGCGGCCAGCTCTTGCCGCGCCACACTCTGCTCTGCGGGGACACCACTGTTCACACGTGGCCTCTGGTGGAGCCCAGCTCTTGGGACAAAGCTGTGAGGACAGGTGGCAGCTCTCTGCTGGGGACACCTGGGAGCAGAGGGCTGCCCCACGCTCTCCCCACCTTGTTTTGTGGTTTGGGTGGAACGTGGTGCCCGCTGCAGCCTCCAGGCTGGGTCTGGGGCCAGCCGGGGGGGAGGCAGTGCCTCTGACCACCCGGTGGCTGTCCCCGGGCTGGCCCGTCACTGGGCACCTGGGCACGTCCAGCTACGTTCTGGAACCTGGAGACTCGGGGTGAACAGCTGGCCAGGGCCTCGGCTGCCGGTTCCCTCCAGTGGGGGCACAGGCAGGTGGACACAGCAGGTCATCCAAACCGCAGGCCGGGCCTCCCGCCACCTGCGGGTGT
>NW_026000001.1:3089446-3100897 GCF_001458135.2 Marmota marmota marmota | reverse complement strand
TTCCAGCTCATGGTGTCGGTGACAAAGGAGGCGGTGCCTCCCCAAGTCCTTCCTGTGTGGGTACCTGGCTCTCGAGGTTGGGGACTTGGGACCCGGGCTCTGCTCCTGCCCCCAGGGGAGCCCCCTAGACGGCGAGCCCTGCTCTGATTCACACCGAGCTCCCTGGTGGAGGGGACGATGACCTCGCCACATCTGTTTGAGGACAGGGCACATCACAGCCCTTGTCCCCCAGGGAGCCTGGGCAGGCCAGGAGCAGGTCTCGGGCTTGCCCAGGTCACTCCTGGGGACTGGAGCAGCTGGCCTCGGCCACCCTCTCTGCCTCGCGGGCTCGGTGGCTGAGGACCTCGCAGAGCCCCGTCCTTTGTGAAATGGCTCCTGTGGCTGGGCACCGGGGCGGGCGGACCCGCTCCTCTCCATGCCTGGCGCCTCGTAGCTCCCAGGAAACGCCCTGCCTGGCTCCCGGCCTGGGGGTGGCACCTGCCTCCACCTGGGCGGCTGCACACACGCCCTGTCCCCGGACTCCCGAAGCCCCAGGCTCGCCCAGGGGCAGCAGAACAGGTGGGGAAGGAAGTGGCTGTGGGGCCCAGGCTGTCCCGGCCCCAGCCCCAGCCGGGCGCTGCCCAGATAGGCCCGTCCTCCTTGGGGAGTGGACTCTGCCTGACACTCACTGAACCCCCATGCGCCATGTGCTGTGGCCCTGCTTGTGGGCAGGATGGAGAGGCCCTGCCAGGTGGAGCCCACGCCTGGCGGGAGGGTAAGGACACAGAGGACAGGTGGTCCAGGCTGGGGCCAGCGCTCCAAAGACAGTGAGGCTGAGTGGGGGGCGGGGGTGGTGGTGAGGGAGTTCCCCGGGCGGCAGGCTGTGCAGGGGCCAGGTGACCTGCAGGAGGTATGCCCTCGGCTCAGGGATAGGGAGAGTGCCCATGTGGTTGGACATGGTGCTGGGCACCAGCAGGCACGCAGGGCCTGGCCGAGGAGGGCCCGGCCCCCCCACCAGGGAAGCCTGCCCTCAGCCCGAAGGCACAGGGGCTAAGACACTGCTCCAGTCCTGCCAGGCACCCCTCCAGAGCCCTCGGTGGCTCCCTAGGGCTTCCCGGGAGACTTGCACTGACCGTCAAGGCCCTGCACAACATGGGCCCAGCACCCTTTGTGGTGGAGACTGCGCAGCCTTACGCTGAGGTCAGAGCCCTGCTGCAAACGGAGGGGGTTGCTCTTGCATAGCTCACAGGACCGAGGCGTCCCCAAGAGTACCGCACGGTGGGAGGAAAGAGCTGGGGTCGAGCCACGGCTCACCCTTGAGCACAGGAGCCACATTCTGACCGAAGGGAAAGGGCCGAGGGGCTGGGGCAGGGAGCCCACTTCTCCTGTGGATGGGACAAGCCACGGGCCCCCCAGTGGGCTTCCCGTGCAGCGGGTGGGAAGAGCCCCCGTGGCCTGTCGGGTCACACACGGGGTCAAGCCGTACGAAGAACAGGGAGGTGAGTGCCCACCGTCGGGGCTGGGCACCTTCAGGGGTGCAGGGCTGGACACTGGTCTCCTGGACCTGCCTGTGTGTGGAGACGGGGCGCCATCTCATGAGGGCTCACTGGGCAGTTTGGGAGGGGCCCATGGCTGGGCGCAGGCCCAGCGTCCCGCCCACTCACAGGGCAGCTCGCTCCCAGCTCCCCAACCTGTGAAGGGGGAGACGGAACTCGGGCCACAACCACGCTGATGGCTATTAACACAAATGACCCATGATGGTGGGGTGAGGAGGACAGGGGCCACCCGCGCTGGGGGGGATGCAACGGTCCAGCCGGTGTGGGCAACAGTGTGTGGCACTCCCTTAGGATCCTGCTATCCCACTCCTGGGCCTCCATCCAAAGAAAATGAAGTCTGTGTTCCCGAGAGACACCCATGCGCCCAGATCACTGCGGCTCTATTCACAACTGCTAGGATGTGGGGTGGCCCTGGGGCCGTCCACAGAGGAGGGGACAAAGGACCTGTGGAGTCTCTCCACACTGGAGTACTAGTCAGCTCTGAAGAAGGATGAAATCCTGCCATTTGCAGCAAAGTGGGTGGAGATGGAGGGCGTTATGCTGAGTGGAAGACGCAGGTTCAGGGGGACAAGCACCGTGAGGGCTCTCAGAGGCAGAAGCTGAAATGGCGACCTGTGTGCAGAACAGCGTTACCAGGACTGGGCAGGTGAGCGGGGAGTGGGAAATACCAGAAGGCACCTCCTTAGTGCGTGCAGTTAGTGTGTGTCCATAAGAAAGGAAAGGACAGCCCTGCTGGCCCCGTGGGTGGTCTCCAGGACCACGAGAGCAGAGGGTAGCTGCTGGGTGAGTGGACCCCCCCTGCCCTGGCCGCCACACCGGCCCCAGCGCTGGCCAAGGGGGCGGCTGCTGCCCGCGGCTCTCCCTGAGGTGCGGGAGCCGAGGGAGGGAGGGGCCTTCTCGGGTGCTGAGCCAGGTGGTGCCCACAGGCGCAGCCCAGTCTGGGGACGTCTGAAGGCCACTTCTGAAGTTGCCAGAATATGGTGCAGGGAGCCCCAGGGAGCCCAATGGTCCCGCGGCCCCTTCAGGGCTCAGCAAAGCCCTCTGCGCTCCGCCCAGCAGAAGGCCCCTGGGACGGGCTTTGATGCCGTCATGGACACGGGCTGAAGCCCTGGCCTTTGAGAACCGCTGCAGGACGGCCACTGGCCACCTCTCGTGAGTTTGATGGATGGGCCGGGGGACAGCTCGGGGGAGGAGAGGCCTGGGCCATCGCGACCCAAGAAAGGCCGAGTGTGTGACAGCGCGCCACCCAGTGCCCTGACAGCCCCTCAAAGAAAGTGCCGTCGCTGCAGAAGTGACCCACGCCCGGCTTTGTTGGCACTGAAGAAAGGGCCCGGCTCCTGCTGTCTCTGGGAACGTTGTCCCCAGGGCCACCAGCCACCCGGCCGGCACACACAGGCCACTCTTCATCCTGGCAAGATTTCAAGAAGCCCCGGGTCCAGCCAGGGCCACTGCCAGGCCTGGGTCCTGCATCTGGGCCAGGACGGAGAGCCACCTGGACCCAGGGGCCAACCCAACCCGGAGCCACCCTCGTGGCGGCACTCAGTTCCACAGGGGGAAGGGGTCCTCTGTCTCGGCACCCTCCTGGCCAGCAGCAGGTTCCCCAGCACCCAGTACCTGCCGCGTGGTCACCACATAGCGAGTGACCCTGTCCACTAGGGCAGAAATGCATCCGATACGTCAAAACTGAGTGGGTGAGTGACCAAATGGAGGGGACCGCGGCTCCCCAGGAAGAAGTCCAGTCACCAGGTGAAGAACCAGGAAGAGAGGAAATGAGCAGTCAGGCAAAGATCCTCTGATGGAGGCGGAAATGAATGGCTGCGGCCGAAGGAGAGGCAGGGTCTGGGTCGGAGCCAGTTATTAGATCATTGATTATTAATTAATCATCATTGAATTGTTAAAAATAGTAACTTCGTAGCAAAACCCCCATCAAATAGCACTTCAGCAAATGTAGGGTGATGTCACCAAGTCAACACCACAGTGTAGCTCCACAGGCACCTGACGTGAGACCCAGGAGGGGACGGGGACCCCAGGGCCTTCTTGCAAGGTGCACGGCCTCAACCGTAGCTGAGAAAGCCCCAGGTAAAGCCCAGCTGAGGGGCAGTCTGCGGGGCGCCGAGCACAGTGACACACGCCTGTCATCCCAGGGACTTGGAGGCTGAGGCAGGAGGATTGCAGGTTCGAGGCCAGCCTCAGCAACTTAGAGAGACTCTGTGTCACAGTAAAAATAAAAAGGGCTGGGGTGTGCCTCGGTGGTAGTGCATCCCTGGGATCAGTCCCGGGGAACAAAAAGATAAAAAGACATCAGCGATGACACTCGAAATCCTAGTAATGCCTGCGTTTTGATGAAGAGGGCCGCACGGGTCCTAATTTCTTAGTTGTGCTCCGATGAGGAATTCGGGTTTAACTGTGTCATGCTGATGAGCGTGAAAATGACCTTTCTGCTGTCAACAACTAGGGAGCGTCACCAAATCTTCAAACTGTCTTTTAAGGAGTTGGAAACAGAAAGTGCAGAGCTGTTTTCCTTGAATGTAAAGCAACAGCCTGGTGCTCGCCCCGGCCCTGGGGGAAGGGCTGCCTAGAGCACATTCCCAGAGCAGCAGAGGGGTGTGGCAGGATCTGGACAGCAAGGAACTGCCGGCCTGTAGGTGGGACGCAATGAAGTGCACACTAAAACAGCACAGAGTTGACCATGTCAGGAACGTACCAGGAGGATCACCTGACGTGCAGAGGGGCAGGGAACGGGACCCACAATCAGAGAGAAAACACGATGAATAGACAGAGACCCACGATGACATCAGCAGACGGATAAGCAGCTGTTAGAAATCTGCTTAAAGATTTGAAAGAAAAAATGAACACAATGAGTGCGGAGGTAAGGAATTGTGGCAGATAAATAAAAGACTAAAAACTAAGCAAATGGAAATTCTAGATCTGAACTACACAATATCCAAAATGAAAAACGCACTGGACGTTCACCCAGATTTGACGCCGCAAAAGAGAAGATCATGAACGTGAAGTCAGCTCGGTAGAAATTATCCAAACAGCAACAGAGAGAGCCGGGTGCAGTGGTGCACGCCTGTCGGCCCAGCAGCTCTGGAGGCTGAGGCAGGAGACTCACAAGTTGGAGGCCAACCGCAGTAACTTAGCAAGGCCCTTTCTCAAAATGAAAAATAAAAAGGGCTGGGGTGTGGCTCTGTGGTTAAGCATCCCTGGGTTCAATCCCCAATGCCAAAAAAAAACAAAAATTTAAAAAATCCAGAGATGATACAGCAATTAAGTAAAGATGATAACAGTTGCTACAGGGTTGATCTCATGCGAAAAAAAATAACAATGGCACCGAGGACAAAGTGAGGGGTCAGTGGGGGCACAAAGTGCAAGACACCCTCGAGGTGCATCAAGTGGCACCAGGTTAATCCGAGGTGCATGGTGAGGGCCAAGGGTGCCCACTGCAGCGGCTAGGGCAAATGAGCACAGAAATCAGACGGATACCAACGTAAACAAACAAGTGGCAATCAGTCGCTGCAAAGGAGAGGAAAGGGGGAAGGGTCAAGGAACAGGTGATAAATGGAGGCATCTAGCCAGACGGCAGCCCGGGCTCAGCCACTGAGGATGCCGAGCCCAATCTAAGTCCTGCAGTTAAGGAGAGGGTCGCCGGACCAGGGCGAGGCTCAATCCTGTGCTCTTTATGAAAGATGCCCTTTAACTAGGAGGCAGGTAAGACGTGAAACAGAGAGGGGACACAGGTGGGCGGGAGGGAGAGACCAGGCCCTGTCAGACGGCTGGGTCTCAGCACGAGGGACAGTAGTGGAGATACGGGGCATTTCTTAAAGACAAAGAGACGAGCCCAGCAGGGAGCTGGGAAGACCCTCAATTGGTGTCCGCCTCACAACGAGCTTCAAAACCCACACAGCCAGACCGCGGAGGCCCAGGGAGGACGCACAGACCCAGTCAGAAGTTGAAGGTCCACCAGATTATTTTCCAACAGTAGGCGAATCTCAGTGAGCCGGAAGGTTTAGGAGATGCTACTGACCCACCTGGACACACTGTCCAAAAAGAGCAGAAGAGTCAGTGTCTGGGGACACATCGGACACCCGCTAGGACAGCTCAGAACTCGCTCTGGGTCGTGATTCTCAATGTCATAGAGTTTGTTCTCTCATCATGATGGATTCAATTTAAAATAATGATCAAAATCTATGCAGAAATTTGCCAACTGTTCGGAAATGAAGAAACGCTTCAACATGGTGGACACACACATTCACACACGGCCACTGCCCCGGTCAGCTCCGAGGGGGCAGCTCAGTGGCGGGAGCCGCATTCTCACTGTGGCCCGACACCCCAGCCACCCGCGTCCAGAACCTCACCACCCTCCCAAATGCGACAGGGTAGCTCCACGTCCCCCTCCCCTCAGCCCTGCCCGGGAACCTTGCTGGACGTGACATCTTCGGGGTCCTCACTAAGACTGACCCTGTCCCGTTGAGTGTGCATCTTGCTTATCCGTCCACCTGCTGACGGGCCTGTTGCCGCCCTCTTCGCCCAGCCGCTGTGGCCACTATCGCTGCCATGGAAACAGACGCACAAACATCGGCTTGAGCCCCAGCTTCGTCCTGTTGGGCGTACACCTGGGTGGAAGGGCTGGACCACATGTTCAGCCTATGGTCAGCTTTTCCAGGGACCGGCAAGTGTCTTCTGTAGTGGCTTCCGCACACCAGGGTGCCAGCTCCGCACCTCCTCTCGTACGGACACAGCAGGCCTGGTGTCTGCTGGGTGCTCAGGTGGCCTCTCCCTGGTGGCAGAGGCCTGTCGTGTTCTGTTCTGGGGGCTCAAGCTGACAAAGAGGACATTCCGTGCTGTGGGCACAGAAGTGTCTGGTCTATCAGTTTCTTGTTGCTGTTGTAACAAGTTTACTACAAACCTGAAGACTCAAGACCACGCCATCTACTGTCCTCCTGTTCTGGACCCAGGAGTCCAAATCCCACGGGACAGGAGCCGAGGCGTGGGCAGGGCTGGTCCTTCCGCAGGCTCCGGGGACAGTCTCCTTCCCTACTCTTCCAGGTTCCGGAGGCCCCACCTTCCTCCACGCCCATCCTCCCAAGTCCCCTGTCCCTGGTCCCTGCCGCTCTCTAACGAGGACACTTGTGGCTATGTTTAGGGGCAGCTGAATAATCCCAGTTAATCTCCCCTTTACCATATAAGGTCACGTTCATACCTGGCTGTCGCTGGGGACCATGACACGCCTTGCCACACTCCCTGGCACCACGTTGTCTGTGATTTTGTTTTCTTTATGAAGTTTGACGACTTCCAGAGTGAACATGCTTGCATTTGTTAATCAGGATGTTTCTGGCACCCGGAGGTCTCCCTCGGAGGCAGGGGCTGGTGTCTGTCTGTTCATGACGATGACCCTCGTGCTGGGAACAGGACCACATACCGAGCAGCAGTCTACAGCCACCTGGAGAATGAGGGGCGAATTCCCATATCGGGAGAGGCCATGTGGCCAAAGGAAATATTCTCCTTTCTCTGAGCCTCAGCTTCATCACCTGCAGGTGGAAGATCCCACAGAGATGTGGCAAGAATTAAGCCACATAAACATGCAAAGCCCCGGCCCAGAGGCTGGCACGGTAGGTGCTCGGCATGTGGTGGCTCTCCTGCCTCTGAGAGCCGAGGGGCACGGGGGAGGCTAGGCAAGCCTTGGAAGTGCAGGACGCGGGGCACCGTGGAGAGCAGCTGCATGATGCCGGGACCCCTTGGTGCCCTTAAAAGCTCCCCAGCAGTAGAGAGTGCAGCAGCAGCAGGCTCCGGAGTTCAGGAGACAGTCCCCCAAGCTGTGTGAACTAGATTCCAGGTTCCTCCTTTGCCGCTCTTTCCTGAGCCCCCTGCTCTGCCCAGATACGTGCCTTCGCTGCTTTCCCTGCCTCGATGGTTTTGATTGCGCACCTCCTCTTGGGTGGCCAAGGTCCCCTGGGTACTGCACCCACCTTGGCCGTTCACCTGGGTCAGGAATTGATGGGTAAAGAACAGTCTGTGGTGTGTGTGTGTGTGCAGGGAGAGAAGCCAGCAGGGTCTTCAGAAAAACGCTCTTCTCCAAACCAGCTGTAGATGTGGGAGGTTTGCCTCCTCACCAGGCTGAAGAGGCCCTGGACACCAACTGCTGGAGGGGAGCCTCCCCTGTGGCTCTGCATCTTAACCTCTGGCCTTGGTCCCTGTGGGGCTCCCAGGGCGACGGCACTTGGTTGCTTTCCCAGGACTGAAGGTCAGGATCGGCTGAGGCCAGACTCTCTGGGCACCTGAAGGGGGCTGCGGCAGCCACTCCTGGGCCTCCCGGCCTCCCTCCCACGGCCTCCCTCACTGGAGCTCCTTGACCTGCCAGCAACGCTGTCAAACACCTGGGCGGTTCCACTGGGTCCTTCAAAGACTCTCGATAGGAACACCTCCCACCCAGTTTCTAAATATTTACACACAGCTCTGTCTCCGCCCGGGGCCACAGGGTCTTGCTTCCCACTAAGCCCACAGCTGTCCTTTTGTCTGATCAGAGGGACATGGTCACACCCTTCTGTCTTCCCAGGCCCTGGCCCCACTGAAGCTGCCTGGTGTGGTGTGGGGCCTGGACGGGCTCCTTGAGACCTGGGGGCGCAGGCCTCTCCTCCCCGGTTCCCACCCCCTTCCAGACACGGCAGCAGCCCATCCTTTAAAACACCGTCAAAGCCACCGCTGCCCTCCGTCCTCCAGTGGCTTCTCCCATGCCCAGCCTGAGGTCCAGAGTCCTAGGGCCTTGTGAGGCCCCGAGGGATGGGGCCCACCCTCGACTCTGACCTCATGGCCCACCACTTGTCCCGGGTTGGCTTCCTCGGGCAGCTGAACCAGATGACCCCGACCTGGGTGGCCTGGAGCATCCGTCCAAGGTCAAGGGCCAGCAGGGTGGCTCCAGGAGGGCTCTGCTCGTCCCTCCTGGCCGCAGCACTGCCTTCTCTGCCTGTCTTCACATGGCCTCTCTCTCGTGAGGAGACTTGAGATGGCACTCAGGGCACCCAGGGGACCCAGGTCCTGACCTCCTCACAGGTTCCAGGACCGCGGCCTGCACTTGCATCCTGAGAGCCACCGTCTGGGCCACCGCAGACCCTAGTGCTCACAGAAGCCCAGCTCCCCAAGCCTTGGCCGCCCCTCAAGCACACAGCACCTGTCCAAGGCCTGTGACTCCTCTCCAGGGGCCCCAGCTGACCAGCCTCGGTGGCTTCACCTGGCTTTGTCACCACCTGATGGTACTAAGCTGCTCTGTGGTCCACTTGCCGTCCTCCTGGGCCAGCACAAGTGCTCCACAAGGGAGGGTCCTGCTGCTACAGGGCGCAGGCCAGCGCAGGCATGATGGTCTGCCATCTCCAGGCCGTCTCTCTCCGTCCACTGCACCCCAGCCTGTGGCTGCAGGAACCAAGAAGGCTGCCCCAGCCCCGGCCATCCTGCAGGCATCTCGGGCAGCGGGGGGGAGGTGGAGAACTATTATATATATTTTTTAAAGCTGGAACCTAGGCCTCATGAGAGCTGGGCAAGTCCTCTGCCCCTGTCATGCATTGTTCTTGAGGGGAGGGGCATGTGGGCAGGAAAGACGGTGGAACAAGATGGACATCATTACCCTGAGTATGTATGATGGTGATGGTGTGACCCTACTTTGGGCACAGTCAGAGAAGGCAAAAATTGTGCTCCATCTGTGTACAATGAATCGAAGAGCTCTCTGCTGTCGTGTAAACTGAGCAGAACACATAAATGAGTTTTAACAAAGTGTCCTTAAAAAACCTCATTCAGTAACGTCTGCTCGCCTCTCACTGGCCAGGCCTTGCCCCCCGGCCTAGACGAGGACCACAGACTAGAAGGGCCCTGAGGGGGTACAGCAGAGGCCGGTGGCAGACCTAAGCCCAGGCCACCTAGTGTGGGTGTCCCTGAACCCCAGAGCCACCTGAGGGTCAGAACAGGCGCTCCCCATGGCGGTGGGATCAGGAGACGCAGGGCGGGGGCACTGGGAAGGGAGGCAGGGCCAGGGCAGGGCTGCTGGCCTCCGGGGCTTCCTAGCTGTGGACGCCCATCGAGGGGGAGCTGGGGAGGTCCACAGCAGCGCCCTCCTCCCCGGCCACCCCACGCCACCCCCATCTCCACCGCCACCCCCACGGAGCCATCAGCATTGATGTCACCTTCATGGTCATCTGTCACCACCACCGCCAGCCTTCTTCACTCTCTTCACTGACTCAGGGGCGTACACCATGTCCCTGTGGCCACCACCACCCTCACCATCACCCAGCTTACCCCGGCCTCCCACAGACCAGGCCCGGTGCTGACCTGTCCCCCCCACGGACCCTCTGGTCCTCACTGACACCATGTCACTTTCCAACACCACGCCGTCTCTCAGACAAGGAAACTGGGGCTCTCGAGGGTCAGTGACCTCATGTAAGTGCCCGTGCGGTGCATGCTGGGAAGCCCCAGACCCTGGGAGGGTCCACCTCAGCGCCACCCACTCTGTGACCCTCTCCAGCAGAGCCCCGCTCCCCCAGGTGCTGACCACAGCTGGCTGACCGCGTGCTTCCCAGGAGACTGCCCCTGCCCTGCCCCTCCTTTGTCCCCCAGCTTGGGCCTGGAGCCCCCGCTTTTCCTGCCTCTTCAAAGGCCTCCCGGGCAGGGCCTGCCTATTGATGAGGGAATTATCACAGGGCTGCATCAAAGTCGGCCAGGGTGGCCTTCAAAAGGCCGTCCACAGAACAAAACAGACCTGCGGGAGGGCGGGCGGGGCCTGGCTCGAGGGTGGGGCTGGAGGGAGGCCCGAGCCCCACACCCTGCGCAGTCAGCAGTTCAGACGGCACTGGGCTCCAGGCTGCCCCTGCCTGCGGCCATCTGGAGGGGCAGGCCTTGCCGTCCTGGCAGGAGCAGGTGGATGGGGCTCCAGCCCAGCTGTGCCTCCAGGAGCTCAGGAACGGAGACCCGTGGTCATGGCCCAGCTGCCAGGGCCCTCGGGGATGGGGGCCCGGGTCCTAGGACGAAGGCCCTGAGGCTCTCTGTAGCTGCCACCTGCCCTCCTAGGCCTCACACTGTCCCCTTCTGTGGATCTGGGAGCAGGGGCCTGGAGCCTTGGTTCCTGCCCCCATGCCCTCAGGTGGCTCCTGCGGAGCTGTGGTCTGAAGCCAGGTGGGGCCTGTCCCTGTCCCTGTCCCTGGGAGTCTCAGGCCAGCGTCCCCAGGCCAGCTTTATTGGCCTGCCTTGGCTCTTCAGGGCTATAAAATGAGCCACCACTGGACGGTGCTGACGGGCACCTTTCCCTAGGAGTCTTTCTGTGGGGCCAAGTTGAAGCCCCTGGTCAGGAGTCCATCCCTGGACAGGCACTGCCCTGGCCATGGGAGGCCCTGAGGGTGACCACAGGAAATCACTGGAGGATTTCCTGGGGACCCGGTTCCTTCACCTGCCAACTTCCTGCTCCCAGCACAAGTGCCGGGGTCAGGCGGCCTGTGGCCCAGATGCCGGGAGCCTGGCTCCCCGCTGACCTCTGCAGCGTCCTCGTGGGGACCCGGCAGGGACAGGAGGCAGGACTGGAGCGGTCTGGCTGCTGGTGGGAGGTACCTGGAGGCTGCTCTCCTCCCTCGTCCTGCACCAGCTAACGTCACTTGGCCCAGCCACTTACCTGGACGGCCGCGGGCGGGGCCCAGGCCATGGCCATCCCACTCTGTGGATGGAGAACCCTGAGGTGGGGGTTGTGCCGCAGCTGCTGCATCTCGTGGCCTCTGTGGTCGCGGCAGCTGCTGCTGGGGAGCTGGCAGCAGGCGGCCATGGGCACCCCATTCACCAGGCACCAGCGAAGGTCTGTGGCGTGGCCACCCCCGTGCCAGCCCTGGACGGCCAGCCCCTCCTCCAGTGCAGGGGCTCGGGCAGCCCAGGGCTGAGGAGGCGGGTG
>NW_026000001.1:3077865-3088317 GCF_001458135.2 Marmota marmota marmota | reverse complement strand
CACAGTCTCCAGGCTCAGCCGCCTGGCGGGCCGCCAGCTAGCGAGACCCCAGCTTTTCTGGGGCCCGGCTGGGGACGAGAGCCTGGAGTGGGGCCAGCCTGGACCTCAAAATGTCACATCCAAGGGAGGCCACAGAAGGCCACCTGTCCCCTTCACCATCACACCTGCCGCGGTGTGCAGGGCCCACTGTGCGGGTGGACACCCGTGGCCGTGGGGCCTCCACCAACGCGAGGGGCTCTGCTGGTTTCCTCGGGGGTGGAGCGGAGCAGTGGGGACAAGCCACGGAGGCCACGCAGTGATCAGAAAGGCACCGCCCCGTGCAGGCGGACTCTCTCATGCCAGCGGCCCGGCACTGGGGCCTCCCCGTCTGCGGCTGCGCGGGGCTGGCCATGGGGCAGGGAGACGTGGGCCCTGACCAGGAGCACGGGGCCCTGCTCGGCCTCGGTGCCTCCTCTGCTGAGTGGGCGAGGTGACATTAGGGTGAGAACCCGGGAGAGGGCTGGTGCCGACGGGGCCCACGGGCTGTCTCCAGCCACACGCGCTTTCCATGACAGTGACCTAGTGTGTGCCCAGGGGCTTGGCAGGCAGGTGTCTCAGTGTGCCTGGGGCTCCTGGGAGTCACGGCTGGTGTCAGACCCGGGCTCCCTTTCTAGGTGTCCCAGTGGCCTTGGGCGAGTCACCTTGCATCTCTCGGTCTCCTTCTCTGTGAAGGGAGAGCTGGCGCCTGGCCCCTGTGCATCACCCTGAGGGCCACCAGCACAGGATGCCATCACTCGGGGGTCTCAGCACCAGGCCACTTTGTCGGGGGGATAGGGACCTGGGTTCAAAGGAATCCTGGGAGAACTGCCTCCAAGGCCAAAGGCCCCTTCCCCAGGCTCACACCCTCTCTGCACGGACACCATGTTCTACGGACGGTCGTGGTTTAGGGCAGGCAGCGGGTCACGGGAAGAGAGCAGGGAGACCTCGGGCTCTGGGCCCTCAGCCGACACGCTCAGCCATGCACAGCCTGCTCTGTGTGCATGTGTGTGTGTGTGCGTGCACACACAGTGCAGGGGACAGACCCGGGTCCCAGCATGCTGGGCAAGGGCTCGCCCACGGAGCCCCGCCCCAGCCCACCTGCTGCCTTGGCAGGGCGCTGAGCCGCTCACCGTCCGTCCTTCACCACGTCCCTGGGAGGAGAACTGCCCAGGCTCCCTTACCAGCGAGACCCCTGAGGCTCGGCCGTCTTCACGTTTCCTGAACCACAAGAGCCAGGGCTCAAACCTGTGCCTGCACCAGACGAGGGATACCAAGCCTGGGCAGCCGTTCCAGGGACCAAGATGCCCCACCGCCAAGCTGAGGGAGGAGCCCCAGGACTTGGACACTGAGACCCCCCCATGGAAGGCAGGGTGGGGCTCCTCAGGACGCCCTGGAGGCCAAGCCAGAGGGCACGGACACTGCCCAACACCGTGGACGTCGGGGCTCTCCAGCAGCCACATGACACTTGTGAGGAGGTGTGGGTCCTGGGGCTCCCTGCACTGCTCCCCGGATGGCAGTCTTGGTGAGGGCTTTTAAAAGTGGCCCCAAAGCTGAATATGCCTGTAATCCCAGCGACGCAGGAGGCTGAGGCAGGGGGATTCCAGGTTTAGAGCCAGCTGGGGCAGCTGAGAGACCCTGTTACAAAACAGACATAAAAAGGGGAGGGGGCTGGGGCTGGGGCTGGGCGCGGCGGTAGGCGCTGGCCTAGCATGTGTCCAGGCCCTGGGTTCAGCCCTCAGCACTGTGCACAATAAGTAAAACGAAGGTCCATTGACAGCTGACACACATGACGTGTGTCCATATGGGTATATGAAAAGCCCTGGGAAGTCGCTCAGTGGCAGAGCTCCGTGGCTCAATCCCCGGTGCCAGGTGCAGGGGACACTCCTCCCTTTGGGAGGCTCTGTGGGGGACAGGGGCTCAGTGCTGTTCTGCAGGGTGAGATGGCTGAGTTGCAGGGGTCCCTGGGTCCTGCCCTGCCCAGGACGGCCTCGGTCCACGTAGGGTCCCAATGCCCACTTCCACCGCCCAGGCCTGGGTGCTAAGCCATCCGCACCTCACTGATCAGTGCTCCCCCCTGGTCACACCAGCCACCTCCAGAATCCCACAGAGGTGCCTCCCGATCCCTAGCCAGTGCTCAGAGCCACCAAGCCCCTGCCCCAGTGGCCTTACCGATGGCTGGCCTCACGGAGGGCAGCCTAATGCCTCTGTGGGCACCAGGCTGCAGCAACCTTGGGAGATGTGAAGGTCACCAGCTCCGCCATGCCTGGGATGTGAGCCACCGAGGACCAGTCCAGGCTCCCTGTCTCCAGCAGCCGAACGCAGGTACGGACAGACAAGGGCAGCTTGATGATATGTGTGACGTGACTCTGTGCATCCCAAACACGACGGCTTCAACCCCTCAGCAATGCAGCAGTCAGGTCAGAAGCTCTTTGACGTCACTGTTGTTCTTTCTTCAGGACCCTGTGTGCGTTCCACACCGACACACGTCCCCATCTGGAAGCTCAGTCTTCAGATGTCCCTACTCTGTCTTTAGGGTTCATAAAATATACCCTCAAAAAATACAGCCACATGCCCAAGTTGTTCCAAACAAAAAGTAAGAGTTCATGACCAAATCCAGCTCCGTTTTAAACCTAAATGTGAAGCAAACTGGGAGATCCAACTCCTCCGTCGAACCAGCCAAACCCTGGGTGGTGGAACCTCTCAGGACCATCAGGGACCGTAAGGGACCGTAAGAACCTAGATGCCTCCTGCTCACCCAGTCGGGTAAACTGAGGCCTGGAGGGAAGCAGGTGCCCGAGGGTGTGTGACAGGCTCTGTCTGTGCGGGGACCAGACGGGCCTCTTGGCTCAGCCCAGGCTGCTCAGTGGAAGTTCCCCCACATTTTCTGGGTTGGAAACCTAACCCCAAAGTCTATGACGTTTGACGGGCAGGACCCCTGGGAGGTGGCTGGGTTAATGACTGATGGGTGACCCCGGAGCAGCTTGCCATCACAGCAGGCCCCTGCTCGGTCCTGCCAGGCAGGGGACGCCCCGCACCTCAGGATGCAGAGCAGACGCCGGCCGCCGGCCCTGGCCTCCGCCGTGAGCTCAGGAAGCCCCGAGGTGAGAGCGCCCCTCTGCAGCCACGGGAAACGGGACCCTCACCTTCATGAGCTCACCACGGAGCCCGCTCAGTGCCCAGCACCAGCATCCGACCACCTGGAGGGCTCTCCCAGGGTGTGGCTCCCCGCAGTGACAGACATCGAGAGGGCGGCTCACTGAAGGGGAATCTCAGCCCCTCACACAGCCAAGGGGCCCAGGCCAGAGACAGAGCCTCGGTCTCTTCACTGTGCAATGGGACAGGACGCTGGGACTGTTGTGTGGGCAGGACTCACAGCTGGGGTGCTCATGTAGGGGGTGGCCGAGGGCTCCACAGGAGAGCATGCGGGCTGACCCTCACAGGGACAGGGTCAGGGTCAGCCTTCGCCAAGGTGACCAATAAGTGAGGTCAGCCTGGAGTAGAGGCCCCAGCTGAGGGACAGGTGTCCTGATGAGAAGAGAACACAGAGCCCTGGGCGCACGGGGCAGGAGGCCAGGCGAGATGGAGGCAGAGCTTGGAGGGATTCGGTTAGGAGCTGGCACCGCCTTGGAAGAGGAGCTGGCCCGTCCACAGCGGGTCTGCAGCCTCTGCACCCAGAGCTGTGAGGCTGATGTCGGCTGTCCAAAGCCACCCAGGTGATGTGCTTTGCTGTCACGGCCCCAGGAAGCTCGGACACAGCATTGGCCTCCCGCACCCCCCACTGCAGCAGGCTGCACCCCACGCCGAGCCCTGGCGCTGGGGGCCTGGCGGTTTCTCCAGCCAAAGCAGGAAAGCCCAACGCGGCCTGAGGCTCTTGGCCATGAGCTGCCTGCCCTGGCCAGGGGAGGGGACCCGGTTCTGGCCACTGCTCCCTGCCGTCTCCTCCAGAGCAGGCTCACGACACAGCCGCTGGGTCCCAATTAGTCCTCATTTAGGCACTTAAGTGACGCTCTCCAGCCACTCGCAGTGCACACACCAGCCCCTCTGGAGCCTTCTCTCCTGCCCAGCTTTGAAGATGACTGATTCTTAAAGACCACAGGATCCTTTCAAAAGCAGACAAACGGGGCCTGTTGGGCACAGCAGGCGGGGGGCGAGGTGACTGCTGGCACAGGAAGCCCCGAAGAGGCTGGGGCCTGGGGGAGGCCTGGGGAGGTCAGGAGCTGGGAGTGGCCTGGGTTCAAACCCTGCTTCCTGGCCCAGGTGGCTGCACCCTCCCCACCTGCCTCCACCCGTGGACCTGGACATCGAGGTGATTATTTCACAGCCAGGGTCGTCGGGAGAGCCCAGCCCACCGTGTGGAATCTTGTAGTGTGGGGGTCCCCTGTGACATCTCTTTCAAGTTTTCTTGTCCAGACCCCGTGCTCCTGCTCATACAAACGAGAGCAGCCACCACATGGAACCTGGCCTTCCGCCAGCATTTAATAACACATTAGGTTGCACCCCTTGTGCTGGGGACGGACCGGGGCCTCACACACGCTGGGCAAGCGCTAACCACTGAGCAGCACCCACACCTGAAACTCACTTTTTTGTGTGTGTGGTAGCGGGGACTGAACTCAGGGGCACTTGGCCACTGAGCCACATCCCAGCCCTATTTTGGATTTTCTTAGAGACAGGGTCTCACTGAGTTGTTTAGCACCTGGTCATTGCTGAGGCTGGCCTTGAACTTGCAATCCTCCTGTCTCAGCCTCCCGAGCTGCTGGGATTACAGGTGTGCGCCACCGTGCCTGGCCTTGGAACTCACAGTTATGGTTACATTTGATTTAGGGCAGGTGATGTTGAGTTCTACTCCTGATAAGTGTTTAGAGTTTCCTTTTAAGTAAATAATAATAATAATAATAATAATAATAAAAACAATGCATCCATTCATTTTTCCAGATTTTTTTTTAATTGGTCAGGTGAGGTTGTTGTAGGCTCTGTGGAGAGGACCTACCGTGTCCCCAGAAGCGGGGTGCAGTGGAGGCCACTCTGCTGGGTGGGGACAGTGTGGCTTGATGAGGACCCAGCAGACACGGAGCTGCCACCACCAGACCTGGTTCCTGTTTCTCTCCCCCTGGGCCCTTCCTGGAGGGTGGGGCACAGGAGGGCGGAAGAGGACTGATTCTTAAAGACCACAGGATCCTTCCAAAAGCAGACAAACGGGGGCGAGGGGGGGGGTTTTGTCTGACGGGGACCTGGGGTTCTGCCACCACTTCCTTTCCACCCCTGATGCGTGCCAAGGTCATCCTCAGGGTTTCTCGTCACAAAAGCCCATAAGCAAGCGCAACGTCCTCAACTTACAGCTGAGGAAGCCGAGGCCCAGAGCAGGCCAGAGGAGTGGGCGGGGCCGACCTGTGCTGATCACACGGAGGGCCACGCGGCCCTCAGTCCCAGGAGCGAGGTGGCCTTCCCATGCCGTCCCTTACCCTGCACCTGCAGCCATGACCAAAGGGCCCCCAAGGCCATCACGTTGGCACAGCAGCACCGGCAGAGTGGACGGTGGGACATCAGCATAGTGTCCCTCTGTGGGGCCTGTGCTCCTCACATCCTTTGCCCCCCAAATCTGCTCCGGACTAAGCTGTGCCCAGGGAACATTTCTCCCGCCCGAGGCGCACCGTCCTGGGGGCTTGGGGGGCCCTCTTGGTGGAGGCCAGCTGCCCCCCACCGGGAGCTGGGTGCCCCGCGCTCCCCCGAGGCCTGGGAAGTGCCCGTATAGAATGACCCAGGCCCACGGCGAGCGCAGGGCCCTCAGCGGCTGCCTCCCCCGTCTCGGGGGTCACGGGTTTCTTTGCACAGGGTCGGGTTACCCACCGGACGTTCCGGCTTGCCCCGAGAAACGCCATTTTTCTCTCAGGTGATGCGTGCAGAGCATCAAAGCCCCGCACACAGGGCTCCTGTCCTCTGTCCGGGATAATGGGCCTTCTCACTCTCCTGCAGGCACCTGACTGAGCCTGGAGAATCCAGAAGGAATTCTGAAGTGACACTTTAAAGGAACCCACTCATGGGGAAATGAGTTATTTTTGTTGTAAAGACAATGGGCAGTGGACATGAGAGGAGACAGAGGGGAAGGTTGCCCCCCACCCCGCGCCCCCTGCCAATCACTCTTGGGTCCTGGTCTGCGCCTGCCCTGGCCACAGGTAGTCCACGGCATCGTGTTTCCACAGGAAATAGGCCTACGTCTTGCCTCCTGTTTGTGATGAAATACACACAGAGCCGAACCCCGCCGTTCCTCACTCCGTGTTTTACGAGGTCGCCAGGAGTCGGATCGTCTTCAGAATTTCCTGACGCTGTATAACAAGTTGACCCGGGGGGCCGTGGGGCCTGGTGTTCAAGCACCAAACCAGACGCATGTCCCCTCCTGTGGGTCCTAGCTCCACCCTCCGTGCTGAGCGGCTGCAGGCAGGTGGCGAGGCCTCTCTGTGCTTCTGTCTTCTCACCCCTGAAATGGGCTAGAAGCGTCCTTAACTGCTGGGGTTGTCGTGAGGATTAGATGAGTCGATATTTATGAAACTCCAAGAGCATGACTCGCGTAGCAGGCGCTCACGTCAGTGCAAACAGATTTCCACCTTTTGTCAAACTTTGGGCTCCTGTGGTTGGTGGAGCGCATGGCCCAGCCACACTGGCTCTCCCCTTGGTAGTCACTGAGAGGGGACAGCCCTGGGCGGGGGCCCTGGATGCCAAGCCTGGCTCTCCCCTGGCCCGCTGTGTGCTCTCAGCAGCCTGCAGACTCCCCGAGCCCTGGGGGCCCAGCCGTGGATGGAGGCAGAGTCTGCCCACGGCCCTGCCCACGGCCATGCCCAGGCCCTGCCCACGGCTGCAGGAGCTCAGGGGGAGCAGGACAATGGACCTGACGTGAAGCCCGGAGAGGACGGTGGGAGGGTGTGGAGAGGAAGCAGCCCATGGTGTGCGTGGTGTCCAGTGAGGGACCACCCTGCTGGTCGGGTGGGGACCCTGCATGCAGCCTGCCAGGTGAGGACATCTGCCCGCCTGCCCCTGGGGGGCCTGAATGGACTTGCTCTCCCTTGCTGTCCCCTGGTCCCCACTCCCCACGCCTGAGAGCACCTGCCAGGGCCGTGCTGAGAGCACGTCCACAGCTGGGCCGGGGCTGGAACCTCGGGAGTCCCCAGGGCCAGGAGCCTCTCAGGAGGCCACAGTGGGAGGGAGGGGAGCAGGGGCAGGGGAGGGGGCGAGCGCTGGCCTCTCCACCTCAGAGTGCGGCACCCACCGTGAGTGTCTCACGGAACTACTGTGTCCTTGTTCCAGCTGGGGCCACAGAGGAAGGGCTGCCCTCCCCCTGGGGAAGCCCCCAGGTCCCGGGTGGGGGGCACAGAGCCCGGCTCTCCCCAGAAGACAGACTGGGACAAGACTCGGCCCTGCCGGGCCCCAGCAGGGCCTTGGGGCTGAAGCCGCTGAGCTCTGCTGAGACCAGAGACCAGCCCGACCCTGCACGCAGGCAGGGGCTCCAGCGGGGCGCACCAGCCTCACTCTGGACCCCAGGTAGCCAAAGGCTAGGAGAAAGAGCCTCCCTACGGGCCCCTGACTGGTCTCCAGAGCCCAGCTCTACAGCAGCGGCCACAACACCTGTTGTCACCACACCAGTCACGGCCACCGTGCAGTCTGCAGTGTGTGGGGGTGATGGGGTGCTAAGGTCGGGGCTGGGGGATGCCCTCTCTCTGATTCAAAAAGAGGGGCCAGCCACAGAAGACCTCAAAAGCCCGCCAGACGTCCACTGGGTTAAACGTCCAGAAGTCAGTCCACATGGGCAGAAAGGCGACGACAGGTGGATTCAAGTAGCTGGGAAGATCAGGGAGAGAAGGGGAGACTGCTGAGGGATTTCGGGGTGCTTGGGGGTGATTAAAAAGTCCTGAAGTGGACAGTGGCGAGGGCCACGCAGTCACGACTCTCCAATCCCTGCTGAGGTGGAGAGCTTAGCGGGGGACTCGGGGCGGGTGGTCGTGTCTCAACAAAGCTGCCACAAAGCCAAACAGGTTGGGCAGCCCAGGGACAGGAGGGCAGTGTCCAGTGGGCAGCTTGGCCAGGCCTTCGACCTCAGGCGCCAGATAGGGCACGTCATGGAGCAGCGGGACCCGGGTGTGTGCTGTGGAGCCAGCTTCCAGGTTTGGCCTTGTCTAGGGAGAGGAAGACCCACTGAGAGTCCACCAAACAGACTGCAGCCAACGGCGAGAGCCTCGCTGTTGGGTAAAGGAGGCCCCTCGGTGGCAGAGGAACACAGAAGCCACCAGGCAATGGGGCTGGGTCCAGGCCCAGCTGGCCGGGGGGCATCTCTCCCCTGTTACTGGGCGCTCTGTCCATGGGCCGCCTGCTTCCCAGACCCTCCGTGAGCCCTCAGGCATAGGGGGACAGGTGGGAAGGCCCCGGGCTCTGGGCAGAGGTCTCTCCTAGGCCAGGTCCCTCTGGGCCGACGGCCTGCAGCCCCCGTCCTGGACGGGCCTTGATGTGGCCCTGCAGGCCAGGCAGGGGAAGGGTTAAGGGCTGCAGGATGGGGCAGCTCCTTCCCTCCCAGGCGAGATCAAACGGAGGCAGATTGGCAGGTGCCCCGGGAGAGCCTACGGCCCCGTGGGCTTCAGACCTGCACCCCAAGGGAACCCCCGTAAAGAAGTACGCGTGGGGGTCAGAGGTCGGTGTTTGATGTGGATCATGGTGTCGGCTTTTCAGCTGGAGCAAGAAAGCCAAAGAGCAGGATGAGAACCTTCCGGATGGTGTGCAGGGGGTTGGAGGGAGGCTCTCCTTTGTGAGCTGTCGGAAGGGCTGGCCGCAATGAAAACGTCGCCGAGGCTCAGGGACAGCCTTCACATCTGGGTGCACGTCAGGAGACACACAGAACTGCCAACGGCGGAGGCTGACCTGGCCCAGGGCGGCCACAGCCTAAGGACTGCCCGGGAATCAGCCCATTGTCGAGGGATCTGTGGCTGAAAGCATTAAACATTCTCGAGGGAACAATGTCGGGCCAATTAGCTGCACTGGGCTGGCCTGGGACAACAGGTAGCCGCGCCACTGGACGCTCCCTCGTTAGGTCAAGTGGGGCTTTGCCTAAGCCCGTCCTCGTCCCCCGTGGATCCAAACTGACCTTCCAGGGCCCGTTTTGTCATGCTGCAGGAGAGGGGACTGGAGGTGGGGTCTCAGGAGCCCTCCCCGGCCCAGGCCCCAGCTTGTCACTCACAAGGCTCAGTGGGGGGCGGCTCTCACTTGTCCTCAGACGCCAGGCCACTATGATCTCGTGGTCACTCGGGGCCTTCTGCTGCAGGTCTGTGTTCTGGAAGAGCCCGGGCCTCCCGACTGAAGCAGTTCCACAGTCCACGCCCCACGTGCCCCACTGGGCTCCCCCTGGACTCAACACGTCCGGCCCCAGGTAGAGCTGGCGCCAGAGAGGGCACACGCAGAGCCCGGCAGAGCTCCTGCCCCTGGCTGCTCTGCTCCTTCCCGGCTCCACGGAGCCCAGTCCTGGTGCCCTGTGGGCACCTCTGCCCCGGCCTGGCGCTCTCCTTAACGCCTTGCCCCGGCCCTCCTCCATCCTCCACGTGACGCCCACACGCAGGGTGCGCCAAGCTGGCAGTGAGAGGAGCACCCAAGGGTAGAGGTGAGACGTTCTCTGCCCTGCTCACGTGCTCGCCCGCAGAGCTCCCACCTCCTGGTCTCTGCCTCCAGATCCTCCGTGCATCATCCTGGGCAGGAACGACCCACCACGGTGGCCCTGCTCTCTGGACACTGTCCCAGCACTTTCCTGGGGCTAACCCATTTCCACCTCAGGGTGACACCTCGGCCTGTCCCTGTTTGACAGAGGAGCAAGGCCAGGAGGGTTGACGTGCCCCTCCACACGGGCCGTAGGTGGCAGAGGGGGATCGGAACCCGCAGGTCACACGGGCTTGCACCCTGCTCTCCGCACGGCTGCGTGTGTCTTCCACAGGCCCCTCAGCTCTTCGCGGTCCCCGGGGCTGCCCCACCGGTGGCCGCCGGTCTCTGGTGTGGGGCTGCGAGGACTTCCTGGGGCACGTGTCTTTGTTTTAATATGTGTTTTAGTTGCTGGGGGACCTTTACTTCGTCCATCTGTATGTGGTGCTGACCCCGTGCTCGCCCGTGCTCTGCCACTGAGCACGTCCAGCCCCGGGCGCGAGACTCTGCGGACCTGTGTGTCGGGCCCCAGGCACAGAGTCCCTGGAGCAAGACGGCCCGCAGTGGGCCCTGTCACGGATGCTGCCTGAGGTTCCCGCGATGGGGCAGGGTCCCCGCAGGGACGCGCTCAGGGTTTCTCCTCCCTCAGTCACCGTGGGGCCGTCCAGTTCTCATGGCGCCATCCTCTAGTCAAAGGTTCCAGAAACCTTCCTCCGTCCTCTGGAAGGTCCCCAGGTGGGTGGCCTGCTGTGCCAGGGCCTGGGAAGGGAC
>NW_026000001.1:3071195-3074727 GCF_001458135.2 Marmota marmota marmota | reverse complement strand
GGGGACCGCAGCCCGGCAGGGCCCTCCTCTCTGCCCCGCAGCCCTCCCCGTCCTTGGGCACAGACAGGTCCAGGGTTCAGGGACATTTGGTGTCCCCCCCCCCAGCAGGTGCTGGCCCAGGGCTCTCAGCAGGGAGCCCCTCCCACCCCAGCGGCTGGGCTCTGCAGGCCCTGGGCCCGGCTCTGCCTCTTAGGAGCGGGGTGGCCTGGCGCTGCCCGGGGCCTGTGTCTGCTCTCCACAGAGTGGGAGAGCCTCCTCGGCCCGTGGGCCTGCTCACAGGGGAAGGGAGAGTGGGCTGTCCCGTCCAGGCTGGTGAGAAGGCCCTCTGTGCCCTGACTGTGTGGCCCGGGCAGGACCCCTCCGTGGCCTCTACTGGATCTACTGGGCAGGGACTAGCCCCATGAGCATGGAGATTTGGCCTCTGGGCACCACCCCTGTCCTGCTGCGGCTTGTCCCCTTGCCAGAAGCCAAGGTGGGTACTGAGGCGACAGGATGCTTAGGCCCTGGGCCCCACAGCCTGCTGGAAGAGGGAAGCCAGGGGCCCTAAGCTGAGGGAGGAGCGTGGGGATTCCAGTCAGCTGGCCTCCTCTCTGCCTGTGTGACCTTGGGTTAGTCAATTCACCTCTCTGACCTCCATTTCTCATCTGTAAGGCAGGGCTGAGCAGGCCAGCTCCAAGGGTTCAGGAGACTCACTGGCCCCAGCCAGCACGTAGAGGACTGGCTCTCTCTTCTACTCCTCTTCGGGGGCGTAATTAGAGCAAGTTTGGGGCCTAGGGCCAGTACCACATCTGACAGTCCCTGGTGGCTGGGACCACATCACAAGACACTGTCCCCTGTGCTCTCTCCTCCTTCATCTCTGTCCAGGGGAAGGGGCTGGAAGTGGGTGGCCTGGGCTCAGGTACCAGAGAGGGCTGAGAGGGTCTGGGGGCAGACCCAGAGCAGAGGCCCTGGACTGATGGTAAGAGGGCGTGGGCCAGGCCTGGGGCTGGCCAGGTCAGGGTCTGGAAGAGACCAATTAGTCAAATGGCTACAGTTGACCATTTGGAAGCAATTAACAGGGTCACTATTAATGTGCCCCCAACCTGGTTCCACGCGGAAGGGGTGGGCAGAGGTGGCTGCGTGGGTGTTTCGGCCCAGCCTGGCCCAGGCCAGCGAGACTTGCCCAAGAGACCCCTGCCCTGCAGGAAGCTGTGGAGGCGGCCAGGGACTCCTCGGCCAGGGCCCGCACCAGGGCCTGGCAGCCCAGTGATGCTCGCGGCCAACCCAGGCCCGAAGGGGGGATTCGGGGGGGCTCCTTCGGCCTGGGAAGTTGGGCAATTGAGAGAAAGAAGGCCTCACTGGGTGTCGAGGGCCTGTGGGCTCTGGGAGAAGTGGGCCGCCGCAGGCCTGGGACAGGGCCTAAGGAGCCCGGGTTTTCCGCCACTCCTAACTTCAGGTGCGGAGGGTGCACGGACGGGCCAGATGTGTGGCCATGAGAAAGCAGGACTTGGCCCAGGGTCTCTGCTGCTCAGGTCACTGGGGAGAGGACCGTGCGGAAAGCCAGGGTCACGGGAGACTCCGGTGGCCAGCACCTGCTGTCGGGGCCTCTCTGAGCCGTCTCCCCTCCAGGGACCCAGGGACAAGGTGTGGTCCTCACCTTAGGGCCGCCCTGAGCCGACGCTGATCCCGTGGCAGGGAAACTCGGCAGGGGCCTGTCGACTGAGGGTTTGGTTCTGAATCTGGAACAGCACGTGCCCGAGAATCTCAGACGGGCAGTGCTGCCTGGCCAAGGCCACCCTCTCACCCTCATCATGGTCCGTCCTGGGAGCCCCAGGCTGCCCAGCAGGCGAGGCCTCACTGAGGAGCAGACCACACCTCCTGGGGGAGCCACCCTGGGCCCCTGCTCCGGGGCAGTGACCCCTGCCCACCCCTAGCAGTGGGCAGGGCTGGAGACCAGTACCAGGGCCTCCCTGGGAACTGTGGGGACCCAGGTGTGGAGCAGGACAGAGGCTAGGCTGCCAGGAGCACCCACAAAGGGGGAAACCGGGGCTGTATGGGAAGCCCCGTTCCCCCCGAAGCCGGCGGCCCCCGTGGTCTCTCTCACTTCCTCTTTGAACTTGACTCAGTCTTCCTTCCTTCCTCCACTGCCCTCTCCTGAACCCATGCCCCCTGCCCCCCGCCCGCCATGCAGAGGGAGCGACTGACTCCAGAGCAGACTTATGTAAACCTCCTGGGCTCCCTCAGGAAGTTCAAGTGACCAGAGTGCCAGTGCAGGTCAGCACAGGGGAACCCACCGGGCAAGCCCTCCTTTTGGCCAGTCCCCAGGGCTGTCCTGCCCACTGTAAAGCCATTTCTATCACTAAGAGCTGAAGCTCCAGCAACTATGGCAGGGTCTTTGGACTGGCCAAGGGCTCTGGAGCCAGCCCTGGGTGAGCTGCACAGGTCCCAGACAGGACTGAGGTATGAGGGACAGCCTGGGGTGCTCTCCCCTGGGCACTCAGGCACTCAGCAGGCTGGAGTGGGCCCCTGGAGCACACACTGCTCTGCCTGTTGGGTCACGGTGGTTGCCAATGGGCCAGTGGGTGTGTGTAGCTTGTGGGAGTGTCCTGGGGTCAGGACCCCAATCCTGACCCAAACAGAAGGGATAAGACCACCTCGCTCACCTAAGCCCTGGTCAACCTGGAGCCAAGGCTGTGGCCTAGATTGACCACTGGACCCCAGAGGGCACCCCACCCCAATCTCCCATTTGAGCTTGCTTGCCTGTATCACAGTGGCTGGGGACGCTGGGGACAGAGACCAGGGAAGCAAGATAAGGGCGTGGAGATGTGGCTTTCCTGGCACTACCGGAAGCCCCTCTTTCTGGGATCCCTCTAGCAGCAAGCTGAGATGCAGGCTGACCCCTCTAGGGTCTGGAGTGCCATGCTCTGGTGTTGGCACTGCTGCTCTGGGCAGGGTGGGGATGCTCCCTGGCCCTGGGCCACCTCTCCTCTCACCCCCTCATGGGCCAGCCCAGTTTCTCCAGGCCCTCCCTGGGGTGCCCTGCGCCCGCTCTCAGGATCGCCACCTCTTGATCCTGTCTCTACCTGACTCTCTAGGGCTCTGTCTCTGTGTCCCCTTCTCTGGCTCTCTGTCCCTCCCAGCCCCCTCTCTGGACCCTCCCGGCCACGGCCTGCCAGAGTGCCCCAACCTCCTCTGTGCCCGGAGGTCTGCCGAGTTGGGGAGCTACACAATCAGCCACCCCCTTGGGGGGGGGGTAGGGTCCTGGAACTGGCCTCTGGCGGCTGAGGACAGCTCTGCTGCTCCTGCAGGAAGCGGGGGACGCAGACCCAACCCCGGGTCCCCCACGCGCAGACCTTCCCTCCGCCGCCCTCGCAGGCCCCGTCATTATGCGCCGTCTTTAATGGGCGTTTGCCAGAGCGACTTCCCCGCAAGTCGTTTTCACGGACATCAGTCATCGCCACGGTGCCATTGTGCAGGGGGATTGATGGGGGGCGGGAGGGGGTGACAGGGCCTGGGGCGGCCGCCTCAAGGCCTGGGTCTATAATTTTCCGAG
>NW_026000001.1:3062784-3070666 GCF_001458135.2 Marmota marmota marmota | reverse complement strand
CCGGGAGAAGGGACGGCGCGCCGACGGTGCCCGCTGCCCCCTGCCAGAGAGCGGCCGCGGGACATCCGCCGCCACGTCCGGGGAAAGAAGCGCGCTCTGAGATCCGGGTAGAGCTGGGGGTGGGGGCGAAGAGCCAGCGATGCGGGGAGCTGGCAGCCTCTGCCCCTGCCTGGCCCGCGCCTCAGAGGGGGCACGTGGTTGACGACTCGGGCTCTGCCTCTGTGCGTTTGGCAATTCTGACAAGTTTAAGCCCTTTGAATTGGTGGAGAAAAGGAGCCGGACAAGGCATTTATCATTCTCTTTATTATTTTGACGACTTCTCCACCTCCTGTCGACCCCAGGGCACACGAGTTCCCCTCTGCCCTCCAGGCTCTTGGCCGCCCAGGTGGCTGCGTCCAGTCGCTGCTTCCGAGCAGGAGCCTGGCAGAGCTAGGTCCCTGGGCCGCGCGTCAGTCTTCCCTGGGCTCGGATCTGCACCCCTCAGCCTCAGCCCTTGCTCCCAGGATGGCAGGAAGTGTGGGTGTCCCCTCTTTGGGGTGGGAGCGGAGGGTGCAGGCCCCGAGGGCCAGGGGGCGTCCTCCAGGGTCTGGGGAAGTAGAGATACAAATACACCCTCCCCGAACCCAGGACCAGAAGTCGGACTGCACGCACTGCGGGGTCCCCCAAGCTCTGTGGCTTGGCTCCTCTAGCCCCCGGACCTGCGGCCGGTGCCGAGCCCTCTTGCGCAGAGCAAAAGCTGGGAGACTAAGCAGCCTGCTGGGAGGGGAGCGCGCGAGCAGAGCTCGGACCGGAAGGACCGCAGCGGGGAGCGTGGGAGGGTGCCAGGACCGCTGAGATCCTCAGTTTAGGCGCGGGGCGCTCCACTTCTGCCCCGGGCGCAGGAAGCCGCGCCGAGGTTCAAGGTGGTGGCGGAAAACCGCAGCTTCCTCCGGGGAAAGCCGCAGCCCTGCGAGGGCGTCTGTGGAGGACGCCATCTGAGCGCACAGTGAGGACCGCAGTGGCCAGGGGTCTCTGCGCAGGACTCTTCTTGAAGAGACACCCCCGCGCAGGTTCCCTCCAAATCCAGTCTAAGTCAACATCTTAGAGCATCCAGTCTTCCTGGTGAATCCAGCGGGCGCCCACAGGGTCCAGGGAGGGTACCCGTTCACAGCAGTCTCCCCGGGCATCCAGACTGAGCTTTGCTGGTCCCTGGGCTGGCGCTGGGGAGCCTGATGAGTGTGCCGCACACTTGAGAGACCTGCAGTGACACGTGCCGGGAGCAAACCCTCAACTTAGTCCTGCTTTGGGGATGTCCTGGCCACGCAGACAGCAGGCACTAGCCCTGGAGAGGTGCCCCTGGAAAGGGTGTGGAAGGTAGCCCCAGCCACCCTGGAACTCTGCTGGGGACATGGCCCCACTTGGGAACTATTGTTGCAACCCTAACCCCCGGAGGCTCTCTTAGTGTCTGGAGAGACAGGCACCAAGGTGACTTGACTTCTGACATGCAGTAGTGGCTGGTGGGCGAACCCTGGCCAGCGTCCCTCTGTGAGCTCCAGATTTGGCTCTCCCCCTCACTTCCTGTATCCAAGGACCCTCTGCCTGGGACATCTCCCACCCAGGTCCACTGCCAACTCAGCTTGGGTGGCCCCGCGGTGGGGTTACAGTATCCACCCGTGCGAACCTTCCTGTCCCACTCCAGGGTTTGAATTACCCTTCTGGGAGGCTGACACTCTCCTCTCCAGTGCAGCACTCTCTCCTCGTGCACCTCCAGCCCCCACCCCCTGTGGGGTGTGGGGTGACCTCACCGTCCTGAGCTGGCGGTGCACAGAGCTTCCTCTGGCTCGGTGGAGGCGGAGCGATGATGGGCCTTCCCAACTTTCCCAGGCATCCTGGAGATTACCGCGGTGGAGGTGGGCGTCGTGGCCATCAAAGGGCTTTTCTCTGGGCGGTACCTGGCCATGAACAAGAGGGGACGGCTCTATGCTTCGGTGAGTCCAATCTCTTGCATGGGTGGGCACTGATAGAGTAGCCGTCTCGCTGGAACGCCACTTCAGGGGACAGAGGGGACGGGGGTGTTAGAAAGCTGTGCTCAGGGATGTGCAGGACCCAGAACTCTCTTGGGGAGGCAGCCCCAGCCGATGGGCCTGCAGGGAGGGTCCTGCTGGGATTCTGTGGTTCTGCGGGTGGGAAATATCCGCACCTTGTTGTCAATTGTTACGACCTTCTCTGAAGGTAGCTGAGAGCAGAGGAGGGGTGGACCCCGAATTTCCACTGAAATTAATGGACCCAAGCAAACTTGCAAGCATACGCAGGGGGTCCCCGTGGAAAGCTCTTCTGTTGGGCAGGACAGAGCTCTCCGGGGAGGAGCAGGGCAGGCTCAGCCAGCCAAGGGGCAGGGAGTGGGAAAGCGAGGGCTGTCGGTGCTTAGGAGGGAAATGAGAGGACAGCAGGAGGGAGCCCTGTCCCAGGCCACGCCCCAGCCCAGATGCACAACCCCCTCTACCTACCGCATCCCCTGGATCTGTGGGCAGCGTCCAGGGAACACCTGGTGTGAAATGCCAGGAAGTTTGCCCCTTCAGCTAATGACCGCGTGCCACGGGCCGGTTGTCCTTGAGCACTAAGCCCTCACACAGGCCAGAGGTCACAGCAGCGCTCCCCACAGGTAGTCACCTCCCTCTGACCCACTCTGCCTGTACGGAAGCACCCCACCGCTCTCCTGCCTCTGAGCCTGGTGATCCCTTGTAAGCTGCTCCCATTGTGGGTGGTCAGTTGTTTTGCTAAAGGAGGAGCAAACCTGGGTGCCCGTGCCTGCCTTCTCCGGCCCAGGGCCCCTGGCCAGAAACCGCGTCTGGAAGCAGAAGCTCTCGACCCGCTCCCTGCTCAGTGATGAGAACGTGCCCTCTGCGGGGTCCTCTGCGGGGGTCGGGCCTGGCTGAGCTGTCCCTTCAGCGAGCAGGACTGGGGCTCTCTGGAACTCCAAGCCCCTGGCTCCAGAGAGAGGAACTTCACTTTGATCCTTGAAATCAACCATTCATGGTTGCTCCTCCCTCTCAGAGTGAAGGACACCCCATGGAGGAGGTCTGGTGGCCTTTATTAGTGGCACTTCCTGGCCACAAAGGAGGCCCCCTGACCGAGGAGGACAAAGCACTCTCCTCCAGTGAGGGACCCGATCGGATCTGGTGATCCCATGGGTGAGAGGCCACCTGTGTCTTCTGTCCCCAGAGCTCACAGCCCTGGTCTTGGGGGAGGAGGGGTTGAGGTCCAGTCCCACTGGGGACCACGAGGCCAGGGATGGCTTGGCAATCCAGCTGGATGGTGCGGAACTTTCCAGAGCACCCGGCAGAAATGGTCTCACGGCCCTGCAGAGGGAGGCAGCTGGGGGCCAGCCTGTCCTCCCCTCCTCCTGCAGACTCCACCCCCACCCCTGCCCCTTGCTGCCTGGGTGCCCTGGATTTGCTGGCCTTCCTTCTCCCCTTCACCGGCCATCTCGTCCACTTCGTGGGCAGGTGACCATTGGATTGCACCCTGACAACCCCAGTGCCTGACCCAGCTTCTGAGTTAGAGATCGCCACCCTCCTTGGGATACCCGAGCAGCTCAGAGACCCCAGGCAGAGGGCAGCACAGCCCACTGGAGCTCAGCAGGCCCCTGACCCCGACCTCAACCCTGGCCCCATAGCCACTCATCCAGCCTGGAGTCAGCTGGGAAGACCCCCCTCAGCCCCAGTGCATACGCCCACCTCCCTCTAGCTCCTCCCAGAGGACAGCGTCTGCGCACCAGCCTGTTCCTTCCTACCTGGGCTGCGGCAGCAGCCGTGGGACCAGGTGTCTGGCCTATAGCCTGCCTGTCCTACAGCCCAGCCAGCCACTCACCCGTCCGTCCCCCCAGCTGTCATCCACCCATCCATCTGCTCACCTGTCCATCCACCCATACCTGCATGCGTGCACCTGCCCACCCATCCACCCTGTCGGGCATACATATCCACCCTCTGCCTACTCCACCACGAACATGTCCACCCGCCATCCATCCACTGCTCTCCCCTCTAGCCACCCACACAGTCACCCAGTCGGCCACCCACCCATCCATCCATACCCACATGCCTATATCCACCCACCCTCTCTCTCTCCCTCCATTCACCCTCCCTCCCCCATCCAGCACCGTTCATCAGTGTCCTTGACACTCACCGGATGACATACTCTGCTAGGTGCATGCTGAGGGACCACCTTAAGAAGCATGTCCTGCCCTCCAGGACCCACATCACCCACAGATCAGCCCGGGGCAGTGGGAGGGGCGGTGCCCGTGCCTTCTCTCCCTCCCTGGCCTACAGCTCCCGCTCCCCGGCTCAGCTCTCCACACGGGCTGTGCCCCTGCCCATGCTGACCCTGCCGACACGCCCTCCTCGAACACCCCCCCTCCTTCCGGGCACTTCCAAGCCACGCCTTGTCCACCAGGTGTCTCGGAGTCCACTTCGTGTGTACAAGTGGCTCTGGGGAAGGGCCTGGGTGGGACAGCGGCCAGAGCAGGCCTGGCCACTGCTGCCAGCGAGTCCGAGCTGGGCTGTCTGAAGTCTGTGGCTCTGGCGCCCCTGGTCATTTTGGCTACCCAGTGTCCACAGGTGCCAGCAGTACTCTGTGCGTGGGAGGGCCTGCGCCTCTGGCCCTGAGGCCCACAGGTCTCTGTGTGGGAACCAGGTGCTGGCACAGCATGGGGGGACAGGACTGCCCTGACCCCAGTCCCTGGGTCCCCAGAGAGCACCTGTGCAGGGTCGGGCAGAGGCCAGACGATGCCATATCCCCCTGGGGCCGGATGCCACCCTGGCTTCCTCACTACAAATGGGGGGGTGGCCCTGGGCAGGGCACTCCACGAGGTGACCCGGGAAGTCCTGGGCATCCCCAGGGGGCAGGAGGGCAGGAGGGCAAGGAGGGTTTGGGTGATGGGGAGTGGTTTCCCCTGACCCTCGATCCTGACATCTCTGGCCCCGGTCACTGCCAGGTCAGATGCTACCCACTCCTGGACCTGGGCCCGACAGCCTGTGACCCTGAAAACAGGCTCAGGGTCCTCTGGGTCTCCTTCTCTCCAGAGCTGCCCCCTCCCACTCCTGTGGGGTCACCACACCCCAGAGGGAAATGGCCACTGGGGCCCTGTCCCTGCTCTCTGGCCGTTCCCTAGGAGAAGGAGGTCCTGCAGCCTGTCCAGCCCTGTCCCCAGCGTGGTGGTCCCCAGGCAGGTGCTCCTTGTCCCCCGTGGTTGAGCCTGAAGCCTCAGTGGGTCTCCTGAGGCCTGCCCGCCCCCCGCGGCGTCCACCCCACAGAGGGAGGCCCCACAAGCAGCAGTCCCTGTGGCTGGGCCTCGGGAGCCCTGGTGACATCGCTTCAAGTGCCTTTTGGCTTTGCAGGCTGGGGACGGTGGCCAGGCCTCTGTGCCCTTGGGCAGCGCGGTGCTGCTGAAGGGCACGCGACCCTGGCGACACCTCCTTCAGCAGGGCTCACTGCGCTGTGGAGGCAGGGACTCAGTCCCTCTCGGGCCTGGCACAGGTCCCAGGGGCTTCTGAGGACAGTGTCTTCCTCTCTGCCTGCTGGCGCCGGAGTCCCGGGCCCCTGTGCTCCTCCCTGGACCAGCAGCGTCCAGGTTCTTACTGAGCACGCCCCTCTGACCAGGCTCCAGGTGGATTGCACCCATGATGCCCAAGACTGTGCTTCTCAGACAGCCAGGGCTGGGGGACCCAAACCCGCCCCTAGTGGAGACCCAGGCTCCTGAAAGCCAGCCACACCCCCGTGTTGGGTTCTCTGTTTTGTTGTGGAGCCAGGTCCCCGTCACCCCCAGTGGTGACACCACAGGGCCTGCTGCCACTCCAGCTCTTCTTGTTCTTTTATGCTATTTCTTCAAAAGAGCTCTGGGTGCCCCCTCTTCTTTGTCCAGCTGTCCAGTCCCTGCTGACCTCAAGGCCGCCAAGGGCCCCTGGGTGGGAAGGTCCCATCTCTGCCCCGCAGCCTGTCCCTAAGCTGGGACACCCCACAGTTGGTGCGTCAGTGGGGCGTGGCGGCTGGAGGGCCCAGAGAGGAGAGGCGGGGCGTCCAAGTCCCCAGAGGTGCTCAGAAGACCTTGTGGAGAAAGAGACTTGGAGCCCCAGCCGCAGCAGGCCTCCGTGGCCTCCCGTGGCCCTGACGTGGCCTCTCGCCCGCAGGAGCATTACAGCGCGGAGTGCGAGTTCGTGGAGCGGATCCAGGAGCTGGGCTACAGCACCTACTCCTCCCGGCTGTACCGCTCGGTGCCCGGGGGCCCGGGGACACGGCGGCCGCCCAGTGCCGAGAGACTGTGGTACGTGTCCGTGAACGGCAAGGGCCGGCCCCGCCGGGGCTTCAAGACCCGCCGCACGCAGAAGTCCTCCCTGTTCCTGCCCCGCGTGCTGGACCCCAAGGACCACGAGATGGTGCGGCGGCTGCAGAGCGGCCACTCCAGGCCCCTGAGCAAGGGCGGCCAGCCCCGGCGACGGCGGCAGAAGAGCCCGGGAGGCCACGGGGGAGCCGAGCCCTTGCACATCTGGGCTCCGAGCTGAGTGTCCACCAGCCTCGCCTGCCAGGTGGGGGCTGGGGACACGTCCCCAACCTCCCTGTGATCTTGGACAAGGCCAGAGAGCCCGGGGCCTGCACAGCTACAGGGGGCTGCTCTAAGACACTTGTAGTGACGGTGTCCAGGGGCCGCTGAAGGGACCGAGGACAGCCCAGTGCCACCAGGGTGGATGGCGCAGGGTCCCCAGAGCAAACATTAAAGTATTTTATTCTGCTGTCACTTGCCCGACGTCCTGCGGGGGAAGACCTCGCGGCCTTTCTGGGCACATGCGCCCCCCGTCCAGTCCGTGTCAGCAGTGGCGCGAGATGTCACACTGTGTTCCGAGCAGTGGGCTGAGCTGCGTGTGGGCGGAGAGGAGGCCTGTGCCGTCCACGTGGAGCTCGGGGCTCTGTGCGTCCCTGGAGGCTGCGTGTGCATGTGTGTGTGGGGGGGGGTCCTGTGTGCATGTGTGTGCACGTGTCCGTGTGTCTGTGTCTGTGTGTGTCCTGTGTGCGCGTCTGTATGTGTATGGTGCATGTGTCTGTGTCTGTATGGCGGAGAGGCAGGACAGAGTGTGTGTGTGTGCGTGTGTGTGCGTGTGTGGGGGGATGGAGGAGGAAAGGAACTCACTTTGTTCTCGAATCCCACGAGGCCCCTCCCACTGGAAGCTGTGTGTCCCCTCAGGCAGGGACTCTGTCCTTCTTTGTCCTTGAAACCTGCCGCTGCCACCCCCACCCCGCCACCGTCTTGCGTGACAGTGACTCTCAGAGGGGCACCGTGACTTGCTGTGAGGAGCCCCGGCTGGGCTCCGTCATGGCCCCAACGCCTGCCCCCAGCAATGCTGATGGGTGGCTCGCAGGGCCGCCCAGGGGATGGCCAGAGGCCCGGGCTGCGTCACCTCTCCTGGCACCTGCACCCCCAGAGGACGGTGCTCTTGGTTCCCCCGCCCAGCCAGGGCCACAGAGCCCAGGTCAGCCCGACGGGCCACTCTCTGGGGGGCCAAGGAGGCTCCGCACCCCAGTGGGCAGCACAGGGCCTGTGGGTCGGGAAGAGCTGCCTCGGGCGCTGCCTGCTGAGGGTGCACGCTGAGGTCCCCAGTGCCGTCCCCGAGGGGGGACGTGCAGTCAAGGGTCGAGCAGAGGCGGCCCGTGGCCGTGTTCATCCAGAGACGGGCACGTGTCACGGTTACTGCCCGTTCGCAGGTGAGGACCCAGAGGCTTGGCACGCGCACGGGTGCAGCTGTGTCCCGGACACCTCCACTGTCCACGCTGTATGTCAACAGCCGGTCCCTCCGAGGGTGGATGTGGGGCGCCTGACTCACAGGAGACAGCCGGGCGGGGCCGGCCTCCGGGGCCA
>NW_026000001.1:3053129-3060461 GCF_001458135.2 Marmota marmota marmota | reverse complement strand
GGGGGAGAAGCCGGGGGACCGGCCAGGGGGGTCTCGGGGACTTTGGGTGGAGAATCCGTCAGAAGCAGGGTGTGCCACGGCAGGGCCACTGTGGGGGACAGCAGCGGTTCCTGCGAAGGCCAAATGCCATCACTGTGGTGCCCACAGTCCCTGCGCCAGGCAGTCCCCAAAAGGACTGAAAGCAGGAGCCAAAGGGGCACCCGCAGGTGACAGTGTCGGTCACAGGAGCCCGAAGGCATGTGTCCACCCCAGGAAGGAGGGACTCTGCCTCCAGCCACGGGGAGGAACCTCGAGACCCTTGTGAGCAGAGTGGCCTCGTCCTCGTCCCTGTCCTGGGGGCCTGCTGTGGGGGGGAGAGCGCTGGGAGCCGGGCCGGGGCGGCCGACAGGGTCCAGGGGGATGGTTTTTTGGAGAGATGAGCAGCTGTGGAGGGGGCCGTGGGGCTGGTGGCATGACACTGTCACCGTGCTTAATGCCCGGACTGTGGGCTAGCTCAGCTTGACCCCTGTGGCACCCAACTGTGAATGCCATCGTCACCCTGTGCCATGTCACCAGAAGTGGCTGGGGGAGGGCACCAGAGCTGTCAATAAATGTGGCTGGACGTGGAGTGGCCCCAGGGTGGCCAGGAAAGGGCAGCCTGGGGCAGAGTGGCCCTGTGCAGTGGGCCCAGGCAGGGGCAGTGCTGGGCAAGGTCAGGCCCTCTCCCCGCTGTCCCCGGTGCCTGGTGAAGCACAAAGCTGAGCTGTCATGGGCCCCTGAGTCCCAGCCCTGGACGGCACAGCAGGACCCTCCCCAGGGGACCAGGCTGCCCTGTGACAAGGCCCTCCAGCTGTGCAGAGCAGGCGGTGTGACCCTGCCAGTCTCGAGCCCTCCCGCCTCCCAGGGGTCGGAGGACAGCACCGCCATGGAGGGCCACCCTGCCTCCGCAGCGCTCCAGGACATGAGGGTTCAGCCCGGAGCTGGCCCTGTCTCCTGCAGCCTGCAGCAGCTGGGACGCCACGGCCACCAGTGCCACCCTGCACCTGCGATGTCCACACCCAGGGGGACAGGGCTTCTGGGGAGGAAGGAGCTGGCAGGTGCCTGCCATGGAGCCTGGCTGTCCAGGGTCAGCTTGGCCTCTGCCCACGCCTGTCCCCGGGGCTCCCGTGGGGTCCACCGAGGCAGCCCAGTGACTGCTCTAAAGTACCGGCCACACAGCCCGGGAGCGTGGGGACGCCAGGCCAGGAGAGGCGGGCCGGGTCCTCCTGCAGGCTCTGGGCGAGGGGCTGGGGACGAGGGCAGAGTCTCGTGGCTCACGTGGCCTGGGAGTCCCAGGGGCCCAGCCCTTCAGACGTGTCTGCCCTGGGGTCGTCCACGCCGTCAGGAGACCCCACAGCGATTCTCCCTCGTCCTTCCTCCTCTACCGACCACCGTCCACCAGCCGTCCAGCGTCAGCACCAAGCCAGGCCGGCCTCCTTGGGCAGCTCAGGCGGGGAGGCGAAGCTGCCTGCTTGTAGCTCCGCAGGCCGGGGACAGCAGCAGGCTGGGCCCAGGACCCCAAGAAGTTCTGGAAACGCCGGGAGGGCCCCCGCTGGTGTGAGCCACAGGGTCGTGGCAGCCACAGTCCTGCTCTGGGAGTGAGTGCCGCGGCCAGTGACCCCCAGCTGCCACCTTGACGGCCCCTGACCGCACACCCCCACCTGGCCTGCCGGCCTGCAGAGCAGCCCTGGGTGGGAAGGGCCCCACGGGGGGGCTACGGTGGAGACGTGGGCTGGACAGAGGAAGAACCAGCTTTGAGGGGAGGAGAGCTCCGCCCCTGAGGCCAGGTGGGGTGCCACTCTGAGCCTCGGTTTCTTCCTCTGCAGAATGCGGAGCTGGTGTGAGGATCGGCTGTGCTCATGCCGGTGGGGACCGAGGCTGGGCCGGCCCAGTCAGCAGGGCCCTTGTGTCCATGGCGACCTCACCACCAGGGACTGGCCCTCGGGGGAGCTCTGAGGTGGGAAGGATTGACAGCTCCCTTCGGGGCCAGCCCTTCCAGCCAGCTCACTGACCACGCGCACGGTCACTCGGGTCCTCCACAACCTGGGGCAAGACCTACCTCCCCACCTGCCCATCAGGGGGCTGCTGTCCAGAGTGCACAGGAGGGGCCTGGGCAGGCGGCCGGCTGGGAGCCCACCCTCACGCCCCTGGCCCTGCAGCCCAGCCAGCCCCTCCTGGCCCCAGGGACACCTGCGCCGGCTGGGTCCCGAGCTTCTCCTGCCTTGCTCCCTCCCGAGCTCTCTGGGTGGGGACACGTCCTTGGGACAGTGGTCTCAGGAGGCACCCAGGGGCAGCTTTCTGGTCTTCAAGGCAACCCCCTCTGGTCACCCACACCCAGAGCCACCCAGAGCCCCTGTGCCGGCCCTGGCCCTTCCTCAGGCCCACGCTGCCGCCCGATGCTGACCCCCAAGCTCTTCCCACCACAGGACCTTTGCCCGAGCTGCCTGCTCAGATGCCCTTCTCTCCACCTTCACCAGCCTGGCCCCCCTCCATCTTCTGAGCCATCCGTGGAACCTTCCGGAACCCTGACCCCACAGCGGCCCCTCCCACCGCTTTTCACAGTATCTTGTTGTTTTTCCTGCGCAGGATCCACCGCGGCCTCTGACCATAGCCCACTGCTGTCCCCGCCCATGTCCCACCCGAGGGTGAGGCTCCAGGCTATTTATCACCAGCCCAGTGCTCCTTGGCGGAGGCTGCTCCGAGGACAGTCACCCCGATGGCCCAGTCCCCTCAGACAGAATGGAGGGCTTGGGACAGGCAGGGAACAGCAAGGCCCGAGGGCCAGGGCGGGACGTCACGGTGGCTGCTGCTCTCTGCCATTACTCCCCTCCTCTGAGGACTGAGATTCAGAGAGGTTCAGCAATTTTCTTAAAGTCACACAGTCAGAGAGGGGTGTGTCAAGGCTGGCTCCAAGGTCTCCAGTCCTGGGTGTGACACATGGTACCCAGGAGGGGACTGAGAACAGGGGGACAAAGCAAGTGACACCGTGCTATGGCCACTGTGGAGGTCCATCTAGTGGCTCTTCCAAAGCTAAACAGAAGCCAGGGGCAGCAGCAGGAGCCTGTGATCCCAGCTACCTGGGAGGCTGAGGCCGGAGGATGGCAAGTTCGAGGCCAGCCTCAGCAGCTTAGCAAGACCCTCAGCAAGTGAGTGAGACCCTGCCTCAAAATAAAAAGTAACAAATGGCTGGGGGTGTGGCTCGGTGGCTAAGCGCCCGGGGTTCAGTCCCCAGTCCCCAAAACAGGTGCTGGGTGGAGCCCAGTGGCAGGGCGCTTGCTAGCAGGCGCCGGGCCCCGGGTCCCCTCCCCAGTCCTGCAAGAGGAGAAGAGAGCTCCGCGTGACTCGCACCCAGGCCTCCTGTCCCCAGGAGAAATTACAGCAGCTCCGCGGGAGCCGGAGCGAGCCTGACCCTGGCCTCCGCTGGCCACGGCTCCTCAAACGCTCCAGGGCCGAGCGTCAGAGCACCGCCCGGCAGCGGGGGGAGCAGAGAGCTGACCGCTGGCCAGGGAGGAGCCCGAGGGGCGGGCAAGGCCACGGGCCGGTGATGCCCTTTACGTGGCCTGTCCCCAGGTGGACACTGCGAGGAGGCTGACGTAGGCCTGTGGCCTCCAGGGCAGGGGGAGGGGGACAGAATCCAGGGGGCACAGGGCTCCTTCCAGGAGACGCCCCGGAGCACCACCCTGACTGGGCCCAGGACGGCACCTCCACGGGTCACCCGTGGGGCTCTGGCACTTACCCCAGGGAATGAGGTGGCCCAGCCCCGGCAGAAGCCTTGCCCTGAGGGCTAGCCTGGTCACCCTCTGGGGACAGCAGGGGGCTGGGCTGGGGGCTGGGTGGCCCCACGTGGTCCAGGTGGGCCCCCTGGGTGCAGTACTGCAGCCCACCAGCAGATGGCAGTAGTCCCAGGGACGCCCTGGGGTGACCCAGTGCTGAGGACCTGGGCCAGTCTGTCCCTGCCTGTGGGCAGTGGGGACTCTGCTGGTGACAGCATGCAGGGACCTCTGGGTCACCTAGGTCAAGCAGGAGGAGTAAGAATGAACTGTGCCTGGCCACCCCGCATGGCCAGGGTGACGTGGAGGACAGGGCTCCCCTCCTGTGCGAGGGCCAGGGCCCCAAGGAGGCAGCCGTGGCCTGGGGCCGGGTAGGTAGGTACACAGCCGGCGCCCACTCTTGGCACTGGGTGGGAGATGGGCCACGGAGCCCCTCCGTCAGTGAGCGGGTGGAGGACGCGCGTCCCTGGGTGGGCTGACAGCCGTGAGGAGGTGCGAGACCCTCTGCTGGGCGGCCCTGCTTCTCAGCACCCCCCACCGGGCTCCTCCCGCACCCAGCAAGGGCAGGGCTCAGAGAGGACAGGCTGTGGCCCCGCGTCACACAGCGTCCAAGAACTGGGGCCACGTTGGAACCTGTCCCGGCTCTAGAGCCCTGCTGGCCCTGGGCCCAGGGGTGCAGGGGACCCTGAGTCCATCTGGGGCCCTTGACTTCAGCCAAAGTGTGGCAGCCTGGCCTGGCTGTCCCCCTGGACCTGGGACCTAGCCCAGCAGTCCTGTTCAGCCTCGGGTGCTCGGGACCCCCCGCTGCCGCTCTCCCTGGGTGGCTCTGGACTAGGGGCTGAATTCCCCCCACGTGGTGCCCATTTACAGGTGTGGAGACTGAGGCTCAGGGACGAAGTCCCAGGTTCCTAGCTGTGAGGGGTGAGCCTAGACTGGAAGCTGGGCCTTAGACCCCCGGAGAGACACTGCTCCACGCTGATCAAGGACCCAGGTTCCTCTCATCTTTTTCCTCCACATTTGTCATAGACCCTTGACCTCATTGTACAAAATTGCTGCCTAGATTCCAGCCACCATACCTATGTTCCATCCAGCAGTAATAATAAGTTGGGCAGGTCTCTAACTCCAAAGGGCAGCTTCCAGAAGTCACACCCACTACTGCTGCTCACTTTCCACTGGCTAGACTCCAGTCACCTGGTCACTCCAAGCTGTAAGGGAGGCAGAGATTCGCAGTCTTCGCTCCAGGCAGTCAGTGCCAGCCAGCACTCGGGACTTCTATCACCAAGAAGGAAGGCGGGCAGGCGGCGGGTCCCCGCACAGCCCCCCGGAGTGGGCATCGTGGCTCCTCACCGGCGCCTCCTGGGCCATCCAGGTCTTCCTTCCTGATGGCTTCTCAGAGCTGGAGAAGGGGAGGCTGGCATGGCTCCTGGGGAGGCTGCCGTGGGCTGGAGGCTGCCTCCCAGAGACCCCTGCAGGAGGGCAGCGACCCTCCAGGCCCAGCCACGCCTGGCCGCAGGGTCCCCCAGAGCCCACAGAGGCCCCCACCGCTGTTCCCAGCGCTGAGCGTCTGTCCCAGAGGCCCCACTCTGGACGAGGGAGGACGGTGCGCCTGCCCGGGGGGCTTGGAGGGGCGTGGCCAGCAGCCTCCGCAGACCCCCGGCTCCAGGGGAGGTGAGGCTGGAGGCCCCCGTGGCTCACAGGCCCAGGAACCAGGCCGCACATTTGCCCGTGGAGCCCAGCCCTGGGCTCCGGAGCTCGTGCTCCCCACCCCAGCTGGGGGGCCTGGGCAAGGGGTGGGGCAGGCCCCCCCACGGCTCCCAGCCTCTTGCACAGGGAGGGTGGGCTGCAGCCACGAGGGGGCCAGGGGCCTCCCTGCCTCCGTGGGGCCGTCATTCGAGGGTGCACAGCGGGGCCAGCAGAGGGCAGGGGCAGATGTGTCCGAGCCAGGTCTTGAGGGGACCGGGGTGAGCCCCGACCCAGTACCCAGCTGCCAGCAGGCTCCACCCACCTGGAGACCCCACAGGAAGGCGGCCGGGTGTTTGGGGGCCAGAGCTGAGGTCCCGGACTGGGGGCTGCAGGTCCTGGGCAGGATCTGGGCGCTGGCCACACGGCCTTGGCTCATGGCTGCGGAGACTGCTGGCCTCACCACACCCCAACTCGGCTGCCTTCTCCTTTTCTTGTCCCCATGTTTCCAATGAAGGAAGAGATCAGAGAGGCGAAGCCATCTGCCTGAGGTCACACAGCCTTGGGTCTGAGTGACCAGGACCAAGGTCCAGCAGTAAGACAGACCAGCCTGGCTCCATCCAGTCACCTCGACACCTTCAGGACGGTTCTTTGTCCCTCTGAGCCTCCATTTCTCCTAGAGAACCTTGGGCAGGGTGAGGGATGCGTACTAATGCTTGCCCCTCCCCCACCCAAGGGGAACCAGGCAGCGTGAGAGACTCGAGGTGGACTCCCCCTGTGGACAGGCAGGACCCGGAGGTCACTGGCCCCATCCCTGACCTGTTGTCCACAGGATGGGCCTGGTGGCCTCTGGGGGTCGGGGCCCCCAACAGCCAGGGTTGCAGATGCCCCCGGGTGGGGTGAAGTGGGGCCTGGAGTGTCAGAGAGGGGGTGGCCCCAGGGTCCAGCTCCAGCGACCTCCCTTCCCAGCCTGCTGGCACCGCAGGTCTCCACCCAGGAGGACGGTGCTCTCTGATGGCCACGTGGTGGTCAGCACTAGTGAGGCACCAGACATGACGGTGGCCCCGGGAGGGACGGTGGCACTGGGCGCTGCCCGTTGTCAGGCCTGCCTGAGTGGGCAGAGTGGGCAGGGATGAGGGAAGCCCTGGCCCAGGTGTCCTGCCCGGGAGGCGACCTCCAGGCTGATCCTGAGGGACAAGGAGGACGCTGGTCACTGGAGGGGCCTGGGGTGGGCCAGCAGAGGGGCACGGCGGGCAGCGGCCTGAGTGGCAGGGCCGCGCTCTGAGGACGGTGCTTGGGTGGGCCCTGCCCTCGACCCCTGGGAAAGAGGCCTCCCACAGGAGCACCCCTCCCGACCCCGAATGTCCACAGGCGCTGCCCACAGAGCCCCCTGGCCAGGACCACGGAGGAACAGACTGAAAGGGAACTGGCCCCGCGGGTAGTGAGCCAGGCAGGAAGGGCCCGGGAAGGCCACCAAGAGCCCAGGGACAGGGGCGAGCCCACACTGTCACAGAGCTGGCTGCTGCCACCTCCGTACACCACCGAAGACCAAGGTGGTCCCCAGACACCGTGAACCAAGGCCAGCGCGTGATGGAGGCCGGCTGGGGGGGGTCCTGGAGCAGGAGGGGTGGCTGTGGGGAGCCGGCTCCCAGGAGGACCCACGTGGATGTGTCTCTTCAGTGTATCGAGAGGGCCACACTCATGAGGAGGCTTGTAACAAGGGACACTGGACAAGGACATGAGACACTCTGAACTGTCTGCACCCTCAAGGCTGAGAACGTAGCTCAGTGGTAGAGCACCCTGGGTCCCATCCCCAGTGCCACAAAGGAAGGAAGGAAGGACGGAGGGAGGAGGGAGGGGAGGA
>NW_026000001.1:3051376-3052550 GCF_001458135.2 Marmota marmota marmota | reverse complement strand
CAGCCAGGCCCCGGGAGTGACACGGATGACAAGACGTGCCCGTGACCCAGGACAGGAGCCCCCCCCCCAGCTCCCAACCTGCCCCAGGGGAGGAGCGGGACGTGTGGCCAGCCCTGCAGGGCCTCGGGCTCCTCTTCAGCAGACGCGAGAGGGGCTGAGGCTCGGGCGGGCGACTCCCCGTGGTCAGCAGCTAATGGCGAGCCCTCAGAGGTCCCCCTCCAGGCCCCTAAAACACAGCTCATGGGAGCCCGGGACCTTGAGCGTCCAGACCAGCTGCTGCCCGGTGACCAAGGCTTCGCTGACCACATCTCCCAGACACCCCAGACAGGCTGGCCGATGCCCTCTGCCACTGGACTCCCCGCAGGGTGGGCCAGGTTTGTCCCCGAGCTGGCCCGGCGTGTTGTCCTGAGACGCTCCACAGGGGCCAGCGTCCATGGAAACCGGCTGCTCCGGGAGGACCCTGCCGACGGGTTCCTGGGCGGCATGGCCCTGGGGCTGGGCAGCACTGCAGGGAGGACGAGCAGGAGCCACGGGGAGCGGGCTGACCTGATGGCTTCACTCCCTGCCCGCAGCCCGTCCTCCTGGGTTTTGGCTCTTCTTACGTCTCTTGGCCGCGGCGCCCAGGGTCCGGGAGAATTCGCGTCAGCAGCATTGGCTCGTGGACTGGCCCGTTGTCACAGCTCACAGGCACCTAACCTCAGGGGCCTCGGTGTCCCCGCCGTGCGAGACCTGGCGTGGGGTCGCAGGGGGCAGCAAAACGCCAGCAGCACTCAGTGCGCGGCAAGGAGAGGGCCCCGTCACCACGCCACTGCTGAGGGCCCTGTCCACTCCTGGGGGCTGGGCTGGCGTCTTCCTAGTGGACACTGAAGGTCTGCAGAACAGACGCTGGTGGCTTTAGGGGTCGGGGTGTGTGCACAGAGACCACGGCCGCCTCCCCCGCAGCCCTCCGGCAGGGTCTGCAGGCCCACCTGTCCCCTGACTGCTGTCTGTGGCTGGTGACACGGGGCCAGGCTCCGTGGTGGGGCAGAGACTGTGACCCCTGGGCTGAAAATACTTCCCATGTGGCTCTTCCCCACAGTCCCCCTGGCCTGCCCTGCGCCTGGCCGTGGCCACCAGCTTTCATGGCTGGGCCTCTGCAGGGTGGCCTCCGGTCCCTCCTCCCCGCCAGGCCCTG
>NW_026000001.1:3043314-3051210 GCF_001458135.2 Marmota marmota marmota | reverse complement strand
CGGCCACCACCGGGCCTCGGCCACCCCCACCCCCCCGGCCTCGGCCACCCCCCTGGGCCTCGGCCTCCGCGGTGGGGACAGTGAGCCCGCCTGCTGTTGGGGTTATGGAGTGGTGGGGGAGAAAGCGGGTTCCCACCACCAGCTGTCCAGGAGCAGCGTGGCCACCTGAGGGCCAGCGCCAGGCCCAGCAGCTTCACAGCGTCCTGCCACGCAGCCGTCCCGACGGCAAAGGCGCCCTTTAAACCACGGGCCCCTGAGCGGGGACCGAAGGCGGCGGAGGTGGCTCTGGTCACTCCTGCTGGTGCCGGTGCCCAGGCACAGGGAGCCACAGAGCCCCTGGCAACCTGGGAGCTGCTCCTCGGGCGTGGAGGTGCCCAGCACAGAGCGCAGGAGCCGGGCAGGTAGGCCGCCCGGAGCGCTCTGGCAGCGGGTGGTGAGGAGTGTCCCTTCTCTCTCTGTAAGGCCCTGTTGGGACTCCAGTGTGGTCACCTCCTGATGGGGGATTGGATCTGAGAGGTCGAGGTTGAGCTGAGGTCTGAAAGGTGGAGGAGAGGGACAGTTCTCCAGAGCTTGTCCCCAGGAGCCCTGCCCATGGCCAGTCCACGGGAGGGAGGGGCTGCCGGTCCCTGCCCTCCTCGGACGTCCCCGGAGCCTCCTCCCTTTACACAGGAAAGGAGTAAAAGCCTCAGGGCACCAGACACAGGGACACTGAGGGGCAGGTGACCCTCCTCCCAGCCTGCAAAGCCCCCCGGCAGAGGGTGGCAGCTGGGCCTGGAGCCCCCAAAGACCACGGGGGTCTCTGGGAGCGGAGGCTGAGGGCCGAGACCACCCTCAGGGCCCGGCCAGGTCAGCGCTGAAGCCACAGTGACTGCAAGGTCCCAGGCCTGTCCAGAGCCGAGGATCACTCCACCATGCCCAGTGACAAGCCCCAGGTGACTCAGGCAGCTCCAGAAATGTCCTGGGGTCGTCCCCAGCACTGCAAATAAGAGAAAGGACACGCTCATCCCAGAGACTGGCCAGACAGGCCTCCGAGGGGCTCCCGCAGGGACTCACCATCCCGCGCTGGGCTTCCTGGCTGTGGCCTGGCTCCTGCTTCACATCCACAGAACAGAGCTGCCCTGGGCCCAGCACACCCAGGGCCACGGTCCCCACCAACCCAGGAAGGACCAGAGAAGCCCTCCCCGAGCACCGCGGGAACATGCCCTTCAGGGCTCCGTTGGAGTCCTTGCCACGGTGGGCAGGCGAGGGCAGGGCGGCCGGCCCAGGGAACCCCCCAGAACACTTCCGTCTGGTCACCGTCTTGGTTGCAGGGAGTGGCGAAGGCGTAGTTAATAGAAGGTTCTGGCTTTAAAGTTGTATCGATGTTAGGTGACCTTGGTGGGAACGAGAACGGAAATACAGACAACAGGTGAGCTTGGGGGTCTCTGGGGTTGGAATAAAGCTTATGCATATCCTTAAAATATCGTTTTCTTCTCATGGTGCTGGGGACGGAACGCAGGTGTCACCCGGCTGGGCCGCGTGCTGCCCCTGGCCACGTCCCAGCCTCACGTATTTCCCTTTCTTTCTTGTTTTGCGGGGCAAGGCGAGCACTCTGCCCACTGAGCCACATCCCCAGCCCCGACACTGATTTTTTAAAAAATAAAAATGGCACACATCAAATTCTTAGGGCTTTAGAATCTATCTGGCATATTCAGAAGACTAGAGAGCGACAGATGAATTTCATTGTAAAACGTCAACATTTACAATGTTCTGAGTCCAGGCCTGAGCTACACGCCTGTGGCCCAGCGACGTGGGAGGCCGAGGCAGGAGGTTGTAAAGCAAGGACCCCGGGTAACTTCGCAAGACACAGTCTCAAAGTAAAAAATCCGAAGGGCTGGGGATGTAGTTTAGTGTACCAGGCCCCGGATTTAATCCTCAGAACCAGGGGGGGAAAGGGCCAGATTTTTATTTTTTTGCAATTATTTATAACCCATTGTAGATTTCAAGTTAAGAAGGTCCGAGAGCCAACTCACCCGAGCCTGAGAGGATGGTGGGTCGGAAGGGAAGAGGAGCCCGTGCCCCTGGTGGACAACTGTTGCCTAGGAAGGAAGAGAGCCTGGGCCGGGCTCCCAGCCCAGCAGCTCCTGCCCCAGGGGCACCGCGACTCCGGGGTTGGTCCCCCTCCACTGTCCCTGGCTGGAGTCCTTGTCATGACTCCTGCTTCCTTGGACAAGGAACCCAGATGTCATCCAGGGAAAAAATCGCCTTTTTCAGCCCAAGGTCAGTCTAAATCCAAATTTGAGCCAGGGCTGGACCTCTCTGGCCTTCAGACATTCGGGTCTGTGACCTACTCACTGATGCCAGGTCACACCTTGGTCTTACCTTTCCCGTGAGCAAGGGGCCTGGCAGGGGCAGGGGCCAGCTGGAGCCTGGTGTCCACCTCCCCCATGGCCAGCACAACGCCCCCCTCTGCCGATGTGCAGCACCGTCCCTAGGCTCCCCACATCGGGGTACCCCTCTGGCACCTCCCCTGGGGACAGACGTTTCCAGAAAGAAGATAAACCTCGGCCCTCGCCATCAGCTCTGCGCTGGCCTCCGGGGAACCAGGAGCCCAGGACCAACAGGAAGAGGCTCCGAGGGCAGGGCAGGCAGGCCTGGGGACCATGAGGCCTGGGGACAACAGCCAGGGCTCGCGCCACGCCAGCCGGAATAGAGGGCTCCTCCCCAAACCCTCTCCACGCCCTGCATTTTTGGGATCCCTGTTTCATAAGGAGGACCCCCTTTCTAGAGATCCTCCCAGAAACCCGACCAGGGGAACATGGGTATAGGCCCAACTCTCAGGAAAACCAGTGCGGGGGTGTGTTTCAGAGAGGGTGAGTGACTGTTCCAAAGCCACACAGCCCATCAGGAAGGCCCTGGGACCCAGCCTGCCTGCTCCAGGTCCCCTGACACATTTGGGATGCCATGGTCCCCGGTGTGGGGCCTGAGAACATTCCTCTACAAGGCAGGTGAGTCAGGCAGGGGGTGCTTTGGGGTTTTCCTGGCTGTGCTGTCACGAGGGAGAGACAGGGAAGGCCCACCCTGGGCACAGACACCACGCACAGGGCGCTCCCAGGACCTTCCCTCAGCTGAGTCCCTCTGGGGCAGGGAGGGGCACGTGGCCAAGGCTGACCTTTACACTGACCTCCTCCCACCCCCATGGGGACTCCACAGAGGTCCCTGCAGGGCCGAGGGGGATGGGGGGCCTCACTGCCTCCCACCTCCTCCCCACGAAGCCCCGCTGGACGGCCTGCCCACTGCCGGGAGCAGACCCCTGGGGGTCACCAGGGAAGAGGGGCCTCAGGAGGGAGAAGGAGTGTGCCCCTTCCCAGCCTTCCCCGTGGTCAGCCCACCAGGCCCCTGGGTCCCCATGGGCAGACGGACCCCTGGGCAGGAGGGTCAGGCCCTGGGTGACCCAGGTGAAGCCCTGTCCTCCCCGCCTCCTGCTGCCTTCTGAGAGCCAGGAGGCCCCGGCGGGTCCCTCTGGGCTCCGACAGCCTTGATCTGAAATGCTGAAGAGCCCGGGGCTGGGCTGCAGGGGCTTCAGGGTCTCCCACTCGGGCGAATGGACCTGGCGGTCGGCCCCGCGCGGGGCTTGGTCTCACCTGCTCAGCCCGAGCCCCTGAGGTCTGCGATGAGGCCCCATCGGGGTGGCCAGCTCCCTCTGCAGGAGGGAAACTGAGGCAGGCAGAGCTGTCTGGAGCCGGCCACGCCCGTGACCTTGGGAGGCCTCAGGTGCTCTGAGCCCTGATCCTGAGAAGTGGTGCTGATAAGGAGGCCCCGCCCCATGCCGCGGGGGAGAGAGGGTGCTCAGCTCTGTGAAGCCATGGGCTGCGCCCACCAAGCCCTGGGACAGCCTTATCTGAAGAAGAGCTGTGGGTCTCAGTGGTTGCAGGCCCCTGGACGAGGAACCTGGCACTTCACAGGCCTAATTCTTCTAATCCTCTCAGCACCACTGGAAGGTAGATAAGATGTGGACAGGCCCTGGTCATGGGGTGGGTGAGGCCAGGCGGGCACCTGGCTCCCCAGGCTCGGACAGGGCAGCCAGGCCCCAAGACGACCTGGCCATGAGGCGCTCAGGGGACACACGCTGCCCCTGAGGGCTGAGCAGGCCCCCTCCTTCAGTTGTCCCATTGCGTGCAGGCGAGGACACTGCTGTCTTGGCTCTGCAGATGGGCACGCTGCGGCAGGTTCCTTCCCTACTGTCCCAGGGCTGAGTCATTAGTGCCAAGTGACAATAAACCAGAAACAGACAGTGCTGCGGGGTCCCCTCACAGCGGTCCCTGGAGCCATTAACTCTTGGCAGGGGGAGCAGGGACTGGGAGGAGCGGAGAGTCAGGGTTTCAAGGGACCCAGTTCCACTTAGGGAACATGAGAAGGTTCTTGAGACAATGGTGGGTCAGGTGGCCAGGACCGAGGTGTGGGGGAGGGGCCGAGGAAGCTTTCTGAACCTTCTCCATTTTGCTGCAAGTGAAGAGCTGCTGTTAGAAGTCTTTTGGACTCTGGAGGGATGGCGCACGCCTGTCATCCCAGTGACTCAGGAGGCCGAGGCAGGAGGATTGCAAGTTCAAGGCCAGCCTCAGCAACTTAGCAAGTCCCTTTCTCAAAATAAAAAAATAAAACAGTCCATGATGTAACTCAGTGGTGGAGCACCTCTGACTTAATCCCCAATACCCAAAAGAAAAGTGTCTTTTAGAAACTAGTTAAGGGAGCTGGGCGCAGTGGCCACGCCTGTCATCCCAGCGACTCGGGAGGCTGAGGCAGGAGGATCATGAGTTCAAAGCCAGCCTCAGCCAAAGTGAGGCACTCAGCTACTCAGTGAGACCCTAAATAAAATACACAATCGGGCTGGGGATGTGGCTCAGTGGTCAAGCGCCTCTGAGTTCAATTCCCACCATAAAGAAAAAAAGAAAAAAGAAAAATAGTTACGGGGCTGGGGCTGCGCTCAGAGGTGGGGCGCAGGCAGGTGTAAGGCTCTGGGTTCCATCAGCAGCACTAGGAGTGGGGAGAGGTGAAAATGGGCCATTTTATATCGCGTATATTTTAGCACCATTAACTTTAAAAACAACAACAAACAGAAACCCCCTTCCTTCAGGTCCTGGAGAACAACCTGTCTGTTTTCTTGGGGTGCGTTGGGCGTCTTGGAGCTGTGCCCCAGGCTGCACCTCTCTGTTCCCTGGAGACTCTGCTGTAAGGGGAAGTAGCGGAGGGAAGATTGAGGCCATTTGCAAAGTTTACTCCGCCCAGTGCCCCAGGCTGCCTGGGTCCCTTGGCCGGGATCCAACCCAGAGCAGCACTTTTTAAATTATTATTACTACGAGGTCAAGGGAGGTCCCCAAGGCCCTGCTGGTTGGTGGCAGAAGCCCCCCCCCCCCCCCAGCACCCTCCTTGGGGGAAGCAGCCCTGCAGGGGAGCAGAGGTCATAGGTCATAAAGGGTCACTATCGAGGGGGCTTCGGCCTTGGCCGCGGTTGCTGCTCTGGGCCTGTCCCTCCTCACTCCCCGCCAGCCCTCCACCCACCAGCCTGGAGTGCTTGGTGGCGCCTCCCACAGAATTAAAACCTGGCCTGGTTTCCTTCACAAAGGCCTCCTCCTACAGGCAGGGCTCCGTCCTGGAAGGCAGACGCCAACTCTTTGCCCATTTCACAGACGGAGAAACCAAGCACGGTTAGAAGGGAAGAGGCCCGTCGCACAACCCACAGGCTAGGGGCAGATGTCTGCGGAGCCCAGGACCTCTGCCTGGTCCTTCCTTGGGTCCCGGTGGCCACGCTCCCTGGGGTGCAGCCGGCAGAAGGGCTTCAGCCTGAGCTAGAGAAGGTCCCATCTCCATCCAGGTCAGCTTTCCCTCCCTGCCTGTCTGGGCACGTGGGAGGGTGGCACTGTGCCCTGCATGGAGGACATGCTGGCAGAGGAGCACCAAGCCTCGCTTAGCCTGCAGCTGTTTCCTATTGAGCACCTACTGTGTGCCAGGCACTGGAAATACAGCTGGGGACCACATAGACCTGTACTTGCTGCATAGAGGTCACCGTCTAAATGGGGTCAGTCCACTGATGCATGAGGAGGATTCCTAGGGGCTTGCAGAAACTGTGAGCAGAGAGCCCCGACACCAGGTGTCCCCGAAGGGCTGCTTCCTAAGAGCAGAACTGAATGGAGAGAAGTCATGGAGGAAACCTAGGGGACAGTCTCCCCGCAGGAAGGCTGGGGGCAGGGAGAGGGCAGTGTGTAGGAGCAAGGCCGGAGGCGAGTGGTGGGGAGATGCGGGCGTGGAGAGGGGCCTGTCCTCGCTCAGGGTGCTTGTGACAGTTAGGCAGGCCAAGCCTGCAGCAGGGACAGGTGGACCCAGGGACCACAGTGCCAATGCGGAAGCCAGACCTCAGGCAGAGTTCCCAGTTGTCTGACCCCAAGAGTCCCTGTAGAGGGAGCGGCCACAGTGCTGGGAGATCCCCTGCTGCCTGGAAGGTCCCCTGTCCAGCCACAGGGGTACCAAGGGCGGGGGGGGCTGCATCCTACCAGGAACCCAGGGAGACATCACAGGCTTCCGCCTGCACCTGTGGGGCTCCCGGCTGGGTCCCACCTCCCCAGGGGAGGTGCCCAGGGGGGTGGGGCAGGCCACATTGCAGGCCATTTGGCAAGTGAGGAGCCAGAGACAGAGAGGGACCGACCCAAGCAAGTGAGGGGCAGGTTCTGACCGGGATGGTCTCCTCAGCACAGATTCTAGGCCCATCTGGGGCTGGGGGCCCAGAGGCTGCCGAATGCACCCTGTAGCTGTGAGTGACCCGAAGAGCCTCCCGAGGGTCTGGAGATGAGGTTCCAGATCTGCCAAGGCCCTCCTGGGTCCCCAGGACCCTCCTTCCTGGGCCTCAAGCCTCCCAGTCCCTTGGGAAGTAGGAACAAGCCACCTCAGGGGTTAGAGGGCAGGCCCAAGGGCAGGAGGAGGAGGAAGAAAGGCCTGGGGAGTGTCTCTGCTCACAGGTGTGGTGGCGGTGAAGGGAGGGGTGGGCTCCACACCCTCCGCTGCTGGGGCTGGGGCTGCTCTGAGGTGGCAGCCCAGCCCCACAGGTACCACAGAAAACAGGGATTTTCACACCTAGGTGAGCAGGCATCTAGTGTCCCCTGGCTGGCCCGCCCCTATCAGACCATGATGGGCACCGTAGGGGTTAGGGGTGGGGGCGGGGAGCCATCCCGAGGTCTCAGCTGGGGATCCTGCCTGCCGAGGAATCCTAAGTCCTGCATTACCGTGTGCGGTCGCAGGGCCCTGGCCCCCCTGAGTGCACCCCCACCACCTGCCCTTGGTTCCCTTCGGAGCACCCATTTCACCAGCCTCTGCTCACACAGGCCTCCACCTGATAGACGGGACGACCTCTGAACCGCCAGGCCTTGGGGACCTGGCCTGGCCTGTGGCCCTCTGGTTGACCCTGGCCCAGCCAGCCACAGGGTGGTTGTGCCCATGCTCACCCTCGGTCTCAGGCCAGTCCTTAACACCCTAGCAAAGGAGCCAGGCTCTCGGGAGTCCCTAAAAGAAGTCGTGGGAGGAGAGACGCGGGCTCCTGCGCCCACTCAGATAAAGGGAGAGACCACGACAGGGACAGCAGGGGCAAACAGAGCTTTGAAAAGCTTAAGAGGAACCGACGCGAGGGGCGGGACGAACAGGTTCGTGGGCTGGGCGGAGCCAAGGATGGGCGCCCGGGTCCCCCAGGTGACAGTAGCTGAGCTCATCCCTGACCTCCTCCCCTCCCCTGCCCCTGATTGGCAGGCGGCCTGCGACCGGGCGCCCAGGCGAACGCGATCAGCCCCCCGCGGGCGCGGGCGAGTAGGAGGGGGCGCCGGGCTATATATATAGCGGCTCGGCCTCTGGCCGGCCCAGCGCGCAGGGAGGCGC
>NW_026000001.1:3036571-3043083 GCF_001458135.2 Marmota marmota marmota | reverse complement strand
CTCGCTCTGCCGCGCACCCCCAGCCTGGGCCCAGACGGTGCGCTCCCGCGGGCCCCCTCTGGCGCAGCTCGGGCCCCGGCTTCCCGGGCGCACGGACCGCTTGACGGACGCACGGCCCTCGGGCCGGGATGGCGGGGCCCGGGACGGCCGCGGCGGCTCTGCTCCCGGCAGTCCTGCTGGCCCTGCTGGCGCCCTGGGCGGGCCGAGGGGGCGCCGCCGCACCCACAGCACCCAACGGCACGCTGGAGGCCGAGCCGGAGCACCACTGGGAGAGCCTGCTGGCGCGCTCGCTGGCGCGCTTGCCCGTGGCCTCACAGCCCAAGGAGGCTGCCGTCCAGAGCGGCGCCGGCGATTACCTGTTGGGCATCAAGCGGCTGCGGAGGCTCTACTGCAACGTGGGCATCGGCTTCCACCTGCAAGTGCTCCCCGACGGTCGCATCGGCGGCGTGCACGCGGACACGAGCGACAGTGAGTAGGGCCAGCCGGGTGGGATGGGTCGGGGATGGGGAGCAGCAGCTGCCTCTTCCAACTCACCCAAAGACACACGGAGGCCCAGGGCGGGCACCTGCTCGCGGGCCCTTGGAACTGGGCCGTCTCGGGTTCCTGTCCCGTATCACGCAGGGACTCGGGGAGGCAAGCACTTTTGGCTCAGCAGCCGGCAAAGGGACCGGCTTTGCGCACAGCGGCCGCCGAGCCCCGCCTCCCCGCCTTCGGAAGCCTGGGCTGCTGCGACCGCCGAATTCCAGCACTTTAGCCTGCCTGTGGGCACAGAGCGGCCGCACAGCCATTGGCACCCACGGGGCTGAGAAACGCGCTCAGGCTGAGGCGGGTCTTGGAAGCCTCTGCAGCCTCCAGGGCAGCCTTGGCCTTGCAGTCCTGAACTGGGTGAGGGCCCTTTGCCTCCACACCCGCCCTAGAGTGAGCCAAGGTCACCTGCCTTGGTATAACCCGCACTCACTCCCAGGTCTGCTGGAGCTCTCCCCCGTGGAGCGGGGCGTCGTGAGCATCTTCGGAGTGGCCAGCAGATTCTTTGTGGCCATGAGCAGCAAGGGCAAGCTCTATGGCTCGGTGAGTACCTTGGAGTTGGGCAGGCACCCGTGTGCAGGGCCAGCAGGATTGTGACCCTCTTCCAGGTCCATCTGTGCCTGGGCCACCAAGGGGCAGTTGGTGGGGTCACCAGGTCCCAAGGCTGGCAGGCAGCAGCAGCCCCAGGGACCTCAGAAGTGCCCAGAGGTAGGCTGGGTGGCCAGGGGCCAGCCCAGACAAAGGGAGCCACCCAGTAACTGCCCTTGCTGAGCAGGCATCCCCTGACCCTGTGAAAGGGGCCATTGGGAGCAACAGTCTGTGCCCAGTGGGGTGGGTCCCAGCGAGGAAGTGGAGATGACCTCCCGGGCTGCGAGGTGCCTGGCAAGTGGCCAGCACTCCAGCTGTTTTGGGCTGGCCGTGCCTGCAAGGGTCTTGACACCCTGACTGCCCAGGAGAGACCTCTCAGCCCAGAGTGGGTGGCTGGGCAGACCCCTGGCAGCCGGCCAGGGTCCTGCTCACTGTGCTCCTCCCTCCCAGCCCTTCTTTGCGGATGAGTGCAAGTTCAAGGAGATACTGCTCCCCAACAACTACAACGCCTACGAGTCCCAGGAGCACCCCGGCATGTTCATCGCACTGAGTAAGAACGGCAGGGCCAAGAAGGGGAACCGAGTGTCACCCACCATGAAGGTCACCCACTTCCTTCCCAGGCTGTGACCCTCCAGAGCCGCCTCAGCCTCCACAGACTCTGGTAGGAGCACTTTCTCCTGGACGGAGAGTGTAATTCAGGAGTAGGTGTACGATACTTAAGTTAATTATTTAAATATGTATATATTGCCATCAAATTATTTATGGTCCTGTGAGTGTGTTTTGTAATTTTTTTCTGGAAAAGAAAAGAGGAAAAAAAAAAAAAACTAAAACAACCCAAAAGCAAGTCTGACTTTTCTGGCGTGACAGGGGACAGTCTTACCGTTGGATTTGCTTTACTCTCAAGAACTTGACATGAGCGTGCTGCTATTTTGTGTTGTAAAGACAGTGACATCGGATTCTGATGGCGCCCAGCACCCTGTCTGGAAGGGCCTGCCTGGGGCCGTGGTCTCCAGCGAAGGGGCGCTGAGCCGGGCTTCCTCTCGCCGCCCACGGCTGTGCCCTGTTGCCGGAGTCGGACATATCGGTTTACTTCGGGTACCGAAAGCACACTGTCAAGTCCTCGCTGCCACTCCGTTTTTAGATGGGCCAAGGCTGACCTTTGAGCTTTCCTGTAGTCCATCTTCCCCCATCTACCAGATGGGAGAGACCCTCGGCAACTTTATAAACTGCCCTTCGCCTGGTCGGGGATCAGCCCCCGTCGCCGCAGCCACTGGGGAAAGACAAAGCTGTTCCGTAAAATGCCGGGGAGGGAAGCCATTCCCTGCTGGGATGTTGCCCCTCAACCCTCGCCTAGTGATGGACGAAGCTCGTGATAGAAGACAATTCTGAAATAGAGGATATTTTTAACAAAAAAACAGGCTTCCCCATACACGGGGAGCTTTGGACTAGAACCACTATTTAGGTGAACGTCGCGGACGCAGCCCAGTCTGCAGGGACCTGCTGCTCAGACGCACACTCAGCATCTACCTCAGCCAGGCCCAATTGCGGAAGGCTTAAGGGGGCGCAGTTCACTGGGCCACCCCAAGTGGCTCTTTTTCCATATGCAACCAAAAGGATCGCAGAGAGGGGCGGTGGGTCCCATGCGAACCTTGTCACGTTTGAGCTATCTTTACCCCGTGATTTACTTTTAGTAAGGGCGTTCATGGTGGAAATATTTGCAGACAGCTGTTAGAGTGCACTATATGGTCACCGAGTAACCTTATATTTTTCTTTATATATTTTACAAATGTAACCCCTGTCGTTGAAGCCGAGATGGAAGGGCCAGGGTCGGTGGGGTTTAAAAAGAGTTCTGAGGTGGTGGCAAACATTTGATTTTAATGAATGACTTTTCAGTTTATGCAAAGTGACCTTAGCTTGCTACCAGACATGCTCTGGATGCTTCCTCAAGACCCTCCTCCGGGGTCTCTGAACCATCTCCCAAATTAACTTTACGGGACTCCGCGGAAGGCCAGCCTGGGATCTGATTGGGGTTTTTGTCTTTTGAATTCCTTTTGCCAAATCTTTGTTCAAATGCAAATCATGGACTTCAAATAATACTATTCTTAACCCAGCCCACTGAGTGCCAAGCCCCAAGTCAGGACCACCCATCTGAACCCTTAAGAGGCTGTTTACAGTGTTCTGACTCAACAATGCCACACAATTCTTACCTGGCCCTAGACTCCAGGAGGGCGGAGGGCAGGTGAGGAGCAAAGATGGCCTCGCCTCGGGGGAGAGCGAGCAGTCTTCCTGTTCTTACCGCATCTCAGAGTAAAGAACCGGGATGACTCGAGATGCTTGGATTCTTCAGCAATGTCACCTCTGAGCGCAGTCCAAGGGCCAGGAATGGACGGACCCTCAGTGCAGAGGTAGCTCATCCACCCGCACAGGATTGTTGACGGTGCGTCTGGCGATGTCATTGTGCCTTTGAAATATTGTACGTTTTCGGGTTGCGGTGATTTTGGGGATTCGAGGTTTCTCTATTTACCACCGTTTTCAGAGTCTGTCTGTAGTTTTATACAGGTGCCGATCAATAGCGTGATGTATGTGCTGTGCACATCGAGATGCTTGATGAGCTTTTCACCGTGGAGAGAAAGAACCCCACCAGACGCGGTGCAGATAATCGGGAAAGATATTAAACATGATGAAAACCCGCCTTGAAATGCCAAGGTCTTGCTCCTCCCGTCTTCCTCGCATGGCTGGGGGAGGGGGAGGGAGGCAACTTTCAGCCAGCTGTGTCCACACAGAAGCCGCCTTGAAAGCAGGAGACTTGGGGTGAGGCGTCCCCATGACTCTGAACCTTGCAGTTTATTCTCATTCTTGCAACGCGTTAATTCACGCCGCCCCTGCACTGTCACCAGCCCCCTCTGTCCCTGTGTCCTCCTCCTGGGGCTGACTTGGCTTGGGGGAGGGAGGGGCAGAGCTGGCCATTGGACGCACTGGAGCAGTGGGGACACCACCACAGTGACCTGCAACCGTCTTTCCTAAGAAGGAAAGGAAATCCACCAGAGGGTCGAGCCGGCCGGAGAGCGTCCGTCAGCAGGGCACAGATTGTTCTGGAAAAATCGGTCTTAACTGTCCACACTGTCATTCATGTCGAGCCTCTAGGAGGTGTCTGTGGGTGTGGTGGGTCACATGAGACCAAGGCCCACCTGATGGGTCTGGAATCTGATTCCCCTCTCCCCACAAAACACGCCCAAAAGACCCCAAAAGGCCATCTGGTTGGAGGGGCCTTAGTTGAGCCGGTCAGCTCCCGGGCCATCATGCTCAGCTACCTCTGTTTCTTTTTCTGTGACAAGGAAGTGCTAGGATGTCACCTGCCCTAACCCTAGGTTGCCCCTGCCCTAACCCTAGCCCCTCGGCACCTCGAACCCTAGTACCCGTCCCCAGTACCTCAGAACGTGGCTGTGGAAGGGGGTCGCTGCAGAGGGGTCATTGGAATGAGGCTACTGGGGCGGGCTGGCCCCGTCTGACTGGTGTCACTGCATGGGCCCCCGTAAAGACACAGCCACCGGTGGCCAAGCAGACCTGAGGGCAGGGGTCTGGGTGGGGTTTCTGCAAGGCCAGGCTGCTGAGGGTCACCTGCAGCACCTCCAAAGGTGCCTCCAGGTCCATCCTTGATCTCGGCCTCCGGCCTCCAGGACTGAGGTTCGATGGCTTCCACTATGTCAAGAAAAGGGCTGGAGGTGCGTCTCCAGGTGGGCACCCTGGGTTCCACCCTCAGCACCACAAACAGCAAAGAGCCCTTTGGTCATGTCATGTGCTTTTTGGGGACCCACTTTGTGTTGGATATACATCTTTTGTTTTGGTATTGGGGATTGAACCCAGGAGCACTTAAGCACTGAGCCATCTCCCCAGCCCCTTTTAGAGACAGGGTCTCGCTGAGTTGCTTAGGACCTCACTAAGTTGCTGAGGCTGGCTCTGAACGCACCATCCTCCTGCCTCAGCCTCCTGAGCCGGGGATTGCAGGCGCTTGTGCCACCACACCCAACCTGCCAGGCACACTTCTATGTGAAGGACACAAAGATCCCTGCGCCCTGGAGCCTCATTATAAAGGGGGAGGTGACAGTAAATAAGGGACCTAAAGTACCTGGCAAGGTGGGCTGCAAAAAAGGAAGAAGAGGAGGCCGGGTGGGCCTTCCCTGCAAGGTGACGGTCATGGGGGAGGAGGCCATCAGGAGGGAGGGAGGGGCCGAGCTGGGAGCAGGCGGCCACCCTGAGATCTGCCTGTGCAGGCTCCGTGGTCTCTGGAGGAGGCAGGGGTTGAGGCCACGGAGGTCAGCTCAGGGGCTCCCAGAGGCCACTGTGGCAGGGGGTGAGGGAAGGCAGGGGCCGGCAGAAGAGGGGCGGGGCTGGAGGGGACCTGCAGGCACAGCTTGGTGGGGAGAGAAAAGTCACATTGACAGAAGAGGAGCTGGGGCAGCTCCTCCACCCAGCCCTGCACCCAGGCACAGCCTCCTCCTGGGCCCTGAGTGACCTTGAGCACCAGCCGGTGACCTCAGGCCGGCCCAGCCCAGCTACCTCCCACTGGGTGACCTTGGGCAGACCTGTGGCTCCTCGGGGCTGCAGCCTCCCAGGCTCTGAGGGGGAGAAGGTGAGGCAGGTAAGGTGCGGGCACAGCCCAGGTAACGTCCCCATCGTCATTGTCATTCCCCTGGGAGGCTTAACGAGGCCATAGAGCCGCCTTTTCTCCCTGCCTGCAGCTAATGGGACCTCTCTGTCCCAGTGCTGTTCACTGTCACGCAGAGAGCAGGCCCTTCCTTAGGGTGTGGCAGGGTCTGGGGAAGAACTGGGTCCCCTACAGCCAGCAGGGTCACCTGCCCTTTCTGAGAACAGCCCTTTATGGAGAACAGGGCTTTTCAGACACCGCCAAACCCCGCCATGCTGGTTACTCTTGTTTCAGTGTGGTGGCCCCGGGCTCCTGGGCTCAGAGTGCAGGGGCTCCCTGTGGTGGCCTCCATGTCTGGGGCTCAGTCACCTGGACATGATTCTGGAAATATCCAGGCACGGGGTACGCGGAATCCCAGGGACTCAGAGGCTGAGGCAGGAGGATTCCAAGTTGGAGGCCAGTCTGGGCAGCTCAGTAACACCTGGTCTCCCAGTACAAGATAAAAGGGGCTGTGGGTGAAGCTCAGTGTAGAGCGTGTGCCCCCGAGTTCAAGTACCCCACCCCCCAAAATCGGAGAACACACTGTTCTGAAGGTGCGCAGACGTTTTTCTTGCCATTAGTCCTAAGTGACAGTGTGACAGCCATGGACTTGGCGCTCACAGATCACACAGATGGGATTCCAAGCATCTGGAGGAAGTCTGTCACCTCAATTCATCGATTGACAGATCAATCTCTTTTTTTTTTTTTTTTTTTT
>NW_026000001.1:3029810-3035984 GCF_001458135.2 Marmota marmota marmota | reverse complement strand
GTTTTTTTTTTTTTTTTTTTGGCACCAGACTCTCGGCCGCTGGCCGCTGATCAGTTTCGGCAGCCTGAGTGTCCGCGGTCTGTGAACTGAACTCAGCCTGGGTCCAGGGGCCCATCGCCCTGGGGCGAATCAGGGCTGACCGTGTTCCTCACCGGGAGCAGTTTGTAAGTCTTCTTGATTTGTCATTCTAGTACTCCAAGCCGCTTTTAAAGGGCGGCGATCACATACCAGGCCAAGTCCCTACGGGGAGGGCACCAGCATAGCCCTTGCCCTGGGAGGGTCCTGTTGCTGGAAAAGCCAAGGAATTATCCTAGGTGTGCAGGGACCAGGACCCCTTCCCAGGCAGGGTGACCCAGCTCTGCCCTGCCCCAGCCTCAGAGCCCAGAGACTCCATCTGCTCCCCACAGGGCTGACAGCCCTCCCTGCTCGAATGACCTTGACCCAGCTGAGTGCGCGTCCCAGGCAGCCACAACCCATCTCCAGGAGCCAGGGGGCTTGAGAAGGCAGCAAAGTGCTTCCTGGTGGCGTGGAGGCCAGGAGTCGGCTGTTGGCAGGGCCAGGCTGGTCCCGCCGGGGGCTCCCGAGGTTGGGTCAGAGTCCTCTTGCCGGCCCCCTCCCTGCCTGTTCCCCTTGGCTCACAGCGCCTCGCTCCAGTGGTGGCCCAGACGTCCGACTCTGTCATCACCTGGCTCCTCCTCTGAGGCCGGGCCTCCGTGTCCAAGTCTCCTTTCCTGGGTACCCTGGTCATTGGATCTAGGAGGACCGCATCTGAAAGACCCTGTCTCCAAACACGGTCCTGTTCACAGGCTCCGAGTGGATAGGACTCTTGGGGGACTCTTGGGTGACCCAGTCCACCGGTTCCTTCAGGTTCCTTGTTAAAATCACAAGTGGAAGATTGTTTGCTTTAGGGACCAAGGGACAGAAGGTGCAGGGTGGCCTGCAGGAGGTGCTTGCTCAGGCCAGCGGGAGCCTTATCTCCCAGGGCCTTCTCAGTGACCCACCACGGGCTCTCCGGCCTGGGCAGAGGACTCCCGAGCCAGGGCTGGGGGAGGGAGGGGCCAGCCAAGCGCAGGTGAGGCTGCAGGGAAAGCCCGGCCTCCTCTAGGGGACGGTGGGCAGAGGGCAGTGCAGTGCTGCCCCACTTTGGGGCACAGGGGGCCGAGCTTTTGTCCCCTCCTCCAGCCGGTCACGGGGTGGGCCAGGATCCACTGGCTGCCGGGGTGAAGGCGCCATCTTGGAGGGCCGCTGGGCATCCTCTAAACCCAACCTCAGCTCTTGCAGCTAATGAATTACGCAACCAGGGTCTAAGGCCTGCCTCCAGCCCCACCCTGGACAGACGCTCTGGAGGTAAAGGGGCCGGCTGGGTTTCACTCCCATCCCCCCAGGGCGGGGCTCCAGGTGACTCAGGGGACCACCACCACAGCCTCCCCAAGAGGGACGGCAGCTGCTGCGGGTCGGCGGACGCCAGGCAGACACAGGTCGCTGGTCAGGGTGCGCCTGAGCCGTGGCTCCCCGCCCAGTGCCGTGCCCCATGGCTCTTGGAGTTGGAGCATCGGGCAGCGTCTGGGGTGCAGCCCGGTGGGGCCTCCCCAGCATGCGCAAGGCCTGGGTTCCAGCTCCAGCACAGGAACGAGTCCACACATTAGATAACTCACTCGTCTTCAAGTCCTTTGTCCCTTCGTTCCTTGCATTTAAAGGTGCGCAGAGAAGCCGGGCTCAGGGCCCTGTAATCCCAGGGATTCTGGAGGCTGAGGCAGGAGGATTGGGAGATCAAGGCCAGCCTCAGCAACTTAGTGAGGTCTCGTCTCAAAACACAAACAGCTGGGGAGGGAGCTCAGTGGTGACGTGCCCCTGGCTCAGTCCTCAGTACCAAAAGGAAAACAAAAGGGAGCAGTAGGTCGTTGTGCTGGGCGCTGTCTGCTCTGCGTGGTCTCCACTGCTCTCCCAGGACAGCCGAGGCTGGGCGGGGCTTCGGCAGCAGGAGTTAACTCAGGCTGGGAGTCCAAGACCCAGGGGCTGCTGTCCCACAGGGTCCTTTCCACCATTAGCAGGAGCCTGGGGTGTTTTCCATGTGAGCTGTGGGGACACTCGGCTGCATGGGGTCTCTGTGCTCTGGGGCTGGTGGACCAGGCACTGGTTTCTCGCCGTCTGGACCCGGGCCTGCGGGGCCCACGCCTCAGGTCCTCACAGGTCGGGCTGGGCCTGATCAGATGTGCAGGGGCTGTCCTCAGGGGTCCCTTAAGACCCTGTCACCAAACAGGCTTTCTCCTGGTGACAGGAACAGCTGCAGGGACAGGCCACTGACGAAAGGCCACCCACATCCCTCCTAGAATGGCCTTCCCTGTGGGCGTTGGGGTCTTCTGCACTTGAGGCAGCAGCCAAGTGACCCAGAAGGTCTCAGGGCAGGTGCTCACAGAGGCTGAGCTGTGACTTCGGTGACCCTGGGTCAGGGAGTCAGCGCGGCACGGCCAGGTCAGCCACAGGGAGGGAGGTGGCCGCCTCTGTGACCCTGGTGAGAACAGCGGTGGCCCCTGGGGGCTCTGGAGGAGTCTGTCTCTGAGAGGCAGACCTCGGGGTCCTCCCTCTTGAGCTGAGGGGTCTCTGGCCCCTCCTCCACAGCCAGGCAGAAGCCCCTCCGGGGACTGCAGAGGCGGGGTCACCACAGGTGATGCTTGGTGCCCTGGGCACCAAGAAGTCGTCCAGGTGCCTGAGGCTTCCTCCTGGGGGACATCCACGTGTATGAAGAGGCCATGGGCAGGTGTCCTGGCTGGGTCTGGACTTCAAACTGTTCCGAGCTCTTCCGTAAAGAAGCCTGATGGCTCCATCCCCTGCCACCGAGTCTTCCCACGGGGCTCAGTTGTCCAGGAACTGGCCGAGCCAGCTCTGCGTCCACCAGGCTCCTTCCAGCAGCCGGTCACCAACGAGACGGCAGCATCTGGTGTTGCTGAGTTTTGCAACTTGATTATTCAGCAGGGTGACCAGGACAGAGGCAGGGGAGGGGGCCAGGCACACAGCCACCCCTCCCTGGGACCATGGGACCCTCACGGCAAGAGGCTTTTAAGCCATTAAGTTTCACCCCGGTTTGTCCCACAGCAAGAGCTAGGTCACACGCTCTCTTCCGTAACTCCTGAACCAAAGAGGAACCGGGCGCGGACACCCTAAGTCGTGCACAGAGCTGGGAGAGGAATCTACCTGAAGACACCGGAGGCGTCGCGCAGCCGGCCTTCCTCAGAAGGAGCTTTACAAAACCTTGAGAATAAAATTTATTAGGCTTTGAAACAAGGAGAACAGTGAGCTGATGCCACTGTCATCAAACCACAGGCCCCCAAGACCCAAGGAGCACGTGCGCCTGAGGGTGGGAGGAGCGTGGCTTCCGCCAGACCCCAGACCCAGGTGCGGGGACTCTGCAGGCTCCGGGCACCCAGCTGAACCGGGGAGGGTGGCTGTCCCCCTCCTTGCTGGGCTTCCTCTCCTAACACACACTCCCAGGGAGGCCCTGGGTCCTCTCAGGTGCTGCCACCAGCCCGGGAGGTTTCTAAAGAGAGGAACAAACTAAACCTGAGAGGCCTGAGCCGAAGGCCACCAGGCCACCAGGCCAGCAGGTAGGAAGGCGCTTTAGAGGAGATGTTTGGAGGGCCTGATCCATGCGCAGGGTTAATGTGACGCCTTTGTCGCCAGAATATGTTAACGGACTCAAATACCTTGGGATGGCTGCGGGGTGGTGCCAGAGCAGCTGTCCCCAGACTCTAGAGGTCTCTGGGGGCTCTGGCTGGGCCTGGGGCCACAGCTTTGCTGAAACCCTGATTTGGGTGTCTTCCTGGAGGCCCCAGAGCCCCGGGAGGTGCCGTGACACTCACGGCGTGGGTGAGGCAGGTCGGGCTGTGTTGGGCTCCCATCACCTGCACAGTCTCCCTGCTGGGGACACACGTTTGACCCCCAGATCTCTTAACCTGGAGTCTCCGAGGCCCCTTCTCACCAGGGAGAGGCTGGAGAGACTGTCTGGGAGGACAAGGAGGCTCCAGGTGTCTGGGCCTCATCCCCTCTGACCAGGACAGTGTTGGAGCATGGCCTCTGAGTTCCCCCAGGGCGGCATGACACACACACATGCTTGGTGGCCTTAAACCACACAGACTGATTCCTCAGTGCTCTGGAAGCCAGGGTCTGAAGTTAAGGTGCGACAGGGCTGCGCCCCTCCAGGACTCGGGGAAGCCCCTCCTGCCCCTCGCGGCTCTGGGCTCTGAGCGTTTGGGCTGAGCCTGGGACGGGGCACCCTCTGGCTCTGCCTCTGCCTTCCCAGCAGCCTCTCCACTCTGCCCCCCTCTGTCCCCTGGCACCTCCTTCCCTCTCTTGGGACACCTGCCATTAGATTTAGGGTCCACCTGAAATCCAAGACAAGCCCCCCCCCCAGACCTTGCTGGCCTCCTATCCTCCCGCCCGGGCTCCTCTTCAGTGGGCTCCCCTGGACTCAGCCCCCGAGGGCAGGTTGCTCCTTTGTCCCCCGGGGCCTGCAGCAGGGGCTGGGGACATCTGCTGGGAGCATGTGTGAGCCCAGAGCGGCAGGGGTCCCCTGGGCCCTGAGGGTCTGCAGGCAGCTCCGGGGAGTGGGTGAGAATTCCACGCTCCTCCCTGTCTTCCTTCCCAGGCCTTTGGTGTGTCTGGGGGCTCGGGGCGCCAGTTCCTCGCAGATCCTGCCTTGCTCTTTCCAGCCTTCACACCTGGGGTAGGAGCAGCCGGCCCGTTTGCTGGGTCTCTGGGTGCCCAGCTAAGTCCCTTTTGGTGAGAAATGTGCATTTCTGTGACAGCACAGCCCCTGGAAGGCTCCAACTATTCATGTGCAAACACCGGCCGCTGGGGTCCCCAGGGCTGGGGCTTTGACAAACAAGGATTGGGACTGGACCTGAGGTGGCTCAGCGGCCAGGAGCCAGAGGAAGACAGTCTGGTGGCTGGCCCTGGTGGCCTCCCTCCCACGTGGCCCTCACCCTGCTGGATGTGGGGCTGGGGCTGCTGGGCCTCCGCTGCCCTCACGCTAGTCTTTGGGCCACAGTTGCTTCAAGTAGAGGGTCACGTGCAGAGAGCAGGGTCAGGGCACCTGGTTTCAGCCCAGGCCTAGGTGCCAACACCAAGGGGAGCCGTGGGCACAGCAGCTGTTCCTCCCTCTCCCCCAGGTCTCCAGGGGCAGGTTGGGCTGATTCAGAGACAAAGCAAGACTGGCTCTCTGCTCCCGGGAGACGTCGTGTCTGGGCACACATGTAGGCATCTCGGAGTCCGGGCACCGTCCCCTCTAGGACTGTCGGATCACACTCAAGACGTTTTAGATGAACAACAAGCGCATAGCCTAGTATGTCCCGGGAATTTCCTGGACACACACAGCAGATTGCTCAGTGTCCACCTGGTGGCCAAGTCTCTCTGCGGGCCCTGTTGGGACTGGCTGAACCTGGCAGCCCTAGTGCCCAGCTCTCCTTTCCGGAGCCTCCAGGATCTCGGGGGCCGACTGGGGATCTCCAGGTCCTTTCCCCAGGGCAGGTCTTGCAGGGGGACTGTGGACCTGCCAATGGGGGCCCGAAGAGGCGTGGCCAGCTGGGGTTCTGGGGGCGGCTCCTGCGTGGTCCTCACTGGGGAACTGCGTCATGGTGAGAGCTCTGTGCCCTGCAGGTCCCCAGGACCTCCTTGTCCGTGCTGGGGGGCACAGCAGCTTTCTGTCCAGGGCCTGCCTCTGTCTGCCCCTCTCTCCCCAGGGCCACTGGCACAGCTGGGGGAGACCCTTGCTCCAAAGCTCTGCCAGAGGTGCCCTCTGCCCTCTCGCTGCCTCCCGAGGTCTCCTCTGGCGGGGCCCCTGCCCTCCACACCTGTCCTAGAATCAGGTGCTGCTGGGCCCTGCCGGCCCTGAGCGGGCAGTTTCCAACTCCGTCCCCTGCTCCTCTACCCCTGCCTCTCTGGGTCCCAAAGCAGACTCTGAACTACAGGACACAGGGACACGGCTTCTCCGCGCCCACCCAGTTCTAGACGCTTCCAGCTGCCTCCTCACCGCAGCCAGAGAGCCGCATCCTGTGGGGCTTTGGGGACTTACACTCCCAGTGGGGGACAGGGGACAGGTGATAGGAAAACAGACAGAGACAGCATCCTAGAGGGGGGAGCTGGCCCGAGGAGGAAGGAAGGGGGGGCTGGGGATGCTGG
>NW_026000001.1:3017208-3027534 GCF_001458135.2 Marmota marmota marmota | reverse complement strand
GCAGGAGCAGGAGATGGGGGCCGAGGGCCAGATGGGGCCTGCGAGACCTGGCGGCTGCTTGGCCAGGAGCCCCGGGCAGCGCACAGCGGGCAGGGGCCTGATGTGGCCTGTGCCGTGAGAGGGTCTCCCGTCTGTCAGGCTGGGAAGAGGCAGCGTTGGCACAGCCCAGAGGCTCAGTGTGTGGCCAGGAGCAGGGCAGGGGCCTGGGCAGGCGCCTGAGAGGTGGCGGGAAGCCAGCGGCCGGCAGTGGGCCCACTGTGCTGGGCTTGGATGGCCGTGTCCGCTTCAGATGGGAATCCCATTTGTTTGTCCCCTCCTCATCGAGTGACTTCAGTGTCTAACAGTGGACAACACGCACCCACCGCATCTGCCCATGAGCTCACAGACCCAGGAAAGAACGTGAAGAATTTCCCAGCAGGACCGGCCCCTCTCACCCCCCTCACGCCCGGCCCCTCTGCCCTGCCGGCCCAGCACCCAGAGGCCAGAGCCTTGGCCACCCTGTGGGCCCTCAGACCCCGTGGGAGCAGATTCCAGGCCCCACCATCCACCCTGGCCTTCGGCCACTGTCCCTGGCTGGGCCGCCTCCTTCCGCTGGCTCGTGGGTGTGGATTCCCAGGGGCCGCAGGACGTCAGCTGAGCACTCAGGCCCAGTGGGACAGGACCCAACAAGCAGAGGGCCAGGGTGCCCTGCCTGGGAGAGGGGGCTCCCCACCCCTGCTGGACAACCTTGGCAACCCCGGTCCTGCCCGCGTCCAGCTGCAACACAGGACTCAGGAGGCTGGGGCGGGGGACCCTTGATTAGGCCACACTGGCAAAGTCCTCCGAGGGCCACAACGCAGGCCTGTTGAGGAACAAAGGCCCCTCTCTCAGTCACCCTCTCAGAGCCAGGCAGGACCCAAACCCACAGGAGAAGAAGGAAAGAGGAGGCTCAGGTCATCCGCCCGAAGGGAGGCTGGGACTCTGAGGCCACCAAGACCAGACGGGGCCCTGACAGGCCCTGAGAGGCTGAGAGGTGACTCTGAGTTCCAGGTCCTCCTTGTCCCCTCCCTGTCCTTCCCTGTGGTCCCCTCCCCAGCCCAGGGACCACATAAGGCTGCTTCTAACAGGCAGGACAGTGGCCACACGACCCCAGCCCTGGGCAGGACACCCCTGGGAGGCCACAGAGGGGATTGCAGCGGCTCCGCTCACCACGATCAGATGTGTACGAGGCGCAGTCCCTGGGGAGCAGGGGTGACTCCATCCACCCTGGAGAGGCCATTGCTCTCATGAAAAGAGCCCAAGGCTGTCGCAGTCCTCCTCAGTCCCCTGCTGGGCCCCGGCGGGTTCCGAGCACCCACTCTCTGCGCCCGCAGACCGGCTGGCTCAATGATGCCCAGGTGTGTGCCAACGGCAGCATGCATCAGTGCTGAGTGCAGCAGGCACAAAGGCCCTGAGACGGAAAGCGCTTGGAGCCCTGAAGGGCAGTGTGGGTGGGGCAGGGGACTGGGAGTGTCCAGCTTCTCAGGTCAGCCTTCTAGGGAGCACTGGCTGGCAGGGAGCGGCCGGCAGGGCCTGGGGTTAGCTCAGGTTGAAGCCCCGGCCCGCGGCCCTGGGCTTCCCACGGATGGGAGTCAGGCCTGCTGCCGGAGAAAGGCGCCGGCCCTGCCGCGTCCCCAGGGTTCATGCAGAAGGAGGGGGCTGCTTGGAGAAGACGCTGGGCCTCACAGGTGAGAGGGTCAGAACCTGCCACCCCTGCCCAAGGCCTCCGGCGGTGCCCCCAGGAACAGGGCCACATGCCTTGTGGCACGGGGTTCTGCCATGCCTTCTGCCCCCGTCCATGTCAAATGCATGGACAATGAGAAAAATGGTTGCTGGCCCCAAATACCAGCCGGAGTCCTGCAGAGGACTGGCCGGGGCGGCCCTGGCCCAGCTGTGCGTGGCTGAGACTCCCGCTCTGGCTTTTCTCAGCACTGAGCCCGGCCGAGTTCTTTGGAGTCAAAATTCTCTGAAGTTCGGCTCAGAGAGAAATAGAAAGGAAGGGCTCCCTCCGCAGCCTCCCCCACCGGCCCCCGACGGCCCACAGGAGGTCCTGGAGTTTGGGGAGAGGCAGAATCAAAGGAAGAACAGAGCCCAGCCGTGCGCGGGGCCCGGGCTGGCTTTGAGGGCCAGCTGTACCCGGGCGTTCGTGGGGCGGGCACACAGCCCGCAGATGGTGCCTGGACGGGCTGCCACTTCAAACGCTGGCGTGCGCCCCATTACCTGCCGCGTCTGTGGGTTTCAAAGAGGAGCCAGGTGAGCGCTCTGTAATCACGGGGCCCAGCCTGCCTCTGACGGCCACTCGGGAGGGCTGTAAGGAGAGCCCCCGGTCATTACCGCCTTCCGATGGCCTCGCAGCCGCCTGGAGAGGCCCACAGGGCAGCCACCGGCTCAGCCAGCTCTTCCCCACGGCTCCAGGGAGGGCCACGCCCCCGCCTGGCCGCTGTGCTGGACAGGGCGTCAGAGGCCAAGGTTTTGAGGGCCCCGGTTGTCCCGCTTGCCGGCCAGGTTGAGGAGCCATGCTCCCTGCTGGGGGGACCTCGGGCAGCCCCCTTCGTCTTCAGTCTCTGGTTTAAAACTGTCTCTGGAGAAGAGCGTAGAGCCAACCCCACGGCCAGTCCTGCAAACAGACACACAGACACGTGCCCTGGGTGGACCACGACCCCCAGAATCCCGCGAACCCAGGGCCTCGGGGCTCAGAGGCGCGTGCTCTAGTGCTCCACGTCCACCCGGAGCCTCAGAACGTGGCCTTCTCTGTCGAGGGTCTTGGCAGTGTCATCAAGCTCAGAGTCACCAGGTGGTCATCCTGGGTCTGGGTGAGCACTTAACCCAATGACCACGTCCTTTTGAGAGGCAGAAAGGGAACAAATTCAAAAACTGGGCCTGGGGGGACAATGGCCACCTGAAGACGCAGGCAGGGTTGGCTGGGGCGCGGCCACAAGCCAGGAGCTCCCGGAGCCACCAGAAGGTGGAAGAGACAGCATCGTCCCCTAGAGCCTTCAGAGGGAGGGTGTCCCCACAGACACCTTAATTTTGGATTTCTGGCCCCCCAAACTATGAGAGAATGAATTGATATTCTTTTAAGGCACCGAGCTTACAGCCCTGGGGACTCAGGAAACATGGAAGCTGATCTCCCTGGACCGTGAAAGTGCCTCAGGGTTGAGGCAGCTCTGGGCCTCCATGCTGTGTGTCCTCAGGCAGGTGGTGTGTGTCTCTGAGCCTCCTCTGAATATGGTCGGGCTGCTGAAGGCTGGAGACACTTCACATGCAGCACCCAGGATAGGTGGCTGTTGTCCTTCTCCCAGGACTTAGGATTCTAGGACCCGTGGGCTCTTCTTCACACTTTCTCATCCACTCAACAGTTGTTCATTGAGCACCCCCACGTGGGGACCCAGCCGTCAGTGAGACAGACAGCAATCCCCCGGCTGGAGCCGACATCGTGGCGCCAAGTAGGAGGACGTGGGGCATCAGAGGGGCGACAGGCTGCAGAGGACGCACCGCGGGGGACCAGGCTTCAGGGCGGCCAGAGAGTGGCAGAGGTTTCAGACCTGGGTTTGGGAGGTGGCTTTAGGCAGAGTGAGGGAGGCCAGGGACAGTGTCCAAGCAGGGGGCAGGGAACACAGCTCTGGACCCCAAGCTCAGGGTCTCGGCCACTGCCCCGCCTGGAGCCCACAGAGACCACGGAGGCCCTGGCCTCAGTGCCTGCGTTCCCACTGTGCCGGAGGCAGGCAGCCACGGCATGGACGGTGTGGACGGGGTGGACAGGGTGGACGGGGCCAGTCCTCCACCTCCTCTGGCTCCGTTCCTCTGTGAGATGAAGTGTTCTTGACCCTCTGAAACCGTCTGCGGCATGTGCTATGGACAGAACTGTGTCCCCCGTCCCAAAATGAACTTAGGTCCCAGCAGTGCCTGCAAATGGGATGTATTGGGAGCTGAGGTCTTCGCAGCTGTGGTTCATGAGCTGTGATGAGGTCACACCGGGTCAGGGTGGGCCCAGTTCCATGACTTGTGTCCTTACAGGACAGAACAGAGACGCACAGACGCACAGCAGGCCACGTGAGGACAGGCTGGCAGGGTGCGTCTACAAGCCCAGGACACCAAGGTCAGCCACCCGCAGGGGTTAAACGAGGGACGGAGGTAGCCTCGTGCCCAGAGCCCTGGAGGGGAGCAGGCCCTGTGCACACCCTGACTTTGGACTTCTGGCCTCGGAACTGAGAGAGAGAGGTGGCCACTGATACTATAAGTGCCTTCTTCTGGTCCTTTGTTAGGGCCGCCCCAGGAGAGTACCTGGGAAGACACCTGAGGAGCCAGGTGCCACGGTCCTGGGGAATGGAGGAGCCCAGCGCAATGACATTTGTCACTTGCTCTGGGGAACACCCAGCCGTGTCATGGAGCAGACATGAGCGGGTCTTGCTGGGCCTCGCCCAGGTGGTGAACGGGGATGGCCGGGAGCCTCAGTTTTGGGGTGTAAGATCTCACAAGCATCGACCATCCCCAAAGGGGCCCCGTTTGGTTGTGAAGTCCAAGGCTGCGAGCCCCACCCCAACCCAGACCCACCACCAAGCACACCTGGGGCCTCCCCGGCCACCGCCTGGGCCACAGTCGGCCTCCCCCTCCCAGGGAAGTCCGCCTGGTGGAGGGGGCCGGGGGCAGGAGCCGGGGCTGGCTCTGCTGGGGCGAGGGGCTCCTGCTGGTGCTGACCGGCCCAGGGGAGGCAAGCTGGGAGGGTGCCGGGCACAGACCAGCCCAGGGCCCAGGTGCGGCCTTCCCTTCCCGGCCCGGAGCTGGGCAGAGCATGTGGAAGCCCTGGAAAAGCCTCGGAAAAGGCCAGCGGCCTGGGCGGGCTGAGGAGGGAGAATTCTTCCTGCAAAAGGTCACCGTCTCCAGCATTCTTTCCCCTGTCCCCGCCGCCAGAGAGGGTTGAAAGTCCTCATTCTTCCCTCTTGGCAGCTCCCGAGGCCCTGCGGCCTCCCCGCCCCCTTCTTCTCCTCTTCCTTACGGATGCGTGATGCTTACACTGCACTCAGGACGGGGCTCCGAGCTCCTGCAAGGTCCACGGGGGCCCTCTGGGGAAGAGCGGAGATGACCCCGTACAAGGGGACCCTGGGAAGAGCTGGCACCTGCCGTGGGCCAGGACGGTCCCAGCTCCTCCCTGAATTCGGATGCGGCTGTGGCCCCTCCCTGCCCTGGGTCCTCGCCCCGTCTGGCCGAAGGTGGCCCAAGGGCTTCATGGACTCTCCTCACGTGCGAGTGTCTGGTGCCCTGGGCAGCCGGTGTCTGGGCTGGCGGTCACCTGGCCAGCGAGCCAGCGGCCTGGCTCCCCTCAGCAGCCACGCCACAACCCCGATCCAGAAACGCACTCTCCAGGGCCGAGGCCACTGGGCGCGTGCCTGCCACAACCCTTCCCTGTGGCCTCACGATGGCCACACTCTGCGTCCTGTGGCCTTCCACGTTCCCTCTGGGTGACCTGGGCAGGTCCCCTCATCCCTCTCAGCCCCCCCACAAGCCTGATGCTCTGGAGGCCTGACACAGCAGTGACCACCTGGTCACCCCTTTCGGGTTGGCTCAGGGTGAGTGTCTGGCACTTCAGCTGGTCACTCAACATCACAAAGAGGGCAGGGGGCCCTGCCTTTTGAAGAGGGTCTTTATGGTAATTAATGGTGGGTGAGCAGCCTGGATCCTGAGCCCCAGGTAGGAAGCCCCAGGAGGTAATCTAATTAGCACAGAACAAATCACTTTCAGCCAAACAAACCACTTTCCATCTGGAGACAGATCAGAGTCCAAGGCCACAGCCCCTGGCAGCCCAGGGGCAGGCAAGGGGTGGGGGCCAGGCGGGTCCCCAAGTCCCGAGTCCCAGTGGGTCCTGGGTGCTGCAGGCCTCCCCCCAACCTGCAGCCGGGCCAATTTCCCGGTCCACATTCGGGGCTTGGTCGGGAGGTTTCCTGGCCAGGCCAGAGGCCCAGGGCCGGGCAGGGAGCCCTCTGTGCCTGCGGCTGTCAGGGGTACAGGCGGCTATCTCCCGGGAAAGGTCTCAGCATGGCCCTGAGGGGCGGGTGGTTTGACCCCTGGATCTGTGAGAGGAGAGCACCCCACTCCTGGGCAGGTCACACGTGGGGTGACCAACTCATCAGGGACATCAATGGGCGTGGAACACAGTTACAACAAGGGGCTCCACAGGCAAATCAGGGGCTCCCAGGGCCGAGGAGCTGGGGGGCCGGGCGGGGGTCCACCGGCCAGAGGTCTGCAGCAGGTCTATGTTGGAGGGTCTCTGGTGGCCAGGCAAGAGGAGGCTGATACGTGGGCACTGCAGGAGGGGCCACCTCCGTCCCCCACAGGACGCGCTCCACACTGCCCTGAGCAAGTGCCTGGGTCCTCCAGAGACAGTGCCCGGCCACGGGGAGGGAGGCCCATTTCTCAGACAAGTGATCTAACCCCCTGAGCTGCATCCTGGCCTGTAGAACCCTCTAGAAGCCTCCTTCCCAGCTCACCTGCTAACCGCGATCACTGTTCACTCAGAAAAGAGCCCAGAGGCAGTTCTTCCCTCCTGCCGTTGGGTCCCACTCCTGGCCCTTGTGGCCAGGGGTCAGTGGCAATCCCTGCCAAGCCCTCCCTGAAACCTGGGGTGGCAGTGACGTGCTCACCCAGCAAACATGACAAAGTGGCACCATGTGACCGGGAACTGGGTAAAAGCACCTGGGGGAGGATGGCCACCGGGGACTCCGGCCAGCCTGGCCCCCAGGGGACGAGGTCACGTGTGGGAGCCCAGCTGGCCACGCAGAGCAGACGTGACCTGACGCGGGCTACGCTCTGGTTCCTGGGGCTCCAGGCTCGGGGATGACAGGCCTCGGCTCCCTGATGCCCGGAGAGGAGGCCGGCAGGGCCAGGGCTCCCGTGGGGGACGCACGCTGTGCCTTGTCTCTGGGCGCCTTCTGCCTCTCTGACTCTCAACCGCCCCGTAAGTGGCCATTTGGGCCCTAACTTAGGGGTGATCAGGCTCAGTCTCCAAGCAGCCTCTCTGATGGTGGCCAGGGGTTGGAAGCCCCTGGTCGTGGTCCCAGTGGTCCTTTGTCACCTAGAGGTCACCCCTCTGGCCTGCATGGGCTCCTGGGTAACCTCCAACCTTCAGCTGCTCACCTGCCCCCAGTGATTGGGACCTGAGGGTCCCCACAGATGGCCTGGGTCACCGCGTGGAGATCGCTCACGCACAGGGACTCCCAGAGCCCTGCGGCCTGTGCCAGGCGGGGCCGTCGGCCTGCAGCTCCCGGGGCAGGGGCCCGTGTAGATGCAGCCCCCCTGGCCACGGCCCCGCCACCCTCGGCATGGATGCCAGGCTCAGCCAGGGCAAGGCGCTAGCTCCCGCCTGTCAGCCAAACTCCAGGCCTCCACCCCTCACCTGTGAGTGGGGTTACCAGGTCCGCTGGGCACCACGGGCACAGCTGGCACAGCCTGTAGCCCAGCCCCAGGCCAGCCCACACACCAGGCTGGGGAACCCTGCTGGGCTTAACTGCCAGGGACCTCCCAGGGCCCCTACCGTCTCCCATCTTTGCCCTGGACGTGTGCGCGTGGGGGCGTTTCTCTGGGCAGCTGCACCCACATGCACACAGGCCCCGGCGGGCAGGCCTCGCACAGCGGTGCAGGTTGTGGCCAGGACCAGGATCCCCCTGGCTCGCGTCCAGCTTTCTTGCTGCCAGCCACACTGTGTGCCCAGGGCGAGGGCAACCTCCTTCTTTGTTGCACAGACACTGCTAGCAGCAGTGGGGACAGCAGGGGTCAGTCCGCCTGGGGCTCCCTCCGGCCTCCTCTCCTGCCTCACGCCTGCCACCCCAGCCATGAGCCCTTTCCCCAGCCCCTCGAGGACCAGCCAGCGGGGTGTGGGCCCTGGGCTGCAGGTGCCCTCATTGTTCTGACCCCTGGCCAACGCCCCTCTGCTGGCCCTGCCCTGGACACAGGCAGCTGTGGTCGGGAGGCAGAGGGAGCCCAGGCCAGCTCCCCACATGCCCTGGGCCCCTTCTCTGGCTGGGTCAGCTCTGCCCGGGAGCTGCCAGGTCCAGGCCGCTGCTTGCTCTGACAGAGCGGCCACCACGAGGGCAGCCAGTGGAGGAGGTGACGTGTGGCCTCTGAACTGGCAACCTCCGTGGGACAGGGTGTGCCACACAACCAGGCCATGAGCTCCTGCCTGGTGCCCCCGGGGCAAAGCCCGAAGGCAGACACACGGGAAGTGGTGGCCGTGGTGCAGCGAGGCCCTGGGTCCCGCCCCCCTGCACCACCGGGAGATGGTCTCAGGTGGGTGGCTGGCGCGGGAACACAGGGTCCGACTGCTTTGAGGGGGTGAGTATGCGGCCCCGGAATGTTGGCAGGAGGACCGCGGCCGCAGGAGACGGGTGTGGGTCGGCGGGGAGGCCGAGGGGTGCTCCAGGTGCAGGGGCAGGTGTTCCCCAGCACCTTGGTCACCCAGCATCTGAAACCCTCCTGTCCCTGCCGGGCCGCTGCTACCTTGCCGCTTAACGCTGCAAGGGCCTCGGCCTGATGGGCCCTCTGATGTGCGCTCTGAAGTCCAAGCCCCTGGGCCTCAGGCCTGAGGGCCCAGCCAGCCACCAGGGAGAGGCCCCAGGGCCGGCCGGCCAGTGCCACCTGCCACAAGGCCCGCTGGCTGGGCAGCACCCACAGCCCCGCCATTCTGCTGGGCCTCGTCCCAGGACCACTTCTGCTCCAGGTCCCCTGCGGGGCCAGAGGGCCTGACTGTGGAATGCCTCACCTCTGAGGAGTAACAGCGGGGACCGGCCTCGGCCTCCCAGCTGCCGCCCACCTCTTGCAATTTATGGGGTCACAAACCACTTTGAGGGTGCAGTTCTCTGCCCTGGTGCCAATTGGTCTCCGAAGAGCTTTACAACCCGTCGTAGCCCCGAGGAGGGAGCAGGCCCCCGGGACAGCCCTGAGCCCTGGTGGCCCCGCCATTTGGCACCCAGCTCAGTGCAGTCGAAGAAGCTGTCCTGAGCTGGCCTGCCACAGCCTCCTCCCGGGCCGTTCCCCCACCCCCGTCTGCGGTCACTCCTGGAGGGGGCCACCAGCACAGGCTCGGGGAGGTGGCCGCGTGAATCCCACCTTCCCTGTGCTCTGGGCCTTCGGGTGTGAAGAGGGGACAATAAAAGCTGCCTCCAAAATGGTTTCGAGATGGGATTAGATGACAGCTGTTGGGCCTTGGAGTGGTGCCGACTGTATCCACATCAAAGTGGAGACGGCCCCAGGTGGCACCTTCCAGAGGCAGGGGACCCTCCACAGACTCCTGGCTCTCTCCCGGCAGACCGTTCCTGCTCTCTGGGGCCTTGTCCTGCACACTCAGAAGTGCACACAGGGCACACGGCAATTCCCTGTTCTTACAGCAAATACACTGCCGGGGACAACCCAGGCCCCCAGACCCCCACCCCCACACATGCCCTTCCTGATCCCAGCACAACTCCCTGCCCAAGGGAACTGCCCATCTGACATTTCTTTGCTGTTTTACAACCTGGACCCACTGTTTAAAGAACGTCCTGCATCTTCCCTGTGTGAGTCTTGCCTTCTCCTCCTCCATCGATTCATGAGATTTAGGCAAGTGGGTGCAGAAACTCGGAGTCTGTTCGATTTTCTTTGTTGTGTAATATTCCGCAGCATGACCATGCTGATTTCCGTATCCCCTGTGGAGATACACGGGGCTGCTTGGTTCTGGGGTCATGGGGACATCACTGTGTGAGATACCACTGTCACAGTGCAGCTGGCTTCTGCCTTCACCTGAGGCTGCCTGGTGTTTTGTACAGACTTTTGCTCTGGTTACATAAAGATCCCTGAAAAGTAAACATAGGGTCCATCTGTACACAGGCGAGCCAGAGAGACTCCTGCGTGACCCTGGGAGTGTAGCGTGTGTTCAGAGAGGGGACCTTGTGCCCACAACCTGTTAGCAGCAGGCTGCAGAGAAGGAGACCCTCGCGGGCTCCCTTCTTTAGGCTTACTACCTCCTAGGACCCAGGCAGGCTCCCTGCAAGGGTCACCTGAACCTGCTGCAGGAAACGGTGGACGTGGGTCTGCGTCAGCAAGCACTGCGCTACCAACTGCGTGGCCACCCGCGGTTTGGGTCCCCAACTCTCCCCTAGGGCTGGACATTGAGTTTGGTTCGAATTGTCCTAAATGAGCAAGAATGTAACCACGTCCCCAGAAGTGACTTCCTCACACCTGCTGATGGCCCCCCACCCCCGCCTGCTCCAGAAGCAGCGTCTTCAGGGAGAATTTGGAAATTAGAAAACAGGAGGAGGAGGAGGAGGGGGAGGGGGAGGGGAG
>NW_026000001.1:3012416-3016933 GCF_001458135.2 Marmota marmota marmota | reverse complement strand
GGGGAGGAGGAGGGAAGTGGAGGAGGGTGAGGAGGAGGGGGAGGAGGGGGAGGGCAGGCCCACCCTAGCCTGGCCCGTGTCCCTTAGCGCGGGGTGTCAACGCCATGAGGTGCACCTGGGCCCCAGCTGCCCTCCTGGTCCTGAGTCACCCCTGCTCCTTCCGCCTCCTGCCGTCCCCACCCCGACTCATTCTTGCCCCTCGTGTGTCCTGGACACCTCTCACGGGCTGGGCACTGCGCCAGCCGCCGCAGGAGCAGAGGATTCTGGCTGGACAAGATCTCTGCATCCTTGTGAGGTGACAGCGGAAATGACAGCCATGAAGTCAATGTGCAGATACAAAGGTCATGTGTGGGCTGGGTGCGGCTCAGAGGTGGGGCACTCGCCCAGCGCCCACCAGCCCGGCTCCCACGCCCTGCGCCACACACATGCACACACGCACACACGAGGTCACGGTGCCTCCGGCTGGGGCTGGAGGTCGGGCACTCTGTTCTCTCTCCCGTCCGCCCTTTGGTGGAGCCCTAGTTCCCCAGGCAGGGCCACCATGCTCCACACCTACCCACTGCACAGCCGTGGTGGGGTTGTGCAGTGCACAGCATGTGCGCCCGTGCACATGGCCTTGCACCTGGGCTTCCATCCAGCCCGGCCAGGAATCTGAGGAGCAGGACTCCCGAGTCCTGGCTTCTTCCAGCCCACCTTGCTACCAGTTCCGTCATAAATGAAGTCCCAGGGAAGGCAGGGCTCAGGCTCCTGTGGCCTCTCTGGATGGCTGGCAGACACAAGGAGGGCTAACAGCACCCATGGGTGTTTCTGTGCACCATGACGAGTCAGAACCGTATTCATTTAGTCCCCAGAGTGGCCCTGTTCAGATGAGGAAACTGAGGCTCAGAGAGGACCAGCAGCATTGTGCAGCAGGTCAATGTCAGACCCAGGCGCAGAGCAGCTTGCAGGCCTCCCAGGAAGCCCTGACAGTACAGGGGTCCCCTCCCCCTTTGGCTCAACCACAGGTGGCAGCCCCCAATTTGTTCCCTGCCCATTAACAGCCCCGACCTCTGAACCATATTGGGCGTGAAGGAATTAGGGCAGAGGTATGCCACCTTTTGGGAGCTGACACCCTATTCTTATTCAGTTCCACCCCGCCTCCCTCGGTGCCTCCAAGTGTCAGCTGGCAAACATCTGTCCTGTAAATCAAAGAGCTGCGACTCGCCAGGTTTGACGGGGCTCCGAGAATTTCCATGGGTCCCTTTGGAAGAGACACCATTGTGAGCAGCGAAAGAATCTCAAGAAGTTAAAAGCCGCCTCTGGAAGCAGAGCTCTCGAGAGCCTGGCTCTGGGGTCACAGCCTGCGGCCAGCGGGCGGGAGCGGATTCCATCCCGGGGCAGCTCCTGTGACCCTCTAAGGAAAACACGGCAGGTTCCGGCTGGAGGAGCCCGGGCAGGAGGCCATTGTGCGGAGCCCGGGGACTTGTTTGGGATGAAGGTGACATTCGCAACTGCGCCTCCGCACACCTTTGACCACTGGAGCTGCGCGAGGGGCCGGCCTGTGGTCACTGTTGACGGAGTCACTCAAGCAGGCCACAGGACGCCTTTGTCTGTCTAAAATACCTGCTTGCTGGCCTCGGGCCTTCTTGGGCTTCCCCCACCTGAGGGTGACAAAGTGACCCATTTGCTCCGCAGGAAAGAGACCCACACAACCAAAAAATAAAACGGCAGACTCTTTCAGCCTTTTGGAATGCGCCCGCGAGCGTGGTCCCGAGGGCCTCCCTCCTTTTACACCCTGTGGACGTGGGTGCTCTGCATTCTTCACTGTGTCACCTGTGGGGGTGACTTTCTCGGGGCACCACAGTGAGGATCCTTCATGCCACCTGTGGTTGACAGCTCTCCCAATCCGTCTCCTCCTAAGCCCAGGGTGGCCCACGGTGGCCCCTGGCGGGTCTGGCTGGCACTGCTCCACCAGCCCATATGCTCAAGACGCTCTTTAGACTTTAGATGGTTTTGAAAAGTCACCAAATAACCCTCGGGACACGTGAAACGTTCTGCCAGGTGGATGTTGGCGTTCACAGATAAAGTTTTATCGTCACACAAGTGCATCTGTGTATGCATCAGCTGTCACTGGGCGGGGGTCCCGCAGAGGGGGGGGTTGGAGGGGACTCACGTCCCCAAGGCGGGGCTCTTCACCCTCTGGGCCTTCACAGAAGTTGGTCGGGTGTCCCACTGGGCTCCACTGAGCATCTCTGCGTGTTTCTAAAAGGACGTTATTTATGGCAACTCCCGGAAGTGGAGCGGCCTGGGTGAGGGGTGGAGAGCTGGGGCTCAGTCCGTCTCAGGGGCTGATGACTGGCGACCCGTGCCGAGCCCGTGCCCAGAGCAGGGTGCAGCCCGGGGCACCGCAGGCCAGGCCTGCTCTCCTGCACTCCTTGTTCCAAGAAAGCCAGGCCCCGGGTTGGCCACGTTCCCAAGCAGGGACATGCCCCTCAGCCAAGGACACTCTGGAGACCCTCCAGTGGCCAACTACCCCTTCTTTGGGGCAAAGGAGGAAGTACGTGGGGGGAGGTCAGTGTGGGGGGAGCAGGCATTGATGGATGGTGTCCTCGGCAGGACGAATGGTGGTCCCCAAAACCATGTCTGCCCGGAACCTGGGAATGTGGCCTTATTTGGAACCTGGGCCTCTGTACAGGTGGTCAAGCAGAGGGCCTTGGGACGGGGTCATCTTCACTGGGATGGTCGGAATCCAGTGACCAGCAGAGAGGGCAGAGGACTCAGAGCCGGGAAGGAGCCCCCTCCTGACCTCGTGGTCTCGGCCCCCAGAGCTGTGACTGCCTGAGCTCCTGGTGTCCCAGTTGCCAGTCTGAGGTCACTTGCTCCTGTGGCCCCAGGGATCCGCGGTGTCCAGCAGCTTCATCTTCAAACCCCAGCCCTGCTGCTTGCGGACGGACTGTGTGGCCTGGGCAGGAAAACCCACCTCTTCCCGGCCAGCGTGAGGACTGGCAGTCCCTTGGCAGATGCCGGCCATCACTGGAATGAGCGACCTAGACCCCCAAACCCAACGTAGGTGGCAGGTGCTGCCCCTCGGGAGAGTGCCCTGGGGTGCGGCCTGGTGGACCGTGGGGTCAGGCTGCACAGGGCACTGGGCTGCCACCACCCACGGCAGACCCAGCGTCCCGAGGGGAGGGGCCAGCAGAGGCGCAGAGCTCAGCCAGTTTCCTCAGGGACATCTCGTCAACACGCTCCAGGTCACTGGGCCCGAGTTCAAGAGGAGCAGAGGCTGCGGCTCCAACCATCTCGTGAGGAAGTTTCTAGAAGGAATTCTTAAGACAAACAGAAACCATGGGAACCAGACGCTGAGGAGGAAGGAGGAGGCTGTGTCCACCAGGCGATGACGTCACCGCCCTGCTGGGCTCTGCTGGCTAGGGGGACACCCCTGCCCTCTAACTGGGGGTTGCAGACGTCGGGGGCTGTGGAGTTTTAAACAAGGGCCACCTGGGGCTCGTCCCCACCGAGTCCACCAGAGCTCCAGTGTCAGCCAGGAGCATCTTCAAACCCCTGTCCTAAGACCTAGAGGTGGCACCGGGTCGGCCGGGGAGACGGGAGGAGAGACAGGGAAGGTCGGGGCCGTCACCCTCCGCCAGCCAGGCCCGCATGTCATCTGTCCCCTGCTTCAGGCTGGACATGGCCTGGACAGCCACAGGAGCAGATGCCCTGTCCTACCTAAGGGGGCCCGAGAGCAGCCACTTCAAAGGGAACGTGTCTTCCCCAGGCCTGAACACGCCCCGACAGCCAGGTTCGCAAAATTTTCCCATTAAAAAAAGCATTACTCTCCACCCAAGAGGAGGCTACCAAGTGAGGAAAGGTCTTGTCTCCATGTACTTTCAGAGAGCGGATGGGGGCAGGAGAGTGTCCTGGGGATGACAAGTCTGGGGTCATCCCTTGGGAAGGGCCGCCTCGGGAAACAGCCTCCCTGCCCTGGACACTGGGGATGCAACTCGACTCCCATCTATTTGGGAGACACGCCCCACGGAGACCCAAAATAGCCTGGTTCTCCCCCACGCCCTTCTTGGGACTGCGTCTCACTGGGTCAGCCTGTGGCCTCGAGCCTCGGTCTCCTGCTCTGGAAACTGGCTGTGGTCAGTGCATTTCCGGGGCTGCAGGAAGGCTGCCCGGGGGCATGTTTGGGAAATATGCTCTGGGAAAGCAACCTCCTCCCCCTGCCCTGGCTCTGACTGACAAGCCACAGTCCTGTCCCCAGGAGGTGGGCTGCACTGGTTCCCTCCAATTTTTTTTTTTTTTAGATTTCAAACCTCTGGAGAAAAACATGCCACCAGCTGGGCACGGCACGGTGGTGCCTGCCTATAACCCAGCAATCCAGCCACTTGGGAGGCTGAGGCAGGAGGATCACAAGTTCGAGGCCAGCCTCTGCAACTTAGCAAGACCCTGATATAAATAGGGCTGGGGATATGGCTCAGTGGTAAAGTGCCCCTGGATTTAAGCCCCAGCACAAAAAAAAAAAAAAAAAGGAAAAA
>NW_026000001.1:2996664-3012393 GCF_001458135.2 Marmota marmota marmota | reverse complement strand
AAAAAAAAAAAAAAAAAAAAAGGAAATAAAGAAGCAAGCTCCTTGTCCATCGAGCACCCTGGCCATAGGCAGGTGTTTTTAATAAGGACGTTTCAGTATGAGGGGTTTTCTTCTCTAAAAGACTTTAGTACAGATCAAAAGTGGAACTGGACACGTGTGTGCGTGGAGAGGAAGGGGAGCCCGCTGACTGCATGGACAATCACTTTGCTACTTTTCAGTGTTTCTTAGCTTGTTCGTTGGAAGGTGAGGGCTTGGAGGGGACCCTGCAGGTCCTGCCGACCCCAGAATTCTGAGTTCATCTACCGAGTGAGCTGCGGCGGTGCAGCCCTGCGCAGCGTGGCTCCCGGAGGGCCTCTGCTGGGGGATGGGGGGCTCCTCGGGTCTGGGGGCCCAGAGGGCGCCTGCCTGGCCACTACTTGTTGGGACCTCCTCCCTGACACTGGCCTCCGGGAGGTGTCCTGTCCAGGAGACCTGCTCTCCGGGTGACCGCCGCCATCCACTGGGCTTCAGAGCTTGCTCGCTGTTCCCGTCCCCACAGCTGTCTCTGGGCTTTGTCCTCCGTAACTTCAGCCCACTGCAGGGCAGGGCTTAGGCGCAGCAGAGGTGGACGGACGGGACCTAACTCAGAGTGGGGGTCTGTCTTCCACCAGGATTGGCAGGGACTCTCTGTGTCTCTAACACAGGGGTCCAGAGTCTGGGCGTGGTCAAGTGCCCCCGCAGAGGAATTGTCGGGGGGATGCATTCCCTGGGGGACTCTGGAAATCTCCACTCACGCTGCCCCCTTGGCCCAGCCCACTCACGACAGAGTGTGCCCACCAACCTGGGGGCGTCCTGCCTGTGGAGCTGGCGGCCCAAACACGCCCGTCGGGCCCTGGAGGAGCCCTGCCTTGGAGGCACCAGGGGACGGGAAGAGGGAGGGTCCCTTTGACCAGCCAGGATGCCTGACCATGGAAGGGCCTGCAGGTCAGAAACGACCGATGGGATGGTGAGAGGACACAGAGCCAACAGCAGAGTGCCCCCCAGCCCATCCCTGGCACAGGCCCCAGGGACAAGGTGCAGGTTGTGCTCCGGGCCACCCCGGGAGGCTTCGACTGGGGGGCAGGTGTCAGGGAGGAGGTCCCAACCCGTAATGGCCAGGCAGGCGCCACAGAGAAGAGCTGGCTGGGCCGGGCCGCCCTTGGGGGACCTCTCTGCTGCTTGCTGGATACCCCGGGGTCTCGGTAACGACTCTGGGAGGCACCTGGGCAGCTCGTGGGGCAGAGGAACTGGACGTCAGCAAGCTCTGAATTCGGGCAGGCCTCCTGGCTTTCCCAAGGGATCCGTTGGTAAAGAGCTTTGTTCAATCCTAACTCCGCTGACCGTCGGCCAAATGCGCCCCCCACCTTCAAAAGAGGTGCCGTGGAAACACCACTGGACACGCGAGGAAAAGGCCCGGCTGCGGCCCGGCACCCCCTGCAGTCTTCCTGGGTGTCCCTGTCACCACGGCCACCACAGCCTGGGTGTGGCCCTCAGCAGACTGTGCAGACAAACCTATCTTGGGATTTCCCAAAACCCTGAGAGGAGATGCAGGGCCGCTCTGCAGGGAAGGAGAGGGGCTCGCCCGTGGGCCCCGGGGCTCTCCGCGCTGCGCTGGGTGCGAGGGAGCCTTTCAAGCCCATGGTTGTGTGATTCTCCGGGTGGCACTGTGGGCACGGCAGGGCTTCCACTGCGCCCCTTTCTGTCTTCTTCAGGTAGGTGGCTCTTGACGTGCTGCTGCGTCCTGGGCGAGGTCGCCGCACGCTGTCACACCTCCCCAGATCAGTGGGAACAGAGCTCCAGGCCTGGTCAGCCCCGGCCAGAGCCATCAGCTCCTAGTGCCTGGGGACACTGCCCTGCCCAGGCGCCCAGGCCCGGGCCTCGATGGAGCCCGGTGGAGGTGCTGACTCCGGCTTCTCTGCCACGCGCAGGCCCCTGGGCGACCGCTGCTTGAGCACAGCTGGGTCTCCTGCAGGGATCTGCCCTTGGTGTGGGCAGAGCAGGCACTTCTGGAATTGCAAGAGCACCAGCCCCGCCCTTGCACAGGGACAGGGCTGACCTGGGGAAGAGGGACTCAGGATCCACTCATTCCCTCAAGAGAGGACATGCGTAAGGCATGTCTCCAGGGGCCTCTCCCGGCGTGGTCCATGCTCAGGGCTGCTGGTGTCCGAGGTGCTGTATTCAGTGCCGAAGGAGGGTCCGCAGTTAGGAGGGAGGAGTGGAGGTAAGCTGTACCTTTGAGTTCAAATGCATTTTTTTTTTAAGGTACATGTGCAGGGCAACAGAGCACATGCCTGTGGTCTCAGGCACACCTGAAAATCCAGGCGGGAGGGTGGCAAGTGTGTGGCCAACCTGGGCAGCTTAGCGAGATCCTGTCTCAAAATCAAAAATAAAAAGGGCCGAGGATGTAGCTCCGTGGTACAGCAGCCCCAGGTTCAGCCCTCCGCAGCGTAAAAAATAAAATGAAATAAAATAGTAATAATACATTCATACGCGCCCAGATGAAAACAGTGGTTCGTAATGCAGGGACGATCCTCGTTTTTAAGTGGTCTTTATTATACTTTGCTGGATTTCCAAATTTCCCACCATGGCAAGCTCTCCTTCTTCGATTAAAATGCTCAATGTTTTTGAGGTGTAACTTAAAGTACAATGCACCCCAGGCAGAGGCTCAGTTTCACGAGATGGAAAGAGACGAGAGGCACAGTGGCAATGGTTTGCAATGTGACATGTGCCCTGGCCCCTAGGGCTGCAGGCTGAAAGCAGTTCAGATGGCAAATCCATGTTGTGTGTGTTTTAACCTGATTTTTAAAACCAGACCAAAAAAAAAAGCTAACAAGATTTATGTTAATGCATATTTTAAATCCAAACACCATTTAGCTGTAAAATTTAATGGAAATTACTTAGAAACAAACAAACAATGCATCCTAATTTTAAGGGAACAATTCAGTGAATTTTGACAAAGTCGTCATGTGTGTATTTGCCACCAAGACCCCATGGAGGACACTTCCCTCACCCTAGAAACTCCCTCCTCCCCTGGAAGCCATCTCCACCCCTGGTGACCACGGGTCAGCTTTTCGTCAATGCAGAGTTGTCTTTTTCTAGAACAGCCATTACATTTTAAGACAAGAATTTATTAAAATGTTGCCAGGAACACCAGAGAATAGCACCAAGAAAGAAACAAGAGACGCCCTCCCGGGACCACCTGACCACTCAACCACCTGACCCCCTCCCCCCGTCTCCATGGAAACACCGTGAGGGACAGAGGTACCTGATTCTCATATGAACCCTGGGAACTAGGTGCTCCTTTTGCCACTCCGCCACAACCCCTGCTGATTTCTGGGCTTGCTGGTGGCCTCTCTTTGGAGTAACAATCCATAAATTAGGAAAAAACAAAGGGTTTGGGTGATTAGTGAAGTCTCGGGATAGAACGTGTGTCCTGGAAGGTTCTGGATTCTGGCCTTGGCTCGGCTCTGCCTCATTCAGGTGCCCAAGGCCCTTCCTGCCACTCTGGCAGCTCTTGCTTTCTGAAAAGGGTTTTAGAAAATGTTCAGAAATTTCTCCAATTATGAAATAATTTTCAACCACAAGGAAGAGGCAGGGGGCATGGTAGGTTTGTGTGCTTAAGCGTGCACAGCTGACCCAGCTGACCCTGGAATCCAGATTGATTTCATAATGTAGACACCGGACACGAAGCTGTACACGATTTCCTTAGTTGCTGGGATGCAGGTTTAGAAAGGATGAAAATCTCTCCTTTGCTATGATCAGAAAATAGCAACCTTCACATGCTCAGATGGAAGGACAGAAACGCAAGAAAAAGAATTTAGGGTTCAATAGGGCAGATTTAAACAAAAACAAAAACAAAAACAACCACCTTCCCACCTTCCCAGCTAGGGCTGGGGGCATAGCTCCGTGGTAGAGAACTTGCCTCCTATACATGAGGCCCTGGGTTCCACCCCCAGCACCAAAAAATAACAAAAAACAAACAAAACCTCTCAAATCAAACTAAAACTCTGAGCTGACATCATATCCAGAATTGAGCCAGGCAGAGGGGCCAGGGGGTGTGACTGGGACTCTGCTCACCATTGCCCCCACCACTGGGAGGATGGAATCTCACGGGGACAATGCCTGGCTCAGCGGAAGGGAGCAAATCACAGGCACCCTGAAAAAAAAAAAAAACGAAAAAAAAAAAAAAACCGAGTCATCTCAATGCAACACCAGGTGTGCTGGAGGGTCTGGGAGAGGGTCCTGCGCCCAGAGGCAGATCACCGCTCTCACCTAGAGAACCAGACAGGTGGCCACAGCGCCCTCTTCTGGCCAGTGAGGCCTTCCCTCCACCCACAGCCACGCGGGGGAGCCTGGTGGGTGAGTTCGGCAAACGCCCAGGGCTGGGAACCCCCACCACCTGTCTGTCCATCTGCTTGTGCCTCAGTTTCCTCTCACTAGCAGGCTTCAGCACACACACTTTCAGAGCTGACCCTTAGGATGGGCCATCATTATCTTAGGTGGTGTGGCCTTGGGTCACTCTGCCACTTTCTGACACCCCATTTTCTACCTGTTCAATGATGGGGAGTACACGGGGGTCCTAGGGATTTGCTCAGGGAACAAGGACGGGGTATAGGAAGCTCTGGAGGCACTTCTCTGAGCGCCTCATGTCCACCTGCGTTCACAGGCAGCCTGAAAAAGATGGTCCCCAAAAGGGAGCAGAGAGACAGGGTGGAGCCAGATGCTGCCCCTCCGTGCCCCCCATCCCTATTTGGGGCGCCCCCCCCCCATGCAGTAGCCGCCCTCCTCCTCAGCACCCGGCATTTATCACGGACTTAAAAAAAAAAACGAGAAAGCTGCAGGGGAGGTAATTAAGCTTAATAGGAGCCGCGGACGATTGAAAGCCACAGGGGGGAAGTAATTAGATTTAACAGAAGCCAGGGCTTTCTGAACCAAGCGCACAGCGTGGGAGTCCCTGTCCCGAAAACCTCGGGATGGGGTCTTTTTGTAAAGGCTTTCCTGGTAACACTTCCTGCGCGCTCCGTCCTTGAGGCCAGGCACTGGCGGGGTATGAATGTGGCCTGCGCTCATTGGAATTCACCAGGCCGGCCTTTCTCCCGGTGCGTCTCCACGCTCGCCCGGGACGTCGCCTTTGCGATGGAGTTGGGGGCTTGGAGGAATAACGAGGAGAATCGGTGTTAAGCCAAAGCCCCTAGGAGGGTCCCTTTTTCCTTCCCCAGGACGCCCGTTCCTTTATTCGCGGGAACGGCTTCCTGAGAGGTGCCCGCCCAGACGACAGGCGCGCCCATCACTGCGCCTCACCCCTTCCCATCCGGTTAGGAGCTCCCGCCCTCCCTGACCATGCTGCTGTCCCTGGACCCCGCGCTCAGGCACCCAGAGGCCTGGTCACCAACATAATGCATCTTAAAACAGAGGCGAACGGGTCCCAGTCCTGCCTCCCTGCGCCTCGTGACCGCGACGAGCTGGGCAGGCGCAACCCCCCAGTCCCGCGGCTAGCCGGCCACCCAGCCCGAAAGCTGCCTTCACAGCTCCGAGCACCCTCCCAGGCCCCCTCCCCGCGGGCAGCCGCAGGGCGCGGAGGGGCTTGCAGCCGGCCCGCGCGGCGCAGGCCGAAACTGAGCCTGAGGCGCCACCTAGTGTCCACCCCGTGCCGCGCGCTCCCATTATGCCTCCGCCGCGGGAGACAGCGCCGGCCCCCAGACCCCGGGCAAGTTCCAGGATGAAGGGGCTGGGGCCTGGGATCGCGAGAAGATAGAGCTGGCCGAATGCGAGAAGGTCGAAACGGCAGGGGGAATGGACGACTGTGACAGCAGGATACACTCAGGGCTGGGGCGGTCGTGGGAGGGACGGAGTGTGGTTTTTTTCATGGGAAGGGGCCCGAAAGCCGAGGCGCGGCTTCTCCAGACCGCGGGTGGAGGAGGAAGGCTCTGGGCCTGCCAATCTCTGGTCCCGGGGTTCCTGTCCCCCGCCCCTGCTGGGGCCCGGCACAAAGCGCATCCCCCAGGAGCTCGGGGCCTGGGGGAGGGGCTGCAGTTGTCTACTTCACTGCTTAATAAACTGAACCCGCTCAGCCAAGAACGCCCGAGCTGCCGCGCCGCGGAGAGTCGTTCCAGGGACATTGTCGCCAAGCGTGGCCTCAACCTCCCGGAGATCCTAACGGCCTGGGCGGGGTCACCGGGGCCTGGAGTAGGAGGCGCGGCCCACCTCGGGGCGGGGAGGGGCTGGGCCCGAGGCGGGGTGGGAGTGGGTGTGTGCAGGGGGGAGGAGGCTGGAGGCAATCCCGATAAGAAAATCTCGGGTGTCCCTGGGACCTTAACCACAGGGCAGGTCGTCAGGAGTGCTATATAAGGCCGTAGGCCTTGAGTCGCCGAGCCGTCGGAGCAGGATCGTTGCGCGCCTGAGCGCGGGTAGCGCACGTCTCGCTCTCGGGCAACAGACACCCTGCCCCGACACAGCCAGCCCGGCAGCTCTTCCCGGTCGCCGCGAGCCCCCAGGAGGTGCCATGCGGAGCGCGCCGAGCGGATGTGCGTTAGCCCGCGCCCTGGTGCTGGCCAGCCTCTGGTTGGCAGTGGCCGGACGACCCCTGGCCCGGCGCTCCCTGGCTCTCTCCGACCAGGGGCCACACTTGTACTATGGCTGGGATCAGCCCATCCGCCTCCGGCACCTGTACGCCGCGGGCCCCTACGGCTTCTCCAACTGTTTCCTGCGCATCCGCACCGACGGCGCCGTAGACTGCGAGGAGAAGCAGAGCGAGCATAGTAAGAGCCCGCCAGGTGCCCCCCACCCCGCGCCCCCGACCCACCGCCGAGTCCCTTCCCAGTGCGCCTCCTCCCCTGGCCTTCCTCAGCTCTTGGGGGTTCCCAGGAACTCCCAGAAACTCCAGTTTTCGGCGCCGTAGCGTTACCTTTCCTCCCTCGGTCCCCACACGGGCCCGACTGCACCCACGTGTTGCGGGTCCCAGAAGGATCTGGATATACCTTCTTGCTTCCCTTGTGCCCAGGTTTGCTGGAGATCAGGGCGGTCGCTCTGGAGACTGTGGCCATCAAGGACATAAACAGCGTCCGATACCTCTGCATGGGCGCCGACGGCAGGATACAGGGACTGGTAAGTGTCCCCACGCCACGGGATGCGCCGGGGTGCGCTGGATCAGAAGCTAGATTTTCTCGCCTCGGTCCAGACTCAAATGGAAGTCAATGGAGGGAAAGATTGAAAGAGCCGATCAAACTATTGTCTGATATTTTTTTTTTTCCTACGGAAATTTATGGTCCCAGGCTGTAGCCACAGAAAGGGGAGGCCCGCCATGCAGTTCCCCTTGAGCCAAAGGCCAGCCCAGCCGCACGAGGAAACCCCGTTTCGGCTCCTTTGATATTAAACAGGAAAACCCACCTCCACCTTTTCAGCTTGAGGCTTTGCATGTGTGGTCCAAACCTCTCTCTCTCTCTCTCTCTCTCTCTCTCTCTCTCTCTCTCTCTCTCTGTATAAAGAAAGAGAGAGTGGAGAGAGACTATCCCCAAATAACATCTTTTTTAAAAAATTATCAAGTTGGAAAGCAAAGAGCACATGAGGACTGGCCAGATCTCCTTTTAATTAATTTCTGTGCACCAGGAAAACAGTGCGCAAGGTGCCCACGCGGTTCAGGTGCTCTCCGTCCTGCAGGCCCTCCTACCCGCTCACCTGCAATGCAAATACTTTGGGGCATTTCGAGGGCTGGGGGCTGGGGGTTGGGGAAGGCTGGGAGGGCCCAGGTAACCTCTGAAGGCTTGGGGCTGGAAGCCAGCGAACGCTGGGGCTCAGGTCTGGGAACAAAGGCTGGAAGTTCAAAGGACCGAGCTCTCGCCCCTCCCGCGGCCGCACTGCGGAGCTGTGTGAGGTCCCGGAGGGCCCAGCGCCTCCCAAGCAGCCCGGCTCACTGGAAGGGGCAGGGGCAGGGACAGGGGCAGGGGCCAGAGAGGAAGCGCCAGGCTGCCTGTGGGGGATGCGTCTGCCCCAGGAAAAATGCTAATGGTGGCAGTGCTCAGCATCTTAGAGTCTCAAATTCGTTTTGTGGATCTGACGTCTATTTATTCCATTTATCTACTGAAAAGATGGGGGTGAGGGCAAAGGAAGGGGCACACGGTCTGCTTGCTGAAAACAGACTCCCAAGGGCTCCAACCTGCCCTGGCCACTTTTGTTATGTTGACATTTACTGTGACACAGATGAAAGTGGGAGGGCCGCCCAGCCACCTCCATTCTGCACACTGGGGGTGCTGGTGGGAGCTTTCCCCCTAAAACCCTCCCTGCCTCTTTATTTGGTGAGCATAGCCTAGCCCAAACTGAGGATTGTGCTCTGCTCAATCCACTTTTTTTCACCCCCTTTTAAGTAGAAATTCCACATTCTTCTAAAAACTCAAAATCGTTTCATTTTCTGCATGGAGGAAGTTTTCCCATTGTATTGGAATAGATTATTTCCCTTGTTAATTTGCAGTTTACATTTCTCAGAAACTCAACGCAATCAACTCGGATGTCTGGTGGCTTTGTCCCAGTGTGTCATTAGCCCGGGCAGGAGCAATGGATTCTTGCTATTAGACTCTTATCAGGGCCTTATCAGATGTCACTCACCCACCTGCAGTTCAGTGACCTTTGCAGACTAGGCACAGTCAGACTTGTGTTTTCTGAGCAGTCCTCCCTACTCCCAGCTTTAGGCTGTCCTCGCTGTCCCCAAGAGGTAATGACACTGAACAGTTTGGAACTTGGCACCTCACAACCCTGTGGACTAGGAGTGTTCTAAGACCTGGGACCAGGGACAGCTTCCTGCAGCACACATTTCCGGCCACCCGCTGGGTGCAGGCTCGGTCCTGGGCATGGGGGAGGGGGGCTGCGGATTATCTCCGTGTTCCTGGCAGGCTGCCTGGAAGGAGAAGGGGCCGGAGGGGCTGATGCTTCTGAAAACCATCTAACAGGCGGCCTCAAAATGGAAGGGGAGAGCGGGCAGATGCCTGGTCTGGGCCCCAGATGGGGCTTCGTGGAATGCTTCCGACCATCCTCGGAGATTTGATCAGATTCTCAAAGTCCCGTGGGATACAGTGAACTGTTTCAGAGTGAGGGCAGGGTTCTGTGGGCGTCATCACTCAGGACAAGGCTGAATTCAAACAGCAAAATGACTTCGTAGGAAATACTAAGGAGCTGTAAAAAGAGTATGTAATGAGTAGCTCTATGAAGGGTGTATGTAGCTATTAAGTGAATACGTAATATGTGCATATAGAAGCTGGGCGCCATGGCGCACCCTGTAATCCCAGCAGCTCGGGAGACTGAGGCAGGAGGATCACAAGTTCAAAGCCACTTAGCAAGGTCCTTAGCAACTTAGTGAGACCCTGTCTCTAAATAAAATACCAAAATAAAGGGCGGAGCTGGGTTAAGTGGTTCAGTGATTAAACACCTTGGGTTCAATCCCCGGAATCAAAAAAAAAAAAAAAAAGAAAGAAAAGAAAAGAATATATACAATATATGTGAAATATATGCCTGCGGTGTCTGCGTGTGTAATACGAGTTTAGCATATTAATATGTCTGTACTAGTATAATGTCTGTGTTCTCTATAACATAAAAGGTACTAAGTGTCGTCTATGAAACATAGTTGCAAGGAAGTGTACGTTAAGCAGACCAGTGATGTGCACACCCACTACTGGTAGCCTCCAGGGGCAGCTGGTGGCTGTGCGGGACAGGAAACAGCACGAGGTCCTCGTGTGTTGTTTCGGGGTCCCTCCCTCTGGTGCTCACTTGCTGTGTCTGTCCCCAGCCTCGGTACTCGGAGGAAGAGTGCACATTCAAGGAGGAGATCAGCTATGACGGCTACAACGTGTACCGGTCCCAGAAGTACCACCTTCCCGTGGTGCTCAGCAGTGCCAAGCAGCGGCAGCTGTACCAGAGCAAGGGCGTGGTTCCCCTGTCCTACTTCCTGCCCATGCTGCCCATGGCCTCTGCGGAGAGGGACCACTTGGAATCCGATGTGTTCTCTTTACCCCTGGAAACCGACAGCATGGACCCGTTTGGGATGGCCAGTGAAGTGGGCCTGAAAAGCCCCAGCTTCCAGAAGTAACCAGGGCTCCGACAGTGCCCGGTGACGATAACCCCGTGTCCCCCTGAGTGTAGCTTTAGGAAGGATGTTAGATGTTGTACATAATCTGTGCGTCTTGCATGGTGGCGCCGGTTTCTAGCAGATAGACTTGCCTGATCGTAGCATTGAAAGCCCCGCACCTGCCCACCTGCCCTCCGAGTCCCCCTTGCCCCCGTCCCTCAGCGCCGCGTGGCTCTGCTGACGGGGAGCCCACTGTCCCTCAACTCTGTGTGCCACACGGACTTCCCTCCTCCTTTCTTGTTCTTTTTGGCAGATGGTGTCAGCTCTGTGCACCGTCTGGGGACCACGATGCGACCCCACGCGAGAATCCATTCAGATCTTAACTCTGGAAGCTAGTTCCCTTTCCCCACGTGCCCCTGGCCAGAGCTGGTCAGACAGACTCAGGAGCAGGGGGAGCCAGCAGCCCCTCTGCAGCCCAGGAAATTTGGGAGCTCCCCTGAGGTCCTGGACAGAGGACTCCAGGGCCCGCTGCCCCGGGGAAGCCAGGACGGCTCGCCTCCTGTCCGCCTTGTCCAGTAGCCAGCATCCTGCAGAGAGGTGCCTCTGAGCCAGGAGCAGGGCCTGTTCCCCCCGGGGCGGGGGGGCAAGCTGCCACCTCTGCCCCAGCTCAGAGGGATGGGCAGCAGAGATGGTTAGTCCCAGGGGTCCCGGGAGGGGTCCTGGGAGATGGCACCCCACAGTCTGCCCTCTGACGACACTCCAGCACCTCTCCTTGGGCTGTGGATGTCCACCCAGAAAGACCAAGGCGCTCACGGGTCACTCGTTCCATTTCCCTGGCTCTTGTACAACCCCTCGTCCCCAGTCATTGTGTGGACAAGCCACTGCCTCGTGGCGGCACCCACAGCTCCTCTGCCAACACGAGGAAGGAAGGTTTGGAAGCCCCGAGTCTTGCCAACAAGCCGTGGAAGCGTGGGGAGGCTTGGCGCTCTGTCCCCAGCACTTAGTTTCCAGTGTGATATTTATGAGTAATTTATTTTTTTATTTTCTTACTTTATTTATACCCCCAAATTATATTTATGTACACGAGGTTTTGTTTTTATACATTAAAGCAGAGCTGGTTTGTATGTGTGCACTCTTTTATCTGAATTGAATGCTGGTCCCCTGAGGGGCAAGGGGAGGGGCTGCCCGGGGCAGGAGACCCCACTGGGCTCCCCCACGCCTGAAACTCCCCAGAACCCCTTCTCTGCTGGGGCACTAAAGGGGCCCTAAGTCGGGGCCCTTGGCCTAGTTGGCCTTGGGGCCGAATGACCCTGGAGGGAGGACGTTCTTGAATGGGACAGGAGGGATCGCAGCATCCCTGTCCTACCGATGAGGTGCCAGCAACAGCCCCCTGGTTATGACAATATCTCCAGGAGTGACGATCTCCCCTGGGGGCAGAGTCACCCCATGGAGAATCAATGGCCCAAGCAGACAGGACTCCTGCAGGATTTCTCTCTGCCCAGGAACAAGTCCGGAGGAATGGATGTGTGCTGCTGGTGCTCTGTGCCCAGGGGACCTGCCCTCTGGGCTGCTCCTGCCAGCTCTCATGCTGTGGCCCAGTGTGGCTCAGGCCAGGGCGGGGCAGTCAGGATCTGCTCAGGGGAGCCAAAGCCACTGCACCCTGGCAACCCCCCTGCACCCCTGGTGCCAGGATCAGGTCGCACTCCAGCTGCAAGGCAGCCTGGGAAAGCAAGTCCTAAGGGTCCATTGCCCCGCCCAGGTGCCCTGCGGGCTCTGTTGGCAAGGAGACCGCAGAGGAGGTGGGGAGCCACGGAACAGGCCCACCCTCTGGGGGAGAGTAAGGGGGGCGCTGGACTGAGCTGGGCATGGGAAGCCCCGATTCTGTTAGTGGTAGCCAGAGGCTGCCAGGGATTTGGAACAGTGGGGCAGTGAGGGAGGGGTGGCTGAGAGGTCTTAGTGTCCTGGACCTGCCCTGCCCCTGCACCTGACCAACGTGAAAAAAATAACAGAACTGTACCTGTGGCTAAGATGTCACCCCTGGGGGAGTCAGAGTGAAGGGCACCCAGGACCTCTGTCCTGTCGCTACAACTGCCTGAGAATCTGTCATGAATTCAAGGACACAGCGGTACAAACTGCCCTCCAGTAGGTCCTTAAGACACGCTCAAGGATGGCCTGCTGCGGGACCATGAATGTGGGTGGGGCAGCCTGGGGGCTCCGCAGATCTCAGCTCCCAGCTGCTCCCAGAGCAAATCAGTGACCTCCTCCTTCCTGTCTTCATCTGTAATCAGGAGGCAGACTACAGTCCTGAGTCCTGTGCCACTTGACCACGTGGATTGGAGATTTAGGTCCACAGGCTGGAAAATGCTGACCCAGCATTCTCCATCCCTGGTTTTGCAGAGGAAAAAGTGCAGGACCAGAGAGGGGAAGGCGCTCAGCCAAAGCTGCACAGCCTGGAGGCAGCATGCCCGGGTGGGGTGTGCCCAGGCCAAAGCAGAGATGAATCCCAAAGTCTGTTAACTTGCTGTGTTGCCTTGAGTAAGTCATATAACCTCTCTGGGTCCGCACCCTACTTCACACAAGATGCAAAGTCTGCCTTGTAGGACTTGCGCAAGAGTCGCAAGAGTCTGATGGAACTGTGCCTGCAAGATGCCCAGTCAAAAGGGGGCCACCAACCACCAGCAGCCCTCGCCAGGGACACAGATTACCGTGAGCTCTTAGCTGGTTCACAACTCTGACCGCAGGTGAAGACACCTGGGAGAAGTTTCCATGGTGGATCCTACTCTGGTGTAAGTGGACGGGGTGTGCCCTGACACAGGTGTTAGAGTCTGTAAACAAGTCAAAATAACACCTGGCATTTTGCCAGGGGAATGTTAGAGTTGTAAACAAGTCTGGATGGTGCCTGGCAAAATGCCAGAGGGAGTGGTTTGAGAAGTAACAAAAGAGAGCCATTAAGTGTAGAGATTCCTTATTGGTTGACTGATGTATCTAGTTTATGCTAATTAGATAAGCTGTGTGGAATGTATAAATACTGCTCCTGTCCTGCAATAAATGGCTCCTACTCCTGCTGTATCAACGTACACAAGTTATTCGTCACCCCCCGGTTATTTTGCTGCAGCCGGACTGCGGCACACAGGGACCATTCAGAGCCCCTCACAGTTCCAATGTGCAGTCCAGGGCGAGGACCATGAAGGACCCGTGTGGAGCTCTCCCTTTGTGCTGGAGACACCACCGGCTTCAGGGGGAAATGGAGGAGGAGGCGCTGGGTGCTGGGCTCTGTGTGGAGTCTCCTCCTTTCCACAAGTTCACAAGAAGACACGGTGGCTTTGTACACTAACTTGTGCCAGAGTGTTGATGGCTGATACATTGTTGCCTGTCCTGGCAGCCAGGTCGCAGGGACTCTGTGGATGATGCTGGGGGGGGGATTATTCGTTGAGGGTGCATCTCAGCACCCTCCCCGCCCCCGCCCCCGCATCTCTCCCCTGCAGGTGCCTCACCCTCAGCTGCTCACCCTGCTTTGTGCAGTGCTGCCACAGCCTGTAAGCAAGAACGCTGCGTGCCCCGCGTGCCCCTCAGTCTGGATTGCAGATAAACGATGCCTTTTTTTTCCGTGTAAGTGGACTTGTTAGCACAATTGGCACATATTTATACTAAAAAATTGTTCGTTGTTGATCTAAAATTCAGACTTATCCAGATGCCGTGGGTGTTTTGTCTGACCCTAGCTTTGGATCCCCCAGATCCCCACCATTGGTGTGGGGTTGAATCACGACACAGGACCAGGGACAGACAGTGGTTGGACTGGACCAGTCTGTCCAGTGGCGAGGACGGGAACAGAGCAGAGCACCCAAGCGCCAGGCTCCGCTGGTGGCGGTGGGGGGGTGGGCGAGCGGAGGAGCCTCCCCATCTCGGGCCGGGGACGCACCCTGTCATCCCAGAGGCTCGGGAGGCTGAGGCAGGAGGATCCAGAGTTAAAGCCAGCCTCAGCAACAGCAACTAAGCAACTCAGTGAGACCCTGTCTCTAAATAAATAGAAAACAGGGCCGGGATACGGCTCAGTGGTCGAGTGCCCCTGAGTTCAGACCCCGGTACCAAAGTTCTCCCGAGCCAGCAGGGACCTGTCCTGTGATACAGACCCCGAGAGCCTGGACGAGGGCTCCCGCAATTGCCAGGGACAGAAAACCTGCTCCAAGTAGGAATGGAACTGGGACTAATGGCTCACATTGGCCAGGGGCTGCCCGGCTTTGAACGTGTTGTGTCCCTCTGGGGACACAGAGGACCTCAGGTGTCTTGCCCTCATGACAGGGGCTCCCACAGCGTGGGCTTATCTGCTGTCCACCAGTGGTCTCAGCAGAGATGACAGACCTTCTCCTTACGAGGTCCCAGAGCAGAGCTTCACAGCCCCTTGCTCATCCCAGCCCGGGGACAGGACGCTCTGTCCCTCCTCCAGCCCCCAGGGACTCTGGGACTTTGAAAGGAGGAGGTAAGGGGCACCCAGGGACAGAGAGTCCCTCTGGGATCCTGCTTTCCCTCCTCACCAGCGCCTGGAGGGACGTCCCTCTTTTGATTAGGAGATGAAATCTGGGAATTCTTTAAAAGACCAGAAAGAAGGAGGAGCGGTCAGGATAGGCCCGTGGCCCAGAAGGCACTGTCCCTCGATGGAGGGCGGGAGAGGAGAGCGTGCTGCTGGCTGGGGCTCTGGCACTCGGAGCATGTATTTGGTCTTCACCCCCATTTCCCCGGCACACACTCCTGGAATCCTGGAATCCCGGAGTAAGCCTGTCTTCTGGGTGCTAACAAGTCCACTCTGCCGAAGCCCCCGGTGGCTTCAGGATGGGGCCTGTCACCCTGTCACCGAAAAGACCAGGGCAGGATTAGCCCACCCCACTCCCCAACTCCCTCTGGGGAGGGCCTGAAGGTCGATTCCATCACCAGGGCCCAGGAGGTGACCAATGACTCCTAAAGTAGCAGAGCCAGCCTTCCACCGGAAAAGACAGGGTCAGACATAAACTTCTGGAATGGGGGGCCGCCCACTCGCCCCATGTCCCTCTCCATCCATAGCCGGGGCAAAGTCTCTGACATAACATCAATGTGAGTGTCCCCCAAGCCCTGTGGCCTCTGGAGCGCAGGAATCAAACCCAAGGCGCTGTGGGACCCCGGCTGCAGGCGTCCAGCAAACCCTGCGGCTCCCACGGTGTCTACAGCGGGAGAAGACTGGGGGCGGAGCCTACCCCATCTCCGCCACCCCACGAGGGCAGGCTGCTGCGCACCTGCTGGCCTTCCTGGTGGGGGGAGTCCCCGCATTTCGGGACCACAGAAGTTGGGAGCGGCATCAGGAGACACAGGCTGAGACGGGGTCCTTACAGACACTCGGACTCCCCGGCCACGATCGAGGCCACCCCAAGGGAAGCCCAGGCTGAGGAGGGTGCTGGAGGGAGGTGCCCAGCTCCACGGAGGGAAGGGCGCGCTGGAGCTCCAGATCCCAGTGCCCCACTCAGTGGTCTCAAGAGGACTCCCTGTGGCCTGCTGAGGCACCTTCACCACCGCTGCCTTAAAGTCCTTGTCAGATAAATCGGTCGCCCGTCTGATTCACTCGGGTGGCCTACGTGGATGGCATAGACCTGCGTTCTCTTCTCTTCTCTTCTCTTTCCCCTTCTTCCCTCAAT
>NW_026000001.1:2987021-2996086 GCF_001458135.2 Marmota marmota marmota | reverse complement strand
AATATTCTTCCTGGGGGCTGGGGTCGTGGTTCAGAGGTGGAGCGCTTGCTAGCACACCGGAGGCCCTGGGTTCGATCCTCAGCACCACGTAAAAATAAATAAAGATTTTGTGTCCAACTACAACTAAATAACTAAATATTAAACAAAATAATAGTAACATTCTTCCTTCCCTTCTTCCTCCGCCCTTTCCTCCCTGCCTTCCCCCTCTCCCGTCTACCTTGCTAACTTGATGCTGGGCCACTTGGCTTTACCTTCTGTCATCGCTGGCTGAAGGGAGAATGTGGCTCCCCCTCCCCTGGTCCTGCAGCCCCTGGTCTGGGTGCCTCGGTCCTGCCCGCCCAAGCTTGGCCTCCGTGTCCCCACAGAGGGGTTGGAAAGCGTGACATCTAAGGGACACCGCAACGAAGCCACGTAGGCGCCGCCTTGGGTGTCTAGCTCAGCAAATCAGCTGTGAAAATGTAAGTGTTTTTAATTATCGCTGGTGCTGGGGAGGGAACCCAGACTTTGGGCATTTGGAGAACCAGCTTTACCGGCTTCACCAGCTTCACCGCTGAGTTACTCCCCAGCCAAAAAAAATTTTTTTTTTAACCATCAAAATAAATGGAGGATGAGAGGGGGATCTGGCGTGGCGCCTGTCACCTGAGACCGTGTCCTGTGTCTCCTAATGCCGCTCACAATGTGACAGGGTCCATCGCCAGGGCTGATTCGGCTGACCTGGCTGGCTAGGTGGGGGTCCCTTTGCTCCCTCACCGCTCCAAGTGTGGCCCTCCCGAAGCTGCGTGCTCCATCCAAGAGGACGACCTTCCCGATAGAGGAGGTCCCAGTGGTTCCAGTGGTCGTGCAGGGCCCAGGCTGGCGGTCCACCAATCAGCACAAAATCACCCCAAATTTCCACGCACTGGGTGGAGAGCAGGTACCACACCGGGGTCTTGGTTTCTTCTCCGTATTCGTTAGAGACAATTCAACGCGCTGCCGTGGACCATCACCGCGGCGCCTCCGGGCCCGCATCGACCGTGCCCTGCTGAAGATCTGTGGCCCTCCGCGGTGGCTGGATCATTTCACCTGTAAATATTTCACTTGTAAATATTTCACCAGGTTCGCGAGCAGATGAAGCTTTGATTTTCAAACATAACGAAACGTTGTTCCTCCCAGCAAACTCACATCAGTACCGGGTGCTCAGCGCCTCCCGTTTATCTTTTTTTATTTTTTTATTTTTTAATATTTATTTCTTAGTTTTTGGCGGACACAACATCTTTATTTGTATGTGGTGCTGAGGATCGAACCCAGGCCACACGCATGCCAGGCGAGCGCGCTACCGCTTGAGCCACATCCCCAGCCCCTCCCGTTTATCTTGAGAGCGCATTTGGAGGTTTTAGCGGAGAACACGGCTCCTCTGTACCTCTGACCAAAGGACCACTGGGAATTTGCTGGGAGGAACAACGTTTCGTTATGTTTGAAAATCAAAGCTTCATCTGCTCGCGAACCTGGTGAAATATTTACAGATGAAATATTTACAGGTGAAATGATCCAGCCACCGCGGAGGGCCACAGATCTTCAGCAGGGCACGGTCGATGCGGGCCCGGAGGCGCCGCGGTGATGGTCCACGGCAGCGCGTTGAATTGTCTCTAACGAATACGGAGAAGAAACCAAGACCCCGGTGTGGTACCTGCTCTCCACCCAGTGCGTGGAAATTTGGGGTGATTTTGTGCTGATTGGTGGACCGCCAGCCTGGGCCCTGCACGACCGCTGGGACCACGGGACGCAGGGGTGGGGCGTAGGGCGAGGAAGAACAAGAAGGTCAGGTCATCTCAAGTCCTGGAGGGTTGGGGCTGGCTGTCACTGCGCCTCCGCCTCCCACATCCACCCTGCGGCGCAGCTCCCAGCGCAGTTAACAGCGCAGTTCACAGCTGCATTCACAGCTACGCGCGTGCACACATGCTCACACCCGCCCCAGCACTTCTGGACCACACACGGGGAACGTGGCTGGAGGGGAGTCCAGGAAGCAGGTGACTGGAGCCTCTGGGGACAAGGGAGGGAGGACCCCAGAGGGGCCTGAGAGGACGTTTGCCTGACCCTTTGCTTCATTCAGTTCCTGGTTCTGTCTCCCCCGACACCCCCCAAAATAAAAACCCTACCTGGGAGCTGGGAGTGTTCTCAGCACACCCAGGTCCTGGGTACGGCCCCAGCGTGAGTGAAGTATGTCCCCCATTCCTGCAGAGCAGAAATCCTGCCCCCTGCACCTCAGAACGGCCAGAAGACGGACTTTAGGAGGCAACGAAGGCCACGGGAGGCCACGGGAGGCCACGGAGGCCACGCGCTGTAACCAGCAAGACTGACGGCTTTCTGAGACACAGAGACCAGGCGTGTGAGGACACGGAGAAGAAGCCACCCGGCAGCAAGGAGAACCTGGGAGGAGCTGGCCTCCACCTGGGCCTTCTGGCCTCTGTGAGGGGGTGACCCCTGAGGTCTGAGCGCCCAGCCTGTGGCATCTGGTCATGACAGCCCTAGCCAACGTGCCTGTAAACCCAACCAGGTGGGAAACGGGAGGCCCACGTGGGGACCCGCTGCGTGTCCCAGCTGGGCCAGTAGAGAGGAGGGGGTTGTAACTGAGGTTGGCAGAGCAGTGTGCAGTGGCCAGGTATGGGGCTGGCTTGGACACGTGCCCTTTAGGAGGCCCTTGGAGTCTCAGTACCTTCCCCTGAGTGATGCCAACAATGTCCATCTCCAAATCAGTGGTTTTGAGAATTATCATCCAAGAATAGGGTCCGACACAACACAGGTCCTGAGGGTCATTCCTGGGGTCTGCTTGGGGCCAACGGAGGCTCAGAAGAAGGTTCCAGCACCAAAGCGCTGTGGGGGGGGGGTGGCCCGAGAGGACCTGTCCACACTGCAAAGGCGCCACCAGGTGGAGGCGCACGGAACGGGCGCGCGAGCCCGCGGGTCCTGAGCTTCAGGAAGGCGCCCCTTACAGGGTGAGGTCGGGACTGGGAAGCCACGGAAATGTCTGGCGCCAACCCAGCTGCTGCGCATCCACCAGCCTGGTCTGCTGGTGACCCGGACCCACCCACTGCTGCAGACCAGCCCCCAGGAAGCAAAGAGTACCCAGTGCACACTAGTCCGGTTCACAAAGCCCCCACTGTGTGCCTGGACCTGGGCACGTGGCCTCCTTCCCTTCCACGACCTGACGTGGACAGTGTATCCAGAACTTATTCCATTTAGAATGTTTATTAATTTGCAAAAATATTTCTTGGCTGCCAGGTTCTCCCGGTTGTCAACTCCCAGTGGTCCTTCGGTCAGGGGTACAGAGGAGCCGGGTTCTCCGCTAGAACCTCCAAACGCGCTCTCAACGTAAACGGGAGGCGCTGAGCACCGGGTACTGATGTGAGTTTGCTGGGAGGAACCACGTTTCGTTATGTTTAAAAATCAAAGCTTCATCTGCTCGCGAACCTGGTGAAATATTTACAGGTGAAATGATCCAGCCGCCGCGGAGGGCCACTGAACGTCAGCAGGGCACGGTCGACGCGATGCCGGGAGGCGCCGCGGTNTGGGTCTGCCAGGGATCATGGGGCCTGGAAGGAGCCACTGCCTGGCTTCTGGAGGGGGACACTGGCGCGCCGGGAGGGGTGGGGAGGGAAGCAGCTCCCGGCTCCTCTCTGCAGGAAATCCTGCTCCACGGGGGTGGGGAGAGCGCAGCTGGCGCAGGTGTGGAGAGCTGTGAGGAGGCCCAGGCAGGGGGAGGCCACAGCCGGGGGAAAGTGGACACCAGAGGCCCAGAGCTGAGAGCCGTCTGCAGAGGGGGTGTCAGTCACGGGTCATGGGTGGGTCCTTGTCATGCCGCCCTCCCCCCATGCAGGATGAGGCCCCGCGGGCAGGATGCGGGCAGGATGAGGCCTCTGGATGGAACAGAGCCGACCCGCCCACTCCCCCCCTGGCTGGATGGCCCCGTCCACCCCGCCCACCATTTCTTCCTTTGTCTCTACTTCAGCTCTGAGTCTGGGGCTGGTTTGGGTAAAGAAAGGAAAGAAAGCAGCTGCTTACCTGGCTAGCCCGATGCTGTGGCCAGCGCTGGCGCTGGGCCTCTGGCCCGCTCACCTCCCAAGGCCCTGAGGTGACCCACACTGCCTTCCTATTTGATCATTCAACGACTGTTTGTCGAGTGCCCACTGCGTGCTAGATCCTGTGCAGAGTAAGTTCTGCTGACATTGAAATTGTTACGTATTATTTAAGTTTTTCAAAATTTAGCAAGTTAAAAAAAAATCGTCTTCCACTGTTTTTGGTAGGATGTGCTTAGGACACCTCTCTTGGGTGGATGGTGTTTTGCTGAGTTGGGCAGGGACAGGTGAGACACATCCCATCACTTTTATTCCAAGGGCAGATAACAACTCCCTCATCTTCTTTCTCTTTAAATTGGAGAAACTGTATGGTCCTAGAATTAAGGAAAATTTCAGATAGTGCAAAAGCACTTGGCCCAGCCAGAGGTGACCCGGAATTATATGGACTCCTCCATTCCCCCTGGGGTCTGGTGAGGGCCAGTGACTAGCCCCAGACCACAGGCAATTAGGATAGTGTGACCCTTCTTTCTCTCTTTCTCTCCTCAGCCACTGGGGCCTTGCTTCCACAAGGTGAAGGACAGCTGCTCGACCTGTGGCTGATTTTGTATGTGTGGGAAATGGCTCTTCCTGGTTCCCACTGGGATGCGAGGGCTTGTTTGTTTCTGCAGCACAACCAGCCTAACCTGACTGATACAAGGATGGACAGTGAACAGTCTGTCTCCCTCAGCCTTCCAGTCCCTCCCAGTGGAAGCTCCATTGACAGATCCTTGGGCCACTTTCCTAAAATCCCCTCTGCTTTTATGTTAGCATGGACACCCTGAGACAGCCCAGATGAGGAATTCTGGTGGAAGTTGCTGGTTTTTCCCCTTCGGCTTTTGGAACCAGGGCTCTATCCCTGTGGATATGGCAGAGAGGAAAACAGACCATGAGGAGCTGAAGGCTGGGGTCACACAGGCTGGCCAAACCTCAGGTCTTGTCCCCCATGGACGGCCAGGCCTATGCCATCCCTGCTGCCTGGGGGTGGGCAGGACCCTCCTTCAGCCAGGCAGGTGCTTATGCTCGCTGGCCACAGCCACAGACCCCCAAGCCCCATTCCCGGCCTCCTGCTCTGTGGCTGCCAGAGGTTCCCCAGTGGGCAGGTAGAAAGTGGCACTTCTGGGTACCTCCTTTTAGGGAAGGAACAGGGAGGAAGTTCAGCCAGAAAGCTCAAGCATGTCTTCTCCCTTGAATTCCCTTCCCACCGCCCCATGGGTCAAACCTGGGCCCCCAAATGGCCTCTTTTCCAGCTGTGTTGTCCCTGTTTATAATGAACATAGGAGATGTATGGCCCTAAGGTGAAATGTCATCTGACGACTTCCTTTTAAGAATTTAAACAGGCCTGGCGCACGCCTGTCATCCCAGTGGCTTGGGAGGCTGAGGCAGGAGGATCGTGAGTTCAAACTAGCCTCAGAAACTTAGCCAGGCCCTAAGCAACTCAGTGAAACCCTGTCTCTAAATAAAACATAAAAAGGGCTGAAGACACAGCTCAGTGGTTAAGTGCCCCTGAGTTCAATCCCCCATACCCCCCCCCCACAAAAAAAGAGAGAATTTAAAATGGCTTCCCCCTTGAAGAAAGGTCTGCGTGCTTCATGCAAAAGTAACAGACAAAAAGAGCCGGGGCAGAAACAGGTAAGGGAAAAACAGACCCCTGCCCAGGCCACCTCCCACACAGGCTGCTGTGGCTCAGGACCCCTCCTTGAAGGTTGCTTCTCTACATCTGTGAACACCTGTGGGCGTGCCCCAGGTCCCTCTGGAAGCAGATCAGGAGTGGATGCATTTAGTTCAGCGCTTGCTCCTCCGCCCCCGTCCAGGGCGCTGCTGCTGCTGCTGCTGCAGCAGTCCGCCTCTGGGTCAGCTGACTCACTCTTGCAAGCCTCTGCTGTTTTGCTCCAGAGCTCGGCTTCTAACAAGTCAGTACCTGTTCCTGGACCCTTTTCAAGATTGAACTTTGGATGGATTTGGTTTTTTCACTTCAGGTATGTTGACCTGGTTTGTCTCTTGAATTTTTTTCCCTTTGAAAAAAAAAAATGTGTTTTATCTTAGTGTGGTGGGTTTCTGGGAATCCATTACGCCATCCCCTTTATACCTTTGGTTAAAAAACTAAATATTTTATGATGGTATTCCTTTTCTGCGGTGCCGGGGATTGAACCCAGCACCTCGTGCATACCAGGCAAAATGCTCTGCCACTGAGCCACAGCCCAGACTGCTGCCAGGCAGACACAGAATCAGTGTAACTTCCAGGGAAATGAAAACCAGCCTAGAAAAGTCCACGCTCTCAGAAGCTCTCCAGAGTTTTCCCTGCACCAATACTAGATCATTGATACCACAAATCTATCACATTCTCAGGTGAAAATCCAGCTTGTCAGATACACACAGGCAAACATTGCGTGTGTTTTCCAAAAACTGTCAAAGCAAGGGAGGTGTTCTGATTTTTCCTGCCTACTTTTAATGTGATCAGTTGCTAAACAAACATCAAATTTGGAATCATTTAAGACTTCTGAAACCAATAATATTGGCACTTTTAGTCTTTTTCCAACGTCAGGGCCATTTTTAAGGTGTGGTTCTTATTTGAAAGCAAAGCAGTTTTTAAACATAACAGTGAAATGCCCAAGATAACACAATTAGGCTGGGCACAGTGGCACACGCTGATGTGAAGGCAGTCTGGGTTTGAACTTGCGATCCTCCTGCCTCAGCCTCCCAAGCCACTTGGGATGACAGGTGTGGGATGACAAGTGTGGGCCACAGGCCAGGCAAGACTTGTTCTTTTTAATTTCAGCTAATAAAGTTCATGCTAAAAAAAATGTATTTTAAATATGCAGTAATAACAGAACAGTCCCCTCCCTTGGGCATTGTTTGAAATATCATGTCAGTGGGCAGGGGAGGGCACAAAGATGTACATGTATTAAGATTCTGGGAAGGGTCAAGAGTAAAGATGTGACATCAATCAGCCGGTGGCCAGAGTGGCCGGGTGGAGGGTGGATTTCCCAGCTTGCTTCCTCCTTGGATTACTAGTGAGGCCTGCTGCTCCATTGTTGGCTCCCTGTGGCTCTTCCCTGTGAAATGTGAGTACACTGGTCCCTTCTGTTAGAATGTGATGTCCTCTCTCCTGTTAGAAAGCAGGTGTGTCTTCCCCATGTCAGTCAGTTCTTTATAAGCCAGAATTACTGTTCCTTTGTGACACAGCTTTTGTTTCTTCCGGCTTTCCCAGGGCCAAGTTTGCAGTTCCTATGTTGAAGAGGCTCCTTTTCCTGCTGTTATTTCATCCGTGACGCTTAGGACCTGAAGGTGCATCTCCTATTTACCCGTTCCCCCTGGATTTCTTAGTGTTTCTTTCTCTTGCAGTTGGACTCTAATTCATCTGGAATGACTTTGAGGAATGGTATCAGATGTGAGTGGAACTTGACTTTTCCCAAGTGGCCAATATTATTTCCATTATAGTTATGGATTGGAATTCCCTCCCCAATCGATTCGGGACGCTCTTTTTACACGTGAGAAGGTTTCACATCTTCATGTTTTCGCTCTCTGGGCCATTCTGGGGGAATTCCTTCGTTTGTCTCTTCTTGAATCAACATACTGAGACTTTAGCTCTTCATGTCTGTTCTTCATATTCTCTGTTATCATCCCCCCCCCCTTTTTTAAGCCTTAGTTATTGTGAACAATTTGTTCAGGCAGACAAAATTCAGAATTTGGACACACTTTTCCCAGATCATATGCAATTCTGCTTGGTACTGATTTGCTCAGTGTCCCCACACAAGTTTGTGGTGTACCTCGAGTTTTCTTCATATAGCTCCTGCCTGAATTGTTAGAAATATTATTTCTAATAAATTTATTGTAAGTACTGCAAAGCATCCCCCTCACCAGGCCTGCAGAGACCACTGTTGATTATGGTTGGTATAACAGAAAGCGGGGGATTCTGTTTGCTGCTTTTTGTATATATTGCTACTTGCGAAACCCTATTAAAATTCTGAGAAGGTTTTCCAGGAGGGCTTTGGGTTTTCCAGATGGGTCACTTGCAAAAAATGATGCCTCCTACACTTCCAGGTGATCTTCTGCATTGCCCAGGTGTGGCACAGGAACTCGCGGGGGCAGCTCTGGGATAAGGCATTCTTAATTTGAGGGACAAGCTTCTGGGTTCCAGAGGTAGGTTCTCTTGTTGCTGCTCATCTGAAATATTTTTTAAAACGTTGTTCAGAAAATGCCAGAACTAAACCCAACTCCTGTTCTTTCTTTTTTAAAGAAAAGAGTGGATGCCTCGGCTGCAGGGCAGCCTGGACAGGGTGGGTGCTCTTGTGGGCAAACCCTTCTGTACAACTTGATTCTTGACGTTGCATGACTTACTCTGGTTTTGCTTAAAACACCAACAGCAAGAGACAGTGCTCGGGGTTGGGGATTTAGCTCAGTGGCAGAGCGCTTGCCTAGCATGCGCAAGGCCCTGGGTTCGGTCCTCAGCCCTGTAAAAAACAACTAAAAAAGTATAAAAAAAAAAAAAAAGGATTAAAAAGACCAAAAAAAAACAAGGTAACAGCACACACACAACCTTTTCTTCCTCATCTCCAGATCACTCTTGCATTTCGGGAGGGGCAACGTTTATGACATCCTTTTTTGGGCACCGCAGCACCCATCACCCCTGGCCGGGGCTCTAGCGGTGGCACGTGCCAGCCTCGCCCGCGACCCGAGCCTCCGGCCCGGGCGGCCTGGGGAGTCGGTTCTGTGACAACTCCTCGGGTGTCTCTCCGAGCCACACTGGCCAACTCGGTCCCATCTACTCATTTTTTTAAAAAACAATGCAGACGTGTCCGGTTTCCCCCATGTGCGGCCAAGTGGACGCTTCCGGCGGGAACGGACTGACCCACTGCGGAGCAACGAGGAAGGCGAGGGGGACATTGGACTGAGCCTCGTCCAGGCTCGCCCCGCCCTCCCGCCGCGCGTGCGTCCTGAACCCTTTTGGGCCCTTTCGCGTGCCGTCCCTACCCA